>NW_025318684.1:0-332500 GCF_018153725.1 Drosophila mojavensis | reverse complement strand
ACAGCTTATTTCGTGGAGCGGCCATCTATGAAAACTAAGTTTCCAACTCCCGAAGCCGCCATGCAGGCCCAAAACATAGCCTTGCCACCGCCATGTTTCATAGTTGGTTTTAGGTGCTGGTTGTGGAGCTTGGTATTTGGTTGGCGCCAAACATATTGCATCCCATCTGACGCAAATCTGCATATATGTATATGGGTCGGCGATCCCAATTTTATCAGGTTAATGACCCAAAACATAAATCGGGTTTTGTCGAGTCCTGGTTGATCTGGAACTGTCCACATGTGGTCAATCCACTAGACCAGTGATCATACCTAAACGTTATAGAAATCGGACATGCCCATACGGAAAAGGTCAATATCCAATAAAAATTACCTCTAAACGGCCATATTGCAGCAAAGTCACCCGAAAATTCCTCAATCGATGGAATCACGCTTAAAAAAGATGATTAAACATAAAGGAGGTCATACCAAATACTAATTTAAGAATATTTGGGTAATAAAGTCATTGAAAGTAAAGTGCACGAAATTAGCTGTGACATGGAAAAGCCACTTATTTTAGTTTTAAATATTATTTGTTAGAATAGAAAAATAATGAGGTGCCTTAATATATAACAAGTGAGAAAACTCTAGTCGAGAGTGCTCGACTACCCTGAATCAGCCTTAAAAAAATCACATTTAGTACGCTTCAAAATTTCAATTTCGATATGTTTCAGAATATAAATGAAATAAAAACTCATTAACATATACAGTGTAAAATATTGATATGAACTATAAATTGCCTCAAAAATTCTAGCGCTAATATATGTACATACATGCATATGTATGTGTTCATTAGATAGATTTAAACAATGTCTTTTATTGTCACTCTCAACTGATTAGCCATGTTAATTAACAAAAGCGAAGAAACGATAATTAACGAAAAAGTGAATGAGTGCGTGATAGGCGAAAAACGTCTTGAGTGAGTTCACATTGGAGCGAGCTCAAGACGTCATAGGTTCAATAAAATGGGCGAGAATAAATGAAGCTTTAAAACGGAATGAAAAAGATGCCAAAGCGTAAAGGCATCGAATCACTCGAGTTTTTGCATGTATTTTCTACTTTGTATTTGCTCGTCTCAACAAAATCAGTGCGCTGCGAGAGGTCAGACATACATATGTATGTATGTATACACATGATTACATTTTCTCTCTCACTTACTCTTTCTGTCTCCCTATGATCCCTCCCTTTATGTATGCAGAAGCAATTGCGAACTGGTAACAAAAACAAGTGACTTGACGCGTTCTTACTAGTTGCAATTGGGAAAATTAAATATTATGAAACAATGAAAATAAACATAAATTGCGCGCTCTGGAGTCGAACTCCTCGATCGAGTGTCGCGCTGCTAGTCACAACGCCACTTCACTTCGAAAGTCTGATGACAAAATTGAAATAGATTCACTGCTGTAGCGCCATCTACCAAATCTAAACTAAACAACTATAGTAGTTGCTGCACGTGCGTTTGTTAATTAGCCAAACATTTTGTTAATTTATTAATATCGATTGACTTAACGGAATTTAATGAAACTTTCAGCATATGATATACACATTCTATTGAATATTTGACATTTAAAAAGAAAAGCAAAATCATTCACAATTAGCTTATACTGGCAGCTGACCTTCACTGGGGATTCTGGTGAATTTGGAGCCGGTATCCAAAATATAACGAAAATCGAAATTGTATAATAATTATCTGAATTGGAGACTCTACCTTTAAAGATGTAGGAGATATAATTTTAGACCTGGTTTTCGATAAGGTTTTTAATCGATAAAAAATAACGGGAAGAGTTATCGATTTTTGGAGATAAACTCGAAATCCGCGCTATATATACGGATATAAAAAAAAATTTGAAGTCTCTAGCTCTTACATCTTTTGAAATCGACGCGTTACAACATACGGACAAACGGACAAACAGACAGACATTTAAATATTTTGGATATCTTTACTGGTTTAGAGGAAATACAGCTTTAAAATTTCACATTGCCGCTGCACGAAATGAGCTGTGAGCCACTGTATATATGTATATATACATATGTATGTAATTTATTTAGCTATAGCACTGCAATTCATTAACGCACCCGTCTGTAGACATATACATATATATATATATATATACATATATACATATATATATATATATATACATATATAAGTTAACACAATCGACCAGCAAAACATAAATGTTCAGATTGATCACGCGCCGTCAGCATGAATGTAGCCGTTCCCAGCGGATATTGCACAACAGCAGCAGTGGCTCCAACGCGCAACAATGTTGTTGCCCGAAGTAATGCGATGCCTCGCGTAAATATGCAATGTCAGCATAATCAGGGTTTAGGGCTAGCTTTGGATATAAGAATTTATGTCACTGTACTTTAGTTGATTTTTGATAATAAAGAACGTCGGTCGTCGCCACGGGATTATTGAAGTCTACTCATTTTGTGCAACACCGCACACTAACATCTAACAACTACAGCAAAAAAAGCTTAATTGGCGCCCAACCGAAACGAACCCAAAAAACAAAAAAAAAAAAAAAAACGAAATTAAAACTTCGATTAAAACAAGCATTCAGTGAGATAAATACCCCACAAGTGCAAAAAAAAAACAGCAAGACAACTAAAACGCATAACCAAAACGAAAAAAGAAAAAAAGAAAGCAGCATTAGACGAAGCAGTACGCAGCGAAGACACCCACCACGAAGCGGCTCATCAGCGAAGAAACACACAACATACAGTCTACTAACATAATATAAGAACATGTGAGTAGAGTGTTCATTGCAAAAAAAGAAATTAAGGAGTAAAAACAAATAAAAATACAATTTCAACCTTTAAATATTAATTATTAATAACAAAAAACGCAGCACGCAAAATTCCCTGTCTTTACTTGCCCTATGAGTGATAGTGAAATACAAGATTTAATAACAAATTTTCGAAAAATTTACAACACAGAAAATTTAAAAATGGCTTTGAATTCAGATCAATTAAAAGCTATAGTAGAAGGCGCAGTCGCAAGCGCTTTAGCTGCTCAAAAAGATAGCTTTGATAGAAAATTAAACGAAATTGAACAACGTATAAATTCAGTACAGGTTAGCGCACCCGAGGTAGAAACTTTCAAGGAGGCAGAAATCAAAATAGGTGTTATTTGCAACGAAACCCTTGACATCATGAAGTCCCTCCCGGACTTTGAAGGAAAAAGCGAAACTTATGTATCTTGGAGAAAGGCTGCGCATATCGCATACAAGGTATAT
This sequence comes from Drosophila mojavensis, assembly GCF_018153725.1. Classification (NCBI taxonomy): domain Eukaryota; kingdom Metazoa; phylum Arthropoda; class Insecta; order Diptera; family Drosophilidae; genus Drosophila; species Drosophila mojavensis. The sequence goes on along the minus strand of NW_025318684.1, from coordinate 329,220 downwards.
GAGAAATACGATGGTAGCTCAAAGCATTATCAAGCTTTGGGAATATTAAGAAACAAAATTAAGAACGCTGCTGATATGGTACTCTCTTCTTTCGACACTCCTCTAAATTTTAAGGCCATTATAAATCGGTTAGATTTCACGTACTCCGACAAACGACCGATATACTTAATTGAACAGGAGATGTCAACACTCCGCCAAGGAAATTTGACACTACTGCAGTACTACGACGAGGTAGAAAAGAAACTGACTTTACTTATAAATAAGACAATCATGACCTACGACACCACCGTTGCCTCTTCGCTAAATGAGAAATATAGAGCAGACGCCCTGCGAGTATTCATCTCAGGAACCAGGAAGGCCTTAAGTGATGTCCTATTCTCAGCTAGACCAATTGATCTTCCCTCTGCATTGGCATTGGCTCAAGAAGTTGAGTCAAATCATGAACGTTATATGTTCGCCACAAATTTCGCCCGCAGTATAGAAGAAAAAGCGCAGAAGATCGAACAAAGACAGCAAGTCAGAGACAAGACTCTAGCTCAAGACCCAAAACACAACCAACCAGGAAAAAGCCCACACTACAAAAGACCAGAATTCTCACCACGACAAGAACAGGTAGAACCAATGGACGTTGACTCATCTTCTCGCTTCAGACAGGCTACGCAACACCAACAAAACGCGACCTTCTCGAAACAGACTCAGTGGCCAAATCAACAACGACGCACTCAATACGAAAACTACAATAACCAGGGACAGGCAAACAAACGACCAAACAGCGGTAGCGCACGGTTCACAGGACCGAAACAGCAAAGAGTTAACCACCTAGGAACAGAAGATACAGAATACGAGCAGGACAATAGCGAATACCAAGCGATCGCAGAAACCGAGACAGAAGACGTTGACAATGAATTGGACGAATACGACCAGGTCAATTTTTTAGGAATAAATCCCTGCTCCCGTTCATAGAGAGAACGATAGCAGGGAAAACCATAAAGTTGCTAATAGATACCGGAGCCTCAAAGAATTACGTGAGACCATTAAAAGAACTAAAAAAATATTACGCCGGTAGAAAAACCCTTTCGATTAAAATCAATCCATGGCCACAACGTAGTTGACAAGAAATGCATAATGCACCTTTTTAATACCAAGACAACATTTTTCTTATTACCAAACCTCACGACATTCGATGGTATAATCGGACTTGACCTACTAAACCAAACCAACGTTTTATTAGACTTCAAAAATAAGAAACTAACAACAAACTATGGTTCTGAGACCATTAACTTTCTAAAATGCCCAGCCGTAAATTTCACAAGTGTCAAAGAAATAGAAGCCCCTCAGGCTATAACAACGGAATTTCAAACAATGCTCAAAGCCCGAGCAGGAGTATTTGCGGAACCAAATGAAGCGCTTCCGTATAATACAAATGTCATTGCAACTATTAGAACAGAGGACGAGAATCCCATTTATTCAAAATTATATCCATACCCAATGGGCGTATCAGAATTCGTAAACACAGAAACTCAAGATCTGTTAGAAAACGGTATAATACGTCCGTCCCAGTCACCATACAATAACCCCGTGTGGGTTGTAGATAAAAAAGGTACCGACGAGCAGGGAAGAAAAAAGAAACGTTTAGTTATAGACTTCAGAAAACTAAACAAAAGACAATAGATGACAAATACCCCATTCCCAATATAGCCTCCATTTTATCCAACTTAGGCACAGCAAAGTACTTTACAACACTAGATTTAAAATCCGGATTCCACCAGATTTTACTTGCCGAAAAAAGATAGAGAAAAAACAGCCTTTTCTGTAGGAAGCGGAAAGTATGAGTTCTGCAGGCTCCCTTTTGGCTTGAAAAATGCACCTAGTATTTTTCAGAGAGCCATTGACGATGTGCTCAGAGAGCAAATTGGAAAATCTTGTTATGTTTACGTAGACGACGTAATCATTTTTTCTGAAAATATGGAAAGCCATGTCAAGCATATCGCCTGGGTCCTAGATAAACTATACGAGGCCAACATGAGAGTTTCACCAGAAAAGTCGCACTTTTTCAAAGAAAGTGTAGAATACCTAGGTTTCGTAGTCTCAAGTAATGGTATAAAGACATGTCCAAGTAAAGTTGAAGCGATTCGTAACTATGAAGTACCAACAACTTTGTTTAACGTCAGATCATTCCTTGGGTTGGCAAGCTACTATAGGTGTTTCATCAAGGACTTCGCGTCTATAGCAAAACCTATAAGCGACATCTTAAAAGGCCAAAATGGCAAAGTGAGCGCCGGACAATCCAAAAAAATTCCAGTAAAATTTGACGAGAGTCAACATGCGGCATTCGAGAAGCTAAAAGAGGTTCTTGCATCCGAAAATGTAATGTTGCTCTACCCTGACTACAAGAAGCCGTTTGATTTAACAACGGACGCTTCATCCTCTGGTCTTGGGGCAGTTCTGTCACAAGGTGGAAAACCAATCACCATGATATCAAGAACATTAAAGGATAGAGAGCTTATCTTTGCAACAAATGAGAGGGAACTACTTGCAATAGTTTGGGCTTTAAAAAACCTCCGAAATTATCTATATGGGGTAAAAAATTTAAATATCTTTACGGACCATCAGCCTCTGACGTTTGCAGTATCCGACCGAAACCCGAACGCAAAAATCAGGCGTTGGAAAGCTTTTATAGATGAATATAACGCAAACATCTATTACAAGCCAGGGAAGGAGAACTACGTTGCGGACGCACTGTCACGGCATAATATTCATGCCCTAGAGGACGATGTACAGTCAGACAGAGCCACAATTCACAGCGAAATATCGCTCACATACACCATAGACACAACAGACAAACCAATCAACTGTTTCCAAAACCAAATTATAATAGAAGAAAATAATATAGCCTCTGATCGTACAGTTATCCTATTTGGTAAGAAAATCCGACATACAATTCATTTCTCAAACAGAGACTCGTTAATCAAAAGAGTTTGCGATGTAGTCAAAAAAGATGTCGTAAATGCAATCCATTGCGAGTTACCAATATTAGCATTCATACAACATAAACTAATAGAAACTTTTCCAACAACAACATTTCGATATACAAAGTACATAGTAAATGACATTTTTGATAAAAACGAACAGAAAGAAATAATTGCAACAGAACACAATCGGGCTCACAGAGCAGCCCAAGAAAATGTGAAGCAGATTTTACAAGACTATTTTTTTCCGAAAATGACAAAATTAACGAACGAAGTTGTTTCAAATTGTAAAATTTGTAAAACAGCTAAGTACAATCGTCACCCACAAAAACAAATACTTGGAGAAACACCCATACCTTCCTATGTGGGCGAAATACTACACATAGACATATACTCAACCAATAAAAAATACTTCCTTACGTGCATAGATAAATTTTCAAAATTTGCAATTGTTCAACCCATCGCTTCAAGGACAATAATTGACATACAATCAGCAATTTTACAACTTGTAAATTTTTACCGGCATACCAAGACGATCTATTGCGATAACGAGCCCTCCATAAAGTCCGAAACAATAAAATCTCTGCTAAACAATCAATATAACATTCAAATCGTAAATGCCCCACCACTCCATAGTACATCAAACGGACAAGTCGAGAGATTCCATAGCACCCTCGGTGACATTGCAAGATGCCTAACAGCTCAAAGGAAAATTACTGACACTGTTGAAACGATACTTCAAGCAACTATCGAATATAACAATACAATTCACTCAGTAACGGACAAACGACCAATCGATATAATCCACTCATCCTCCCCAGAACTCGAAATAGAGATAGGAAATAAAATTCAAAAGGCACAACAACTCCTAACAAATAGAGTAAACGAAACAAGACACAATAGACAATTCCAAATAGGCGACACAGTTTTGGAAAAAACAAACAGACGCTTAGGGAACAAACTGACACCACTATACAACGAAGGCAAAATTGACGCAGACTTGGGGACAACAGTCTTAATAAAAGGGAGGGTGGTCCACAAGGACAATCTAAGATAGGCAAAACATTAAATTCCCTTTTTTATCTTTTTAGGATTTGGACTATACTTCTTTTTGCTACAACGATAACAGCGAAATTGACTGACTATACTAACATGGACTACATACCGATCTTGGACGGATACGTAACCATTTGGACGGATTTCCAATACTTGAAGCACTCAACCAACCTTACCCTATACTCAGAAATAGTAAAAAATACGAAAGAATTAGCAAACCATTTCCCCCGATCACATATGAGAATGTTATTAGACGCAGACATACAACATATAGAAACATTAATAGCTACAGTAAATGTCCACCATAGACATGCTAGGAGTATCAATATGCTAGGCACCGTTCTAAAGGTCGTAGCTGGCACGCCAGACCATGATGATTTCGAGAAACTAAAATTTACACAGAATGAACTTGTAGAGTCAGAAAATAGGCAGATAACCATAAACACAAAAATGCAGGAACAAATTAATAAGCTAACTGACACCGTAAACCTCCTAGTAAAAAACACAAAAGTAAAACAAGTAGACACAGAGCATTTATATGAAACGCTGCTAACAAGAAATAGAATAATTATCTCAGAGTTAAAAACCTTAATACTATCAGTAACACTTGCAAAGGTTGGAATTGTAAACCCCTCCATTTTGGATTCCACTGATTTAAAAAACATTGTTAATGAACACTCTATAAATATCACTATTACTGACTTAATGGAAGTATCTCAAATTAAAGTTTTGTTAAGCGAAAATTTTCTACATTTCATTATAAGATATCCTAAGCCTAGCATAGTATGTAAAAAATTAACCGTATACCCTGTCCAACACAACGGCATCATAATAAATTTCGCCGAAGACTACAATTTAGCTGACTGTGGAAATCATGTAATATCAATAGGAAATTGTAGTACAGCCCTCACAATAACGTTCTGCAAGAAGTCACCCTACACAACATGCGCTCAACAGCTACACTCAGGTGACACCGCACATTGTTCAACTCGGCCCAGCCACCTCGAACCTCTAACCATAGTCGACGATGGAGTAATCATCATCAACGACGGAGCAGCTACAGTCAACGAGCAGATGGTAAAAGGGACGTTCCTCCTTACCTTTGACGACAAGATAAAGGTAAACAACACCGTATACCAAAACCAAAAAACTACGTGAGGAAATCCCCGGGACCAGCGGTATCTGCGCTCTTAAATATAACAGACCACCAAGAGATACCAAGCCTGCCATACCTGCAGAAGATAAGCATAAAAAATCTGCGGGATATTGCTCAACTAGAGGAAGGGCTAGTAAGAAGGCCAATAGTATCTGGGCTAACCGTGGCCATCCTTTTACTCTCCTGCTACGCTTCGATGAAACTCTATCAAAGACATCAGAGGAACAAACGTCAACGTGATCTTCAAACATTAATTAACAGTTTCAAGAAAGCCGAGGACGTCATTCATCTAAGTGGGGGAGGAGTTAACACAATCGACCAGCAAAACATAAATGTTCAGATTGATCACGCGCCGTCAGCATGAATGTAGCCGTTCCCAGCGGATATTGCACAACAGCAGCAGTGGCTCCAACGCGCAACAATGTTGTTGCCCGAAGTAATGCGATGCCTCGCGTAAATATGCAATGTCAGCATAATCAGGGTTTAGGGCTAGCTTTGGATATAAGAATTTATGTCACTGTACTTTAGTTGATTTTTGATAATAAAGAACGTCGGTCGTCGCCACGGGATTATTGAAGTCTACTCATTTTGTGCAACACCGCACACTAACATCTAACAACTACAGCAAAAAAGCTTAATTTATATATATATTTGTATGTTTGTGTATTATCACTGTATTCAGTATTGTATCGCGAATTTTATCAATCGATTAAAATGAGCTTGAAACTGTCCGCGATGCAGCAGGCGAATAATGGATAAACAACTCCGACAAATAACTTGCATTCAGCTGCAAATTGTGCGTGTGGTCGACGCTGAGTTTCAACTGAGTCTGGGTGAGTAAGCGAAAATTACCTTGCGCCTCTGCGTTTGAAAAATGGATGACAGGCCGCACGCTTTTATCGGGGTAGTTTGGTACATATGGTTGCAAATGCTCCGCCCTTTTTCGTATTCATGCTGTTTGATTGGTTGTAGCATTGGCTTCTGTAAGCACTGCTGGTTTTTGCAGCCAATCACGATTCTCCACAGTTCGTTTCTCCGTTATTCCTCATGCAACCGCAAACACATACATGCACACACATACACTTACAAAACACACATAGCTGAACAGTTTCAGCGATACACAAATTACATACAGCTGAACACTCGCTTTCCTCTACCCTCAGTGTCGTTGCTGACATATTGCCTTTTGCCCGTGTAGCTGTCCCACTTACTCGACAGCGCGATATTGTGAGGAACAGGTTTCAAAGCGTCGAAACACTTTAGGGTAATATTTTGTGAGCATTTTTATCAATTACACAGTCACAGTCTAAAATAAGCAAGCCTGCGCTGGCCGAAAGTGTCGGACTAAGGAATACTGGTCCATCTATGTATTATATAATATTATAATTTTTTTGTGTTACTTTATATATATGTATATAAATAGGTATCTTATCCTTATTAAAAGTAGAAGTCGAGAAGTAAAAGTCGATAGACCTAATACAATTTAATGAAACTTTCAGCATATGATCTACATATTCTATTGAATATTTATTAATTTAAAAAAATGCCAAATCATTCACAATTAGCTATACTGCCATTTGACTTCATTCTTAATGTTTTTAATCTATAAAAACATACCGCAATGATTTACCGATTATTTTAAAGGTAAACTCGACATCCGCGCTATAAATACAGTCATTCAAAAAATTCAAGTCTCTAGCCAGCATACGGACAGACGGACAGACAGACAGACAGGGCCAAATCGACTCAGCTCATCCCCTGATCAAGAATATATATACTTGGTGGGGTCTTCCACATCGCCTTCGGCCTGTTACATACGTACATTTCAACAAAACCATTATACCCTGATTTCCCATATTCAATGGGTTCAGGGTATAATGAAACGAGAGTCCACTTGGCAGTACAGTAAGTTTAAGTGAAAACATAAAGAGGCTTATTTTAGTCAAAATCTTAATCCTATCTGTCTGTTTGCAAAACATTTCGATTTCTCAATGCAGGATGACCAGAACAAAATACAAATTTGAATGATTTTTGCTCGGCCAAAGGAGAGACAATGAGATTAGGAGATTCCCATTTCCGATTTTCGAGCTCATCCGTTTGGCTTTGAGCTGCCATCGGGTCTGCCCTGATCTGCACACAATTCTTATAAACGCTAATATTTTTGAGGAAAATCTCAAAACACATACATATATTTCTTATCATTGTTATTTTTCGTTTCCTCACTTAAGGCTCTTAAGTGTTTTCACTCGCAAATTTCTTTGAAAAATCGTAAGCAGCTATCTAAATAACAGAATTATATGAGCAAGCAAAATTTCTAAAGTGCAAACCTAACTGCTGAAATATTATGAAAATTACCGTAAACTCTTCACCTTTATAGGTTCCAGAGAATTATGGAATGCGCAATCGAATATATAAAATCTTATCTATTTACGATTTGTTTCGTAATTGATTTATTTTCATACTCATTCACGAAAATGAAATGAGTGTATTGGTTTTGTGGAATGTCCGTCTTGCTGTCCGTCCGTCTATCCGTATGAGCGCAGTTTATTTCGGCGCTATTGAGCCTAGAGACTTGAAATTTGGAACGCATACTCATGTATATCTCCGATTTATAAAATTTTCCTGATCCGCCCACAAGGGGCGTGGTAAATCGGATTAAACGGCATATCCAAGGGCTTTACAGCTAGAACGCTGAAATTTTGCACGTGAGCTAATGTTATGATTCCATAAAGATTAATGAAAAAATTAAATGTCGACGCCCACTGAGGCCGTAACAAATCGGACCTGAAGATATAGTGGGATTTTAGAGCGTAAGCATCCAAATTTTTTAGTTAGGCTACCGTTAGCTAGTTTTATGAACTGACCAAAAATGTCTACGCCCAGTATGGGCGTGGCAAAACGAGAAAAACCTGGCTACTAAATTTCTGATGGGATGTGGATGAGTATTCCGCAGTCGGTAGCGCCCGACTGCAACGTTCTTACTTGTTTTATTTTGGGCCTACCAAAACCAGCTCGCTATAAATTCGCTTCATAACCCACTTCAGACGCTTAAGGAGAAGGCACCCAAAGCATCCGCCATTCTTGCCGCCAATGGACTAATATGATGGCTCTGAAGACGTAGTCCATGTGTCCGTATGTCCATGTGTCTCAGAAGATATAAGAGCTAGAGAATTTTTTAATGTCCGTATTTACTATAGCGCGGATATCGAGTTTATCACCAAAAATCGATAGCTCATCCCGTTGTATCGATAAAAATCCGTTTCGAAAATCAGTTATAAAATTATATCTCCTTCTTTAAAGCTACAGTTTCCAAATTTTAAATGTATACACTTATATGCATTTTATACAATTTCGGTTTTTGTTCAAATTTACCCCCACCTCTATATCCACTCCTCACCCACATATTTGAAAAGGCGTATTTCAAATACTTGAGACTTGTGCTTTGGCAAATACATGCATATCTATGCTATAATCATAATCTGAAAGTTCCATGAAGATCGTATTTCCAGAAGTTATTAAACAATTAAATTCTCATTGTAAGCCACCACTGCACTAGTTGCTCGAAGGTTTCAGGGGATCTCGTAGTCGAGCAGTCTCGACTAGAGCTTTCTTACTATAGTGCATTTGCCAAAACACATTTAGTGGTGAGGGGATGGAAATAAGGATATATATAAACTAAAATAAAATGGAAATTTTATAAAGTGGAGATGAATCTACATTTTAAATTTGGCGACTCTAGCTCTAAAGATGTAGGAGATATAAATTTGTTACTGATTTTCGATAATATTTTTAATCGATAAGAATATAAAGGGACAAGTTATCGATTTTTGGCCCTAGGAAAAAAAATTTCAATAATTCTCTAATTCTTATATCTTCTGAGATCAACGCGTTACAACATACGGGCAGGCGGACAACAGGCAGACAGACGAACAGGGCTAAATCGACTCAGCTCGACGCATTGATTAAATGACTTAATAAAACCAATATACCCTCATTTCTTATTTTCAATGGGTACTACGATTTATTACTACAATGGACGTCGATATATAATTGTTGGATGTATATTTATAGGATTGTAACATTAAATCCCGTGCCTAAATCGGACTGTCGATGATACAGTTTTACTCGATTTTCCACGACCCCGTTGGTCGTAGATATTTCCGCCATATCTTCTTAGGCAATTATTGATAATGCGAGTATACATTTCGAATTTCAACGTCCTAGCGCTCGAACTAGCCATGGAGTATCTAGGAGATACTAGGAAAATGTTTTTTTCCGATTTGTTACGCCTGGAGGAGTCAGAAACAGACAGCTAGACAGATAGCAAGGCAGATATGGCACAAAAGCAATATACTCTATTTACATTCAACGTTTATGCTAACCGAAAATGGTAGAAGCTTTAAAAAAAATACACATCAACTATTCGTAATTTATTGGCCTACGTGAAGATCATGTTAACAGAAAACTGCAATATTTTCTTATCTTCCCCATAGCCAGTAACTTATAAAGAAATTTTCAGATTCTTTCAATAAAACTATAAATCTATTTCAATAATGACTGATTGACAGAATTTTATTAGATCATATACGTATATTATTATATTACAATTTTATAATATTTTTATGTATATTTAAAAATAAAAGTCTGTAGCTCCCAAGGAAGAGAAGAAGATGAAAAATCCCAGATCCAGCGGCAATACTAAATAGTTTGTGTGCTTATGCAGTGTCTTAATAATGTTTCTCGTATGAGAGCCATTTTGGGCATTTTGAAGCATTTTAAATATGGTATATCCTCGTAGGTGCATTCGTTTTCTGCTGGATTGAATATTTAAGATGTAGTTCATTAATATCTAATACGGATTGTACATTTTGAAATTGAAACATGTGATTTACACTTTATCTTCGAATTCTTTCCTGCAGTACTTGCAGTAAACTCAAAATTCTTTGTGTTCGGCAAATGTATATACACAATAAAGCTGAAGTCTGCAGGTCTAACAGTATTAATATTAGGCTGGAAGAAAGCGAAATCAATTTATCGATTATTCTCGATAAATCGAAATCGGATGAGTTATTGAAAAAATATGATATACACGAGTATACATGCAAAGGTCTATAGCTCTTATATCTTCTGAGATCTCGATGCTCCTATGGATGAACGGATGGACAGACGGACATGGCTATATCAATTCAGCTCGTCTCCGCGATCAAGATTATATATATGTACTTTACCTTCTGCCTAATACATACATTTTCACAAATAACATAATAGCCTGATTCTCCATTTTTAATGAGTTCAGGGTGTACAAAATACAAGTAAGAGTGCTCTAGTTGAGACTGCTCGACTACGAGATACCCCGAACCCTTCGAGGAACTGATATTTCAATAACTTTTTGCATCTTTTCTGCTTGCAAAAGAAACAGCACATGCACATACACACACAAGCACAGGCCTACGCATACAGCGTTGGCTTACTATGGGAACTTAATTGTTTAATAGATGTAGTAGATGGAGTATCTTCTTGAAACTTTCGGACAAAACAAGTAAAAAACCTCCAGTCGAGACTACTCGACTAGGAGATACCCTGAACCCTCTCAGCTTATATTCTAATCATTCTGCACTTCTTTTATGCACACATACATACACATGCATCCACACGTACGCATAAGCTTGCGCTCTGCTAGCTGCGCAGTAAGCAGCAACTGCGCTTGGGCTGCTCTGCAGTGTGGGCAATATTATGAGAATTTATTTGTTAAATAATTTCTTTTGTAGACATACGATCTTAATGAAACTTTCAGAGTGTAATCATATGGTGATTATGTGTGTACATTCCAAAGCACTAGTACTTGAAATGCGTTTTTTACAAATTGGTGGAGAAGGGGGCGTGGTATCTAAAATCTGTAAATTACAAAGTCTTTGTATCGATTAACTTTATATACAACGCAAATTTGAAGACTCCAGGTCTAAACATGTTCAAATTAGGCTAAAAAAACAAAATCAATTTTTCGATTATTCTCGATAAAAAAGTTACTCACAAGTATGCATGCCAAATTTCAGCTCTCTAGCTCTTATATCTTCTGAGATCCTTTTGCTCATACGGACGAACGGACGGACGGACAGGGCAATATCGACTCAACTCGTCGTCCTGATCAAGAATATATATACTTTGTGGAGTCTGCCACGCCTCCTTTTGCCCGTTACATACTTTTTCACAAAACCATTATACCCTGATTTCCCATTTTCAATGGGTTCAGGGTATAAAAAGCATTTAATTTTCCATATATTGCATGTTTGAAATACCTATTAAATGCACATATATGTTGCCTTGATTCTGTAAACTGTTGTGGAACCAATTGCTAAGCACACCTGCATCAAATATCCTGATTCGAATCTTAAAGATTTTGGCTGATTACATTTTCCCTATTCACACTTTTCAAAAATAGTCGAATTCAATTGTGAAACGAAAAAACATCGATCGAAGAGGACTGATAGTACATAAAATTTGAGAAGTCATCTTCTCTATATTCATAGCAGCTTGTATGTTTGTGTGTGTTCGCGTTTGTATGCTTTAGCCTACAATTGAAACGATTGAGCATAGCAATCAATGACCCACAATCAAAACCGCTCGCAACACCTTTGTAATGATCATCCCCTACCCGACATTTCGCTCTCATCGGCAAAGTTGTTCTTGTCTGTACTTTTATGTCAGTATGTGTACGAGTCTACTTTTGCATGTGCGAGTCTGAGTGCGTTTTTATACCCTGAATCCATTTGAACTGGCATCAGTTTGTAAATGGCATGGTTTTGTAAAAATGTTTGTAGCAGGCAGAAGGAAGTGTGGCAAACCCCATTGAGCATATATTCTTGATCAGGGTGCTGGGCTGGGCTCTGTCCGTTTGTCTGTTAGTCTTAAATGTGCTAAAGTATAACTACTAGAGACTTGAAATTTGAAATAAATACTCATTTATACTTATGGGTACCATCTGGGCCGGATGCCATTTCGGGACGGTCAACGACGAATAATATAAATTTCACATTTACTTCACATTCTTCATTTTTAGCATCTTTAACTTACATTGGGACTTATTTCACTAGAAGTACATGAATACATTCTTATATTTCATTATTATTACATTCATGATTGGCTTCCTAATAATTCTCCACACTGCCTATTTTTCCCGACACACTAACATTGTGTCCATCAATTCTTTATGAAACTTTACAACTCATTTCAACAAAATTAAATAGAACAAATAAGAAGGCTCTAGCCGAGACTGCTCGACTAGGAGATGCCCTGAACCCTTCGAGCAATAGCTATTTCAATCATTTTTCGCGTCTTTCTGCTTACACAAGGCATACACACACGCACACACACATCATACACACACACAGATACACACACACAGAAATACGCACGCACGCATAAGCACGCATTGGCTGCAGTGTGCGCTTACGTTGAGAACTTAATTGATAATAACTTTTTTTGTGGACATACGATCTTCATGAAATTTCAGATTAAAGTCATAACGTGGATATACATGTATTTGCCAAAGCACAAGAGTCTAGTATTTGAAATACGCTTTTTACAAACATGTGGGTGAGGGGGTGGATATAGGGGGTAAATTTCAACAATAACCAAAATTGACGGGGCCTTGCCTCTTCTCCTTCGCGCAATTCTATGAAGCTCTGCCATGCCTGTAGCCGCAAAGGAGCTTATTAACGTCCAAACTGCATTCGACACCAGCTAGAAATAATGAAGTAATCCCGCCTGATGGAGCCAACTACTTCTATGAAACAGCTCTACTCTCTTCGTATGGCTCCGGAAACATACACATTCAGAAAGAATATGCGAAAGGTAAAAATTAATGTCGACATGCATACGATTAATCCATATTTCAAGTCCTATCGCCCTTTCCACCTGTTCCATCTTCATTGCCTTCGCACAATGCTGTTCGGCCTGATGGAATTGGGTAGTACGGACTTATTTATAATCCGCTGCGCTGGCTCGGCGTACAGTGGAATCATATCTAGTTGGTCGAGCGTCGCGTCAAACCACAACTGCCTCGTATTGCACTCAATATGTAGATGACCCAAATTAACACTCATCAGGAGCAGGCGTCATTCTTGTTTTAGTTCCTGAATGCTCATCAAAATCTTGTCAGCCGTTTTTGGCTCGCGGAAAGTCAATTTTGTGGCGATTGTTGGTGACGCTCCAAATCTTTATATGGGCCGATTCTACTCTCTTGCGACTGCGGGCTGGCGCGAATTGTGAAAATACATATATATGTATACTCAATAGTGTCTGTCTTATCAAAGAGAGGAGGAGAAAGAAAGTCAGAGAGACAGAGAGAATACATTAGTAAGCGAGACAGAAAGAGTTAGAAAGAGTGACAAAAAGAGAGAGGAATGTAACACAAAGCAGTGAACTAAAACTTTGAATGGGGGTCTTTATTAATGTCTAGCTTAACAGGCTTCTGCGGCTTCAATTCCCAATGGTCTTTGTTATTTTTGATAAACGGATTACGTTCTGCCAGTTGCCAGTCAACCTAAATACATCAGACCATCATATTAGGTGCATCAAAAATATGAATAATATATGTACGTACATATATATATATACAAAATCGACCATTTTCATTCAACTAATATCGAGTACGCAGATAGAGGGCTTTTTTGCTTGCAACAATAACCTCATATTTGTCGATTAATTTTTATTCTCTCCTTTCTTTCGATTCTCTACCCACTCTTCCCCGCTTCCGAGTCACACAGCTCGTGTTCTATTTATTTAATTACAGTTCCCATTCTTAATGTCGCGTTGATCCGCCTTATTGTTGGGGTTATCCTTACATGGCTGCTGTTGCTCTTGAAATAACAAATTTTTGTGGTTGCTTCCTGTTGTGTGCGTGCGCCCTGGGATTAGCTGTCCTACTCCCACTCCCAGTCTCACTCCGAGTATCACTCCCAGTCCCAGTCCCACTCCTCGTCTTGCTTGTTATGTTTAAATACCGTTTAACAATTTCCCGTCGGCAAGTTTTGTGCATTTTTTCCTGATGTTGGGTCAAAGAAAATGAACAAGAAAACTTAGAGCCAACAACTACCCTTGTTCGCAGAGCTGTTTTCTACGTATACATTTTTTGTTCTTCTATATTTATATGTACACACTGACGTATATGTATATGTTTGTGTTTAGCTTAAGCTCGTTATGAAAGGCAATTCCCTAGAGTTGATGATTTTCAAACAATTTGCGCGCATTACGGCTACTTAGTACATGAGCATCAGTATATGTACATAGAGATACATACATATGTATCTGCCCATATATACGTATTTATGCCTTATATTTTTATAAATATGGACAAATCTGAATTACACAAGTGCATAATTAAGATGTCGGAAAAAACTTTGAGCTACAGTTTTACGAAAATCACTTTGGAACAAGTATGATGACCATACATAGAGAGTTGAGATTTTCTGATTTACTGATTTTGGATACCACGCCCCCCTCACCGCCAATTTGTAAAAAACGTATTTCAAGTAGTAGAAACTAGCGCTTTGGCAAATATTCACATTTAAATGTTATTATCACTTTCTGAAAGTTTGATGAAGGTAATCACACTACACTGTAGCCCAAGCGCAGTCCGGAGGGTGAGTTTAGGGAATGAATTATATTCAATCTTAAGCACGTTCTATTTCAAATCGTTGGGCAAAACTAATTATCCTTTATGAAATGCTATAACCTTTTCAAATGAACAAGAATATGAAGACAAGAAGTCGAAAGGTCACATATAAGTTTACTATGCAAGAACGCAGAATAAGATATGATAAGTTACCTAATCTCTGGTTTCAGATTTTATTGTCAACAAATCTCAGAATCTTGAAGCTCATAAGGAAAATCTTCGAGTGATACGAAATGCCATAAATCTGGATAGTATGGGCCGAGTCTGGTGGCGGCTCCTTGGCTGACAATATTTTCCAAGCCTCATGCTATAAATTTATACAGTGACGAACAAAATTATTGGCACAGCAATTTTTTTAACGTTTTTTTAGTGAAACAAAAAATTTATTAACTAGAATTGAGTATTTATTAAATTATACAGTAAAAATATTGCGAAAAATATCAACGTACTGTTTTTTTTTTAATTCAATAACCAAAAATAAATCTCGATTTTGCTGAACAAAATTATTGGCACACCAAAAAAAAAAAACAAGTAAGAAAGCTCTAGTCGAGACTGCTCGACTACGAGATCATCTGAACCCTTCGAGCACACACACACATACAAGGCTCAGTGCTGGGGCCTCTCCTATGGAATATCATGTACGACGGCATACTGCGCTTGGAAGTACCAGCAGGTTCGCATATCATTGGCTTTGCTGATGATGTGGCTGTCGTCGTCATAGGCAAGGAGCTTAAAGATACAGAGGATATGTGCAGCGAAAGTATCAATCGCTTACGAAGCTGGTTGACAGGAGCTTGGCTTGAGCTAGCGGCGCACAAGACGGAAGCTGTCCTAGTAAGCAGTCGCAAAAAAGTGGAGACTGCCAATATAAGGATAGGCAGCGTCACCATCGCGATTAAGTTTCTTGGCGTCATGTTAAACACAAGATAACCGCAAGCACTTAGAATATGTGCATAAAAAGGCAGCTGATTCCTGTAGAGCTCTCTCAAGAATTATGCTTAACACGCGGGGACCTAAACAGCAACGACGTCTTCTTCTAATGAGCGTCATTAGGTCTGTCATCCTCGAGGCGAGGGCATGTGGAAGACGGCAACCACATTCTTTTCGCATGTGGACGGTTCGTGGAGGAGAGGCGTCGTCTAGAAGACAACATAGTCAACGCCATGCTGGAATCGGAGGAAGCTTGGGAACTAACAAGCACCTTCGCGGCCACAGTGATGATGGAGCTCCGCAGAGTCGAGCGAATAAGAAGACGAGCTGTCCCAGGCTAAGGTAGCGCATAGAGCTTGCGAAGCAATGCTTTACGGCCGTCCCGCAAGCATCGCGCGCTATCCGAGCCACCACTCAACTTGCAACTTGTAATAATAAGATTGTCAATAAACGAATATAAAAAAAAAAAATAAATAAAAACACAAACGTATACACACACACACACACATACACAAACATATACACACACAAGAACCCACGCATAAACACGCATGGGCTGCAGTGTGCGCTTACTATGAGAACTTAATTGTTTAATAACTTTTTTGTGGATGTACGATCCACAAAATCCACACGTACGTATAAGCACGCGACTGCGCTTGGGCTGCGCTGCAGTGTGGGCAATATTATGAGAATTTATTTGTTGAATAATTTCTCTTGTAGACAAATTTTAACAATATATAAATCGGAGATATACCCGAGAATGTGTTCCAAAATTCAAGTCTCTAGCTTCGATAGCGCCGAAATAAACTGCGTTCATATGGACAGACGCACGGACGGACAGCATGGCGGACATTGCACAAAACCTATATACTCATTTCACTTTCGTTAATGAGTATAAAAATAAAAATAACACTGAATTAAGAAACATTCTTGTCAATTTTTTTGCTCTCTTTATCTGCTATCCAAAAGGAAAATATTAAAGAACATGCAACTGTGTGAAAATAAAACCATTGATTGAATCCGAGTGTTATTTAAGGGCGAACGAAACAATAAAGCAGAAAAAGCCAAGTGTTGCGTTTGCCTTAGAGCTCGACAAATTACTCACAAATCAAAAAATGAGACAAATGACGGACGGTCTGCAGTACTGGTAACTACCACCAGTTACCCGTGCAGACTGCTTGGGCGAGAATAACCAGCTCAATCAGATAATTTGCAGGTATCTGGTTACATGGGCTGTAGCTTGGAGGGCTGCACCAACATCTGTCGATTCGAAGTACATCTAACTCAATTATATAATTTAATAATAATAAAATCATTTTCGTTGTGACAACGATACGGAGTATATCCTATCTACAAAGGGCACTAAAACTAAATATATAATAGTATATGTTTTTAACACTTTACAGGTGTCGCATAGCCTCAATGTATATTCATCAATATAAATATGTACACTAGCCAGAAAAACTATGCGTACAGGCCTAATATGCAACTTTGATAGAGAATAAATATGATAAATAGTAGTATTATTATCAATATTATATTTTTTAGTGAAAAACTATTTAATAACACACATTTATCAACAATTTTTTTTAAATAATATTAAAAAGTTTTTATACCCTGAACCCATTTTCAATGGGAAATCAGGGTATAATGGTTTTGTGAAAAAGTATGTAACGGGCAGAAGGAGTCATCGCAGACCCCATAAAGTATATATATTCTTGATCAGGATGACGAGCTGAGTCGATATAGCCCTGTCCGTCTGTCCGTCCGTCCGTATGAGTGCGTCGATCTCAGAACTTATAAGAGCTAGAAAGCTGAAATTTGGCATGCATACTCGTGTATACCATACGCAGTACGAGTTTGCTTTATTTTTTCATAGTTCATCGAGAATAATCGAAAAATTTATTTTGTTATTTCAGCCTAATTTGAACACTTTTAGACCTGGAGTCTTCAAATTTGCGTTGTATATAAAGTTAATAGATACAAAGATTTTGTAATTTACAGATTTTGGATACCACGCCCCCTTTGCGCCCAATTTACAAAAAACGCATTTCAAGTACTAGAGACTTGTGCTCTAGAATGTGCACTCATTTTGACCATATGATTTAGCTCTAAAAGTTTCATTAAGATTGTATATCTACAAAAGAAATTATTCAACAAATAAATTCTTATAATGTTGCCCAGCCCAAGCGCAGTCGCTGCCTACTGCGCAGTTAGCAGAGCGCATTGTTCGAGCAGTCTCGACTGGAGCCTTCTTACTTCATTATAGTCATTAACATCAGAGGAGAGAGAGCCTTCGCTATTTAAAAAACACGACGATACAAATACATATATACAGCGGTATAGTACAATTTTAAAGCCGTAAGAGCTAGAGACTTGATTTCTTAAATGCCTGTATATACAGCGTGAATATCGAGTTTTTCTTCATAAAACGATAAGTACTCCCGTTATTTTTTTATCGATTAAAAATTAAAAATCAGTTATATAATTATATCTCCTACATCTTTAAAGCCAGAGTCTCCCAATTTTATACTATGTAGATTCAATGTGTATTTTATAGAATTTCGATTTTGTATAGTTATAAGATATAGTTAGTTATAATTTAGCCACGCCTCCTTCTGCCTGTTACATACATTTCAAAAAAAAAACTATTATACCCTGAATTCACATTTTAAATGGGTTCAGGGTATAACAAGTAAGAGGGCTCTAGCCGAGACTGCTCGACTAGGGGCTACCCTGAGCCCTCCAAGATGATATTCTAATCATTCTGCACTTCTTTTATACATACACATGCATCCACACGTACGTATAAGTACGCTGCTAATTGCGCAGTATGCAGCGACTGCGTTTGGCGCTGCCCTGCAGTTTGGGCAATATTATGAGAATTTATTTGTTGAATAATTTCTCTTGTAGGACTTTCTTAATGAATCTTTCAGAATCATAATGTTTAAATGTGTGAACATGCCAAAGCACAAGTCTGTAATAAATGAAATACGTTTTTTACAAATTAATAGGGGCATGGTATCCAAATTCTGTAAATTGCTAAATCTGTATATTTATTTATATTACATATTCTTAAAAAACGAAAATAATTGATTGATTATTCCCGATACAAAAATAACAATGAGGTTTCAAAAAATATGATAAGCTTGTTCTGCGTATGGGTATGGAATGTTTGACGTTTGAACACGTCCCGCCTAGAAACTATAAGAACTAGGAACTTGATATTTTTCTCATTCTTTTTACGTACCCATATGGCACAAGCGAATGATATTTCTTTTTGTTATTGATAATTACATATTTGCGATTAAAACTCTATAAAAATCAGCTCTTAAATGATATTTTGCTTATATTTGGAGCTAGAGCCTCAAAATTGGATAAAAATCAATGAGTAATTAAAGGAATTTGAATTTCCGTTCTATTGAAATCCAACCCAAAAAAATATATTTCAAATATTAACAAGTAATAAGACTCTAGTCGAGACTGCTCGACTAGGAGATACCCTGAACCCTCCAATCTGATATTCTAAACACTCTGCACTTCTTTTCGGCACACATACGTACACACGAAAGTATTAAAACGCGATCTGCTAACTGCGCATTAAGCAGCGACTGCGCTGCAGTGTGGGCAACATTATAAGAATTTATTTGTTGAATAATTTAATTTCAAGACGCACAATCTTAATAAAACTTTCAGAATATAATCATAATGTTTAAATGTATGTACATACCAAAGCACAAGTCTCTAGTACTTGAAATACGCCTTTTACAATGGTATGGCTGAGGGGGTGGATATAGGGGTGGAGGGTAAACTACAACAAAAATCGAAATTATATACAATGCATATAAGTATACATTTAAAATTTGGAAGCTCTAGCTCTAAAGGTGTAGAAGATATAATTAAATAACTAGCTTTCGATAAGGTTATTAATCGATAATAAAATATCGGGAGTAGTTATCGATATATAGAGAAAAACTTGATATACGCGTAATATACACGGATCTATGAAAAAATATTTCAAATTTCTCTAGCTCTTATATCTTCTGAGATCGACGCGTTCATACATACGGACAGACGGACGGACAGACAGACGGACAGGGCTAAATCGACTTTGCTCGTCGCCCTGATCAAGAATATATATACTTTGTGGGGTCTGTCACGCCTCCTTCTGCATGTTACATACTTTTAACAAAACCATTATACCCTGATTTCCCATTTTCAATCGGTTCAGGGTATAAAAATTTGTAGCTTCACAAATATACACAAATAATGCCATTCTCACATTCTGATAATTAGGGTACGAAAACGAAGTAAAATTATCGATTATTCTAGATAATAAGTAAATGGGCTTGAAAGATCTCCGCGTGTATACGGACGGACGGACGAACATGTCTAGAACAATTGAGCTCGTCATTCTGATATACATAAGTGTCTTTCCTGTTATTTTCCATTGGTTCATGGTTAATAAGCTGTAACCTGATAAATTCATTTAATTGTTTTTAAACTATGAATTAGTATTATCTACTGCAAAAAGTTTATTACATTAAATAATGTAATGATAATATTAAAGAGTATACTGTCTTCGGACATGTCCCCGTGCTGTGTCTCAATTTAAAGTTAATGCTGTGTTATATTATGTGACACTCGAGTGGAAAAGAACAAAAGTTGTTAATTTGTTTATTGGATAGCACAATGTATACAGTTTGGGTTTACAAATGCACTCGAGAAAGACCAAATAATAACAGTAGCAACAAAGGCGCGAACATGTCACAAGCCAACAGGACAAAACGACAATCCATTGTTCATTTTTAACTTCCCATCTCCCTACTACATCCCCTCTTCCTTCTTCTCATTCGCACACGCAGCGTTTATTGCCGAAGGACGGGTCTATGCGTTACCCACCCCATGTAAGTCCCGCAATCATTCGGCTGGAAAGTTGCGACTCGCTTTTCAATTCGCCAATGTTATTGCTTACAAAGACGCATAAATACAGTGACTCTTTCTCTTTCTCTCCCTCTCTCTCTCTCTCTCTCTCTCCATCTACAGATATATACATATCGAAAATCCTATATGCACATATATACTATATGTGTCTGATATGAATAAGCCTTGTACTTGAATCATCTATTAACTAAAATTTAATTTAATCGTTAAATTAGCAGCTTTTCTACTTCATCTTAGTATCGCTTGCTCAAACCAAATACGTATGTATACAAGTTCGGTATATAAGTATATGTGTACACAGAACTATGTTACTTCTACTATACATACATACATTTAGGCGCAGACCGCAGCAAACGTATCTTGAATGAAGTTCCGACGCAAAGCATGGCCCGACGGACTTTAAGACTTTACAAGAGTAGTACGGCTACGTAAAACGTTCAACATTAAACAAGTAAGAAAGCTCTAGTCGAGACTGCTCAACTACGAGATCCCCTGAACCCTTCAAGCAATAGCTGTTTCAATCATTTTTCGCGTCTTTCTGCTTACACAAGACACACACACACGCATGCATACACACACACGCATACACACACATATATACACAGTGGTGCTTACTAGCACCACCTGATCAAGAATATATATACTTTGTGGGATCTGCCACGTCTCCTTCTGTCTGTTACATACATGGATCTGTCGATAAATATATAAAATACATACATATATGCGCTTTTATTTATAATAGATTTATTAGCACATCCAATTGTGACCTGTTTTCAATTTCAATTCTATATCTAATAACTCTTGTTTTTGATATACACAGTTGTTCTCAAGGTTACGGCCCGTCAACATAATCGCGACCTCCAACATTAATGCGACCTTCAGCAGCTGTTACCGAGAAGCCCAGAATACGAGCATCCATTTTAGTCATCTTACTTTTCTTAACTTTTCTTTGTTTGTTCTGCAAATAGACACATAATAAATACTTTTAAAAATTATATCTCAATTTTTAAAACACATCGTATTACCTTGTTGTCTCCATTATCATTGCACGATGGCGTTATAGCCGGAGCAGGCTTACACATATCATCATTATGTGCGTTTTGAGCACGCTGCAAGCTCTTATATTTGCTACGTCGCTCCAAAAATTGCTTTGCAAATTCTGACGATTCTTTGCCTTCGCCTGAACAAAATGTAAAGGCGAATATATATAATATTTAAGTTATAATCGTTATTATACTCATTCACGAACGTGAATTATTATACTCATTCACGAAAGTGAATTAGTATATTGGTTTTGTGCAATGTCCGTCCGTCTGTCCGTATGAACGCAGTTTATCGGCGCTATTAAAGCTAGAGACTTGAATTTGGAGCATATACTCGTGTATATCTCCGATTTATAAAGTGTTAAAATTTTCCCGATCCACCCACTAGGGGCGTGGCAAATCAGAAAATGCATTTTCCGATATACCAGAAGTCATATTAGTTGATGAGCTAGAAAGCTGAAATTTGGATTGTAGATCCGCGTCGACGACCCAAGATCACGAGCTATGGCGGATATATCTATGCCCATTGTGGGCGTGGCAAATTGGATAAAACGGTATCTCCAAGAGTTTTACAGCTAGAACGCTGAAATTTTGCACGTAAGCTAATTCTATGATTCTATAATGTCCAATGACAAAATTATATGTCTACGCCTATTAGGGGCGTGGCGAATCGGACTTGAAGATATAGTGATTTTTTAATTCTGCTATATTTAGGACACTATTGATGCTAGAGACCTCAAATTTGGTATATATACTCGGGCTCACCACCCAATAAACTTTGCTCGAACGGTTCAGGGGATCTCGTAGTCGGGCCGTCTCGACTAGAGCTTTCTTACTTGTTATAAAGTATGTTTTGTTATTGCCTATGTATCGTATCATATATTTATGGATGAAGCTAAATTTGATGTTAGTGTCGGCGATACGAGAAAACGTGTCATCTTATCTCTTAAGCCTACCGTTTGAAGAAATTACTCATATTGTTATTGTTGTTGGCAATAGAGCAAAACTTTTTTTTTTTCATCGATAAGAAAATAAAATTCTCGTTAAGACAAAAAAAAATTGTATGCGTTATCTTTAGTAGTATTAACAATATAATATGTTGAGCATTGCACACAGCAAAAAAAAACATGTTCGAATTCTTAGTCGTTGGGGCTCGTAAAATAGTCGTTGCTAACTGATCAGTGCTCTTGACTATTGGTCAAACTAATTTTTTAATAACTTTACTTTAATAACTGATACTTAATGAACAACCTATTCAATTATATACATAATAGTATAAAATACACATAAAACAAGTCGAGACTGCTCGACTAGGAGATATCCTGAACCCTCTAATCTGATATTCTACTCATTCTGCACTTCTTTTATGCACACATGCATACACACGCATCCATACGCACGTATATCATGCGCTCTGCTGACTGCGCAGTTAGCAGCGACAGCGCTTGGGCTGCGCTGCAGTGCGGACAATATTATGAGAATTTATTAGTTGAATAATTTCTCTTGTAGTAAGACTATCTTTATGAAACTTTCAGAGCGTGATATAGTTAAAATGTGTGCACATATTTTAGGTCTATCTATATATATCTATAGTATTTTAAATGCGTTTTTTACAAATTGAGGTCGAAGGGGACGTGGTATCCAAAATCTGTTAATTACAAAATCTTTGTATCCATTAACTTTATATACAACGCATATTTTAAGTCTCCAGGTCTAAAAGTGTTCAAATTAGGCTGAAAAAACAAAGTCGATTTTTTGATTATTCTCGATAAAAAAAGTTATCGGATGAGTTATCGAAAAAATAAGATAAACTTGTACTGCCTATGGTTTACACGAGTACGCATGCCGAATTTCAGCTCTTATATCCTCTGCGATCGGTTTGCTCATACGGACGGACGGACGGCCAGGGCTATATCGACTCAGCTCGTCGTCCTGATCAAGAATATATATACTTTATGGGGTCTGCGATGATTCCTTCTGCCTGTTACATACTTTTCACAAGACCATTGTACCCTGATTTCCCATTTTCAATGGGTTTAGGGTATAAATATATGCAAAGGCCATATATTTCAAATAGCAATAGCCATATCAAATGTGTTTATACAAGGGACAATCAGGCAAACGATACTGCACAAAATGATTACACTCTATTCACATCGTGAACGAGTATAGAAATGGGAACATACCTAGATATATGCGTACATAATCTTTAACTTCATAGGGCGCTTCCAGGTCTTTCAAAAAGGAAACAAATGTTGGTACTGTGAATGGAATATTTAGATGTTAATTATGATAACTATATAAATAGAAGGTTCTTCTTACCATCCACTTTAGCAGACATATTTTCTAAGCTCTTCATACACCAAGAGGTAAACTCACTCTCATACTCATTTACTTTGCTGTTTGAGGCATCGCCGCTCAACTGCTGCGAAGTGGACTTGACAGCGGACTTTCTCTCCTCACTGACTGATAACTTGATAGCTGATTTACTTGAAACCGTTTTATTATTTTTATCCGTCTGCTGTGAGCTCTGCCCAGTTGCAGTTTTGACACTTTTTGATATTACATTCTGCATTGTCGGCAATGTTTGGCTCTTACGTAAATTTCGAGGCGATGGCATTGCTATGCCACCGGCCGTTGACTTCAGCTGTGTTTGCGACTGCGGTTTGCTGGTTGATGCTACTGCCACTGGCAAACCGGCGGCAAGCACAGAGGCGGCAGTTGGTGGCACGTACTTAGTGTTGGCAGCCCCTGATTGAACCAGCGTTGCCTCGTCCCACAGGCCAGGGCCGATCGGAGCTGGACTACCAGTAGCACTCCATGCCTTGTTGGCACTGCCCCAAATATTTGATAGTCCACTACTACCAGAAACGATCAGATTGGCAGATAACATCACTTGATGTTGCTGCTGCTGCTGCTGTTCATGATCACGACGACGCTGTTGCTCCAACAGCTCATTTGTTAGACGCTTAGCTTCCTCGGCCTGTATGTCCACCAAGCTCATAACTGGCGTAGGTGCTGGCGATGCCTGCCATTTGAGCAACGCATCATTAGCTTCGGCAGCTGCTGCAGCTGTAGCGCGCATTTGCTTATCCAGTTGCTCCTGTTGCCGTTGTTGATCCGCTCGCCGTTCCCGACGCTCAGCTTTCTGAATTTCGGCTAGTCCTGGTGCGGTATTGTTCACGCTTGGCGTCTGCAAAGACCATGGGGCGATGGAAGTAGCATGCGCTGAACGATTAACTTGCTCTATCTTTAAGCCGCTTGCCTTATTTCCGGTCACAGCTGTTGTTGTAGTTAAAATATATATGTGTTAATTCTAAATGATTTTAATTAAGTTCTCCAAATTCGTCGAATACGTATACTATATACAAGAATATATTATTTCATTTATACGCACATATAATATAAGCATGTGTTGGAATGTTGGAATATTGGAATATTAACTCATTTTTACACATTTTCGTTAGCGGGTTATAGAGTTTTGAAAATTGCTCAACAAATTACTAAATTGATGTTTTTGATGTATCAAACGGGTCGAGTAAGGCTTGAACTATTATTTATTTATTTCTTACCTGAAGAGCTTGTGGAAGCTTGAGGGTTATTGCTAAACAAAGCCTTGCGGCGTTGAGCTTGTATTTGCTGTTGGCGTTCCCTTTCCTCTTGCTGTTGTCTATTCTTTTCCTCTTCGGCTATCACGGCACGTCTCTTTTCTTCCTCTTGCTGTTGACGCTTACGCTCTTCCTTGATGCGCCGCTTTTCTTCGACCTGCTCTCGGCGACGATCCTCATCGCTTATTTTATGCTCTGGCTGTTTTCCTTGCTTTTGACTAGCCGTCTGTTGTTGCAGTTTGTTGACTTGTTGTTGCTTGCCAACAATTGTTTGGGCTGACAATTGGTCTTTATTGTGTGTAGGGATGCTGTCCAGTGCTATTGGCTGCTCTTGCAGTTCTATTTGCTGCTCAATCTTTGGGTTGCATTGATTGTCCTTGCATTGCTGCTGCTCCTGTTGCAGTTGCTGCGCTGCATCGAAATCCAAGTGCGCAGTTGCTGTGCTGCTGTTGTTGCCATCTTGCCTAGGAAGATGTCGCTTTTGTTGCTGCTGCTCCAGTAATAGTTTCTGGCTTTGTTCCTCCTCCAAGGTGGCAACGTCCCACAATTTTGCATTTTCCATTGCAGGCCACGACGATTGCGCAGGCTGCTGTTGCTGCTGTGGCCATATGGGCATCATAAGATTTTGAGCCAAGATCTGCGACTCAGTTACAAAATCCACAGTGGAACTTGGCTTGATCAACGGAGATGACTGTTGCTGCTGTTGACTAATAGCAGATGCTGTTGGCGGTCCTCGCAATAACATTCGCAAATTATATTCGTTTAAAATATCCAGATCATTGGCGCGCACTTCATTCAATTTGCTCGCGTCTGAATTAGAGGCAAATTGATGCTGCACTTGTTCGAGATTAGTTGGCTGTGGATTTTGTCCCTGGGT
Organism: Drosophila mojavensis; assembly: GCF_018153725.1. Classification (NCBI taxonomy): domain Eukaryota; kingdom Metazoa; phylum Arthropoda; class Insecta; order Diptera; family Drosophilidae; genus Drosophila; species Drosophila mojavensis. The sequence goes on along the minus strand of NW_025318684.1, from coordinate 302,964 downwards.
CTGTTGATGCATCAATTGCGCATTCAATATAAAATCATCAGCATCCAAGAAGTTGCGCTCCGAACGCTGCTCAGCGTTGACTGGATAAATCTGCTGTTGATCCTTTTTAGCCTGCTGGGCGATAATATCATACAATTGGTTGCCCGCAATGGGGTTTAAGGCTGCTAGCGAATTGCTTAAGCCACTAAAACTACTCAAATATTCTGGGAGCACCAGCATCTGAACCTTGCTACGGACAACGGCTTCACGCTGAGCAGGATCCAGACGCTGAAAACAATCGCTTTTCGATAGCTCAGTTAGTATTTGATATTCCTGGTGCTGCAAGTATTGATCTTGCAACATTTGGAAACGCATGGTTAGCATGTGGGATGTGTCCATTGTGTGTGCGCTCATATGTCCTTTTACTGCCGCACTCAAAGAATCTGCAGCTGCCGTAACATTAGCTTTCAATTGCTCGTCATTGTCAGGGCGAAGATGATGCTGCTGCTGTTGATGATGCTCGTTATGTGTTAAGGGCAATGCAAGCATCGCGGGCTTACGGGTTGTCAGATTAATTTGTAAATTATCCAACTCAATGGGTGTGGGTAGAAGATGGTTGTGCGTAAACGGCATATTGCCATGACATAGCTTAATCAGGTCACCAAGTGGCCTAAAACGAGTGTCCGAAATGCGGCGTACATAGAGATTCTCATTAAAGTAGCCGGCACGATACCATTCGGTCATCTCAATGGCACTAAACGGACCCTGTACATTCGACTGTGGATCGCGATAGAACCATAATTCGTTCGGACTTGCACTCATCACATGTGGGAGCACGGGTATATGGTGTGGTTGCAAATGATTCTGTTGTAAATGATGCTGTTGTTGTTGTTGCTGTATGGAAAGCTGCTCGTTGAACGGTTTATGGGACAATTCAGTGGCAATGATTGTAGTCGATGCTGGGTCTGGAGCAACGAGTTGGTGATGAAGTTGACCGGGCTCAACAATTGATCCCACCATTCCATACCTATTGCTATCACCTACAATACTTGTTTTACTGCTATTTATGTCATCAACTTGACCACTATCATCGTCCATTATTAGTTTCTCAACCTCATCGGCTACCTCTTTGAAGCGTTCCGAAATATCACCTTGACCAATTGCCTCCGTTTTGTGTGTGGGCGTTGATTCAGCTGTGTCCGATCTTAAGTCTAATTCGTTACTACTGCTGTTGTTGTTGCTGGTGATAGCGGATTCCTTTGTATTAGTGGCATTGCTTGGGGTGCTATTCGTTGTTGATACAGATTGCGCTTCAATACCCGCTGCCCTTCCCTGCTCAGTACGGTTATCGGTTTGAATTAACTGTCCACTTTCTACCGAGGTAGCTTCTGCAAAGACATTGGAATCACTTTCATCCATGGCCTTTTTATGTGTCGAGTCACTACTATTTTTCTTGTCTGATTCTGTATCTATCAATTCGCCATGGAAAGCACCACTAGAATCGAATGTGCCACCCATTTCCGAAGGATTCTCCATTGCCCATTCCGGCAAATTATCTTCACCATCGGGATTCGTTAAGCAACCGCTTTCAGGCCACGGCTGATTTCCTTTGGAGCCAATCAGACGATTAGAGCTTGGTCCGCCTGGCCCAGCTGATGCAATCTGTGATTTAACGGCGCTAGTCCGCTCATTAGAGACTGTTCCAATTACCGAAATGGATCGTTGTACATTAGCTATGCCCGGATTGCCAACGAAGGAATTGCCATCCATATTCCCAGATTGTATTGGTTCCTCTTCACGCCAGCTGGTTGAACGTCCTTAAATTTAAAATAGTTTAATATGAGGATGAAAATGTTTATTGGCTATTAATTTGTTTAGGCTTACCCCACCGATGGGCGCCTGCACTGCGCCACCCAGCTACTTCCGTGCCAACTGTTCCGCCTGAATTTGGTCCGTCGCCAGAGCCGTCATCGTTTCGGCTTCTGCGCCAATTTTCCATGTTGCGGCATTGGCTTGAGAAGTCCTTCCGTGGACTAGAGCTCGGTGTACCATTCCAGTCTACTCCGGGGCCCCCGCCAACACCAACGCTGCCACCACTAACTCCAGTGGCGGCACCGATAGCCGCTGAATCCCCAGTACCATTCCGCTCGCTCCAGTTTCGATCTGGCTGCAAGTTTTACATACAATATACGGTTAGAAAATCAGTAGTCACAGCAGCTGGTAAATTATTGCGCTTTACCTTCATTGATATAGCCGAGATGCTGTCATCGTAAATGGTGCTTGGTCTCTGGTATATTGAATGATAAGCAGATTTCCCTCGCATACGGCCACGATCTACCATTCCACCTCGACCTGAGCCTCGAGATGCTATACCAAACGCTCCCGGGGAACGCTGTAACCAGGCGGGGCGTGACTGTGGAACATTAAATTTCATTTAATCCTTCAACCGGACACCGCACATTTATGTCCTTTACACTTACGCTACTGCTCAGCTGGCTTTGGCTATTTAATTCATCTTCAGAGCTCGGCGTTAGAGCAAGCGGATACTGAACTTTTTCAATAAACAGCTTTTTGAACGATGGCAGAATCTGAGGCAGAAGGCAATTTCGATCAAATAACGATAACATCTCCTCCCGACCGTAGCGGTACTCCGGAAACATATTACGATTGGCAGCTGTATGGCTTGGATTGGCCAGCATATTGACTCCACCGCTAACGCCAGTTCCTCCGCCACTACCACCACCGAGGCTGTGTAATGATAGACCACTGTTTGACCCGCCGCCCGCAGTGGCTCCAATGTTCGAGGGCTCCGCCGACATATTGCGCAACCACTCCGGTCCGAATTTCATTGAGTCTGTCATTTTCGGCAACTCTTGAGTTTTGATTCCTTTAATAGTCTGTCGCTGAAATGTTAAATACATTTGAGCCATTAGCATTGGCTAGGAAACACACGCGCTGTCGCTCTGACTAGTTCGATTGCGATTTTGAATCTTTGTATACTAAATCGAAATATGAACTTCAAAAATTTTAACTTCCACTTCGTACATATACATACATATATATATGTATATATTTATATGTATATTTACGAAGTAGTGAAAGTTAAAATATTTTTATACAAAGATTCCAAATTATACATATCATTACATATTTTTTTTTTTTAAATAAACGTGTGCATGTGTGCGAAAATATGGAACAATAACAAGCGGAATAAGAACAAGGAAACATAACCTATAAAGAGCGGGGTGAATATTATATTATTGCACACGAAGTTTACAAGGTAAGGAGACCTCATTTAATCTACAAAACTTTGCTTAGCCATCTTACAATTACTGTTATATATCAATGTCTATTTTTTTCACCTATTTAAAATGTTATGACTTTATATTCAGAACTAATCTTCCACTTGGTAACTATGTGTACATATAGTCAAAAAATTTTATGTTGACCAAATATAGTACTTTTCTTGCACTTTATGTCGTTATTTAGGTCTTTGTTTAGTTCTAACAAGTTGGCAGTTCTTTCCAAAGACTACCATCAGCACCGTGGCACACATCTATACACGACTATACAAATACATACACCCTACCATATAAAAATGTACTTATCCCAAATGTCTATGTGTCTGTTTAGTTCCTTAAAGCTCATTTCAATAGACGGTATTTAAATTAGCTTTCAAAGCTTAAATAAACTCCACAACTCTAAATTAAGCCCTTATGACTTTTAAGAATTTTAAAATATTAATAGTTGTGTTGGCACTCACATATAGTGTATGAATGCAAGTGTTGTGTATGTAAATCTGAGATGAGCGATACCCAAATACGGGTTACATGTGAAGAGTATATTAGTCTTTAATTATCGAAATCAACGAAACTCTATAAATATCGATAAATTATCGTTAATATAACACGATGTCACCATGCTTTCATTTGCATTAGGCGTATACACATCGGAAATAGCGTAGCATCAGAATTCTTTATCAAAATAACTTGTATAATTTTAATTTACAGGGCTGATGAATATGATGACGATGTGTTTATGCTAATATTTGAGTTTTATTCAAAGAAATTTTATTTATTTATACTATTGTTTCATACTATTATAACGAAATACAAATATATACGAACTAAATTATTGGCACAGCAAGGCTTTAAAACTTTATAGCAATTTTTCAAATATTTTGAAACTTTTTTTAATGAAACAAAAAATTAACCAAATAGAATAGGGGATCTTTTAAGTTATACAAAAAAAAAAAAAATTCCGAAAAACTTCATCGTACATTTAAAAAAAAATTAAAAACCAAAAAAACTAAATTTTGCGGAACAAAATTATTGGCACACTTAGTATTTTTTGGGTTTTTTTTTTTTTTTAACAATTTGACCGATTGTGCAAAATCATTTTGCATTTCACTATATTTTATGTTTCTTTATTTAAAGCTTCGCAAATTTGAATTTAAATATAGAAAATTTTGTAAGAATTGGGCATATTTTATTACTTTTCTTAATAATGGCACCTAAGCTAAATAGCTCAGAGGAAAATGATCCTGCATTTGAATGATCAAGGCAAATTTTATGCATAAACTAGAGAGATAATAGAAGAAACCGATTTCCTATTCGAAGCTACGTGCAGCGCTCCAAGGAAGCCCGCAATCTGCAAAGTTCATAAACATACAGGTCGCCTTAAGTTGTTGAACAGCCATGAATGCTGGAAAATCGTTCGAAAGGTGCATGTGAATCCCAAAATACCATCTACACAGATTGCTGCTGAAGTTACAAAAGAAATGGGGAAGGATATGCATCCGATTTCGATACGAAGAGTACTGCACAAGGCCAAATACAAAGTACGTGTGGCTAGACGAAAACCGTGCATCAAAGGTGCTTATAAAAAGAAGCGTTTGGAAGAAAAATTTTAGCAAGTCATCTGATTATTGAAGTGAAGTCTGTGATGAGTGGAAATTCAATATATTTCGATCGGATGGGCGTTAAACTGCTTAGAGAATGCCGAATACTTCGTTTCACAAAATCAAAATTACGCCAAGCGTTAAGCATTTTAATGTTTTTTAATTTTTTGTTTTTAGTGTGCCAATAATTTTGTTCAGCAAAATCGAGGTTTATTTTTGGTTCTTGAATTTTTAAAAATAGTAGGTTGAAGTTTTTCGCAATATTTTTACTGTATAATTTAATAAATACCCAATTCTATATATATATATATATATATATATATATATATATATATATATATATATATATATATACAGCGACGAACTAAATTATTGGCACAGCAAGCTTTTTAAACTTTAAAGCAAATTTGTAATTGTTTTTTAACGTTTTTTTTGTTAAACCAAAAAATTTACTAAATAGAATTGGAATATATACATATATGTATATATATGTATGTATTCACACGTACGCATAATCCCGCGCTCTGCTAACTGCGCAGTAAGCAGCAGCTGCTCTGCAGTGTGGGCAATCATAAATTATGAGTTGAATAATTTCTCTAGTAGATGGACTATGAAACTTTCAGAGGGTAATCATATGGTTGAAATGTGTGTACATTCAAAAGCACAATTTTTACAAATTAGTGGCGAAGGGGGCGTGGTATGCAAAATCTATTAATTATAAAATCTTAGTATTCATCATATGTATATACACAGTAAATCTGAAGTCTCCAGGTCTAAAAGTGTTCAAACACTAACCATAGCCCGGACAAGTAGTGTGAAGCTTTTTGCACGTTTTTTTTTCGAGCGTTAGCACCCCAGACAACTTCGTATTCTCTCGGCTCCTCACTTTTAGGTTCGGGTTACGGAAATTAGACTGCCGTTTCTTCCATTCTGTGTGAAGAATATACTGAACTCTTCAAACCGTTGGCCAAGTTTGTACAAAATGTTTGCGTTTTCGTTATTATTTGTGGAAATGGTGCTCATAATGAAAATATTTTCGCGACGAGCGTGCACACGCACACAACATGTATGAGCATCTGTACGCCTGTGCGTAGATCCACAAATTTGCATTTGGTAGATCTTTTGAACTGCACACCGATACATACGTTTGATTGTGTATACGCAGAGGCCGTGATGCTCACATATTATGGCGTAATCATTGTAGAAGCATTTTTGTACCTATGTGCGTGTGTGTATGCATGGGACATGAGCATTGGCGTGTGCCTAGTAGAGGTGCCAAACTATCGATGGCACTATCGCCACTATCGATGGTCGGGCACTATCGAGAGACTAAACTATCGATTGTTTGGAAATTACTATCGTCCTCAATCGATGGGGCCCACCATCGATAGTTTGGCACCTCTAGTGCCTACCACAACTTAGAATTTTGTGAACGATTATGAGCTCAAATTGCAGTCGCGTTTATGTTTAAGTACCTGATTAACTAAAGTGACAAGTGCACTTTCCAATGCATTAATAGTTATTTTATTTATTTATTTACTTGCACGATTTTTATGACATCTAAAGGATGCATTCTTCTAAATGGATCCATTTGACCGGTATATGTATGAAAGTATGCTTAATTGTAAAAAGGTAAATTTCACCTGTATATGTATTTACATATATGCACAAGTGTAAGGGATCGAAAATCGCATCCTATTAATCAGATACTACATTTATTTTAAATTCATTCTGATAGACAAACCCACGATCATTGAAATAAAATCACTTAAATATAAACGCTCGAAAAAAAGTGTAAAAAAAAGCTTTACTCTACTTGTCCGGTCTATGTATTCTCTGGTTAGTGGTATGGTACACACGAGTATGCATGCCAAATTTCAGCTCTCTAGTTCTTTTATCTTCTGAGATCGGCTTGCTTATACGGTCGGACGGACGGAAATCAGGGTATAATGGTTTTGTGAAAAGTCTGTAACAGGCAGAAGGAATCATCGGGGCGACGAGCTGAGTTGATTTGGCCTGTCCGTCTGTCTGTGTGTCTGTCCGTATGTTTGAACGAGTCGATTTTAGAAGATATAAGAGCTGGAGACATGAATTTTTTTTTTTTTTTAATGACCGTATATAAAGCGTCGAGTTTGCTTTTAAAATGAGGTGTCTACGCCCAGTAGGGGCGTGGCAAATCGGAAAAAAACTGTATTTTCTACAGTATTAGAGCGAAACTTAGCAACTAAATTGCTGATGGGGTGTGAATGATTATTCCGCAGTCGGTAAAGCCCGACTGCAACGTTCTTACTTATTATACCCTGAACCCATTTTCAATGGGAAATCAGGGTATAATGGTTTTGTTAAATGTATGTAACAGGCAGAAGGAGGCGTGGCAGACCGCATAAAGTATATATATTCTTGATCAGGGCGATGAGTCGATTTAGCCCTGTCCGTCTGTCCGTCCGTCCGCCTGTCCGCCTGTCCGTCTGTCCGTATGTTTGAACGCGTCGATCTCAGAAGATGTAAGAGCTAGAGACTTGAAATTTTTTTCCTAGGTCCGTGTATAGCACGCGCATATCGAGTTTTGCTTTAAATATCGATAAATTGCCCCGTTATTTTGTTATCGATTAAAAACATTATCGAAAACCAGTAATAAATGTATATCTCCTATATCTTTAAAGTTAGATTTGTTATGTATACTTATATGCATTTTATACAATTTCGGGTTTTGTCAAAATTCACCCCCCACCCTTAATTCACCCCCTCACCCTCACATTTGTAAAAGGCGTATTTCAAATACTAGAGATTTGTGCTTTGGCAAATACATACATATCCATGATATAATCATAATCTGAAAGTTTCATGAATAAACTACATCCACAAGAAAAGTTATTGAACAATTAACTTCCCATAGTAAGCCACCACTATTGCTCGAAGGGTTCAGGGGATCTCGTAGTCGGGCACTCTCGACTAGAGCTTTCTTACTTGTTTTAAATTTGTCAAATATTCAATTGAATATGTAGATCATATTCTGAAAGTTTCATTAAATTCCGTTAAGTCAATCGACGTTAAAAAATAATAAAATCTTTCGCCAATTAACAAACGCACGTGCAGCAGCTACAACAGTTTTCGTATACGTGTGCACACATACATTCAGCGCTGCAGCAGTGAATCTACTGCGCAACTGATGTTAATTATACCCTGAACCCATTGAAAATGGGAAATCAGGGTATAATGGTTTTGTTAAAATTATGTAACAGGCAGAAGGAGGCGTGGCAGACCCCACAAAGTATATATATTCTTGATCAGGGCGACGAGCTAAGTCGATTTGGCCCTGTCCGTCTGTCTGTCAGTCCGTCCGTCCGTCCGTATGTATGAACGCGTCGATTTCAGAAGATATAAGAGCTAGAGACTTGAAATTTTTTCCTAGGTCCGTGTATATCACGCGCATATCAAGTTTTTCTTTATATATCGATAACTACTCCCGATATTTTATTATCGATCAAAACCTTATCGAAAGCTAGTTATTTAATTATATCTCCTACACCTTTAGAGCTAGACCTTGCAAATTTTAAATGTAGACTTATATGTATTTTATATAATTTCGATTTTTGTTGTAATTTACCCCCCACCCCTATATCCACCCCCTCACCCTCACCTTTGTAAAAGGCGTATTTCAAGTACTAGAGACATGTGCTTTGGAATGTACATACATTTTCACCATATAATTACGCCCTGAAACTTTCATTAAGATTGTACGTATAGAAATTAAATTATTCAACAAATAAATTCTTATAATGTTACCTACACTACAGCGCTGCCCAAGCGCAGTTAGCAGAGCGCATTCTAATACGTGTGTGTGTATGTATGTGTGTTGAAAAGACTGATTAGAATATCAGATTAGAGGGTTCAGGTATCTCCTAGTCGAGCAGTCTCGACTAGAGTCTTCTTACTTGTTTTTTTAATTGTTTCAAAATATTTATATATTTAATTAAATGAGTTTTCTATTTCATTTATATTTTTAAATACATCGAAATTGAAATTTTAGCCATACTAAATATGCATTTTTATACCCTGAACCCATTGAAAATGGGAAATCAGGGTATAATGGTTTTGTTGAAATGTATGTAACAGGCAGAAGGAGGCGATGCAGACCCCACAAAGTATATATATTCTTGATCAGGGTGACGAGCTGAGTCGATTTGGCCCTGTCCGTCTGTCTGTCTGTCCGTCTGTCCGTCTGTCCGTATGTTTGAGCGCGTCGATTTCTGAAGATATAAGAGCTAGAGATTTCAAATTTTTTTTAAAATGTCCGTAAATACAGCGCGCATATCAAGTTTATCATTAAAAATCGATAACTCATCTCGATCTTTTTTTATCGATAAAAAACCTTATCGAAAACCAGTTATAAAATTATATCTTCTACACCTTTATTGCTAGAGTCTCCAAATTTTGTATGTATGCTTATATGCAATTTATACAATTTCGATTTTTGTTAAAATTTACCCCCCACCCTTAAATTCACCCCCTCACCATCACTTTTGTAAAAAGCGTATTTCAAATACTAGAGACTTGTGCATTAGCAATTACATGCATATCCATGTTATAATCATAATCTGAAAGTTTCATGAAGATCGTACGTCCATAAAAAAAGTTATTAAACAATTAAGTTCTCATAGTAAGCGCACACTGCAGCCCATGCGTGTTTATGCGTGTGTGCTTGTGTGTGTATGTGTGTGTGTATGCGTGTGTGTGTGTGTGTATGTGTGTGCGTATGCGTGTGTGTGTATGTATGTTTGTGTGTGCGTACGTGCGTGTGTGTGTGTGTGTGTGTGTGTGTTTCTTGTGTAAGCTGAAAGACGCGAAAAATTATTGAAATATCTATTGCTCCAAGGGTTCAGGGGATCTCGTAGTCGAGCAGTCTCGACTAGAGCTTTCTTACTTGTTATTAATTTGGTTCAGGGTAGCATCACTGACCAGAGAACACATAGACCACAAATGCTCACACATATTTCCAGAGACTGCAAGTGTGTGTGTGCTTGCCCATCGCGAAATCATATTGTCTATGTGCATCAACGCTTTCATACCCTTCCCACGAATATCCATCGAAACGCTACATTTTGTTTGCATGAGCCTGACAAACGCTTTTATTTTTTAGGTATACCCTTCACTCAAAAGGAAAGAGAGAGAGAGAGAGAGAGAGAGAAGAGAGAGAAGGACAAATAGCGCAGAGCTGTGCTTCATATAAGAATGGGACTATTTCGTTTGAGCACTTGCAGCTCACTGATTTTATCGTGCAATATTTTCACTGCTCAAACCTCCAGCGACCGACCCGGCAAATAAGAAGTATAGTGGTCGACCAACTTAACATTTTCTGCTGTAGAAAAGTTTGTTCTACATGTCTAGTCTATGTGTTCTCTGGTAAGTGGTAGTATCTAGTCGAGCACTCTCGACTAGAGTTTTCTTACTTGTTCTTTTTTTTTTTTTATAAATTTGCAATTTATATTACATTTGCAGATTCTGCAATACGCCTTGTTGTTGTCGTCTTTATCTCGGTTTATCCAAACGATATCGATAATACCTACAAAGCACCTACATAATTCAATTTTGTACTCATTTTGGCACGGTTCTTAACCAAATATAAGTACAGAATTTAGCACATTTAATGCTAATGTTCTGCTCAACTGTTCTGCAATTTTAACTAATAGACTTCGGTTGGATCCACAACCGATCATCTGAAAAAACAACCAACCAACTGGGAGACTATGAGCACAATTCGCATTCACAAAACAAGTAAGAAAGCTCTAGTCGAGACTGCTCGACTACGAGATCGCCTGAACCTTTCGAGCAATAGCTGTTTCAATCATTTTTCGCGTCTTTCTGCTTACACAAGACACACACACACACAAACACACACACGCATACACACACAGGAGATTCGAGTTGCGTTTTCGTGGAGCGCGGTCGATGTCATTGCGATCCGTTGTAGACTCTAGCTTGTTCTGTGCTTTTCCCTGTAAAAGTGGAAAAACTGAAGTCAACGTGTATGCTGTGGGCGCGACGTACTCAGCGACCCTTGAAAACAACAAAGACTTACTTCGCGGAGTATCCCAGCGGTAGAATCCAGTGGTGCAAGAGAGGGGGGCCATAGCGTCATTGTTTTGGCGTCAGGGTTTTCCTCTTTCCTTTTCTTTTTTAAGCGGGAAAATATTTGTGACTTTAGGCATCACACTTGCGCAATTAATAAATAAAAAACAGGTGCATTCACTATAACAGCTGTTAGTAGTGCTGAAAATTGCAGCGGACAATCAGCTGCTCACTAACGTTGGTAAGTTGCTAAGTCTTAGCAAAGACAGCAACCTAACTTCTGTAGTGAGGTTGCAGTTTTTAAAGTATTGCGAACTTTCGGGCTCTCATCGTAGTTAAGCTGAGTTTGAGCTACTGGGTCTATGAGTTTAAATAATATACGTAGCTATTGCCCACAACAGGCTTCACGCCTTGGTAGTTGGAGCAAAATGGATGCCATGATGAAGGACGAGCTGCAAGCTTTCGTGCGCTATTCCTTGTTGCAGCGATCACCGCAGCAAGAACAGAGGAGGCTAGGCTGGTCAGTCTCCATAAAACGGCCGAAGCATTCTGTAACCGACCGGTTAAAAACTGGCAGGTGCAGACCACGCCACTCAAGAAATTAGGCGAGAAAGCCCAAGCACCGAGCTCTAGTGCTATAGCAGGTAGTAATACGCTGCAGCTGATAAATCAAACCAGGCAAGTCGACAGACAAACGCGAACAGCTGGACGGTCGTTAAAGCACGCAAGCCTTTGCAAAAACGACCCAGAAGTGATGCAATCGCGATCTCAGGCGTAGGTGGTTGCAGCTATGCGGACATGCTTCGCGTAGTCAAGAGCGACCCAAATCTAAAACATCTGAGCTGCGATGTTCAGGGCATTAGGAAGATAGCTAAGGGGGACCTTTTGTTGCAACTGAGTAGGAAGCCGGAACATAGTGCTGAGGCACTGCACGAAGCTGTAGGCAAGGCCTTGAGCGACCGTGCGGTAGTTAAAACACTCACCAGATCGGCTCAGATTGAGATCCGTGATCTAAATGAGTTAGCTAGCAAGGAGGAGATCTTGGAGGCAATCAGCTTTACTTTCGAATGTTGGGCGGAAGGCCATTATAGCAGGAGCCTGTAACTCATGAACGTTCGAATGGGGTAGCCACACAACAAATGCCAGAGGCCGTATCCTCCTGAGATCTTCGCGACACTAGATGTTGCACTGCTCAACACTGGCCACGAGTTCACCCTCAGTCGGGCTGGATACGCATCTGTAATTGACATTACTTTTGTTACCTCATCCCTCTTTCCTGAAGCAACATGGAGCATTGATCGCTATCGAGCTATACGGACAGCGATCATTCGGCACTTCTGTTCATAATAGGTGAGCCAACTGCCAGGGTGCCAACCTTGTGGAGGGAATCGTATCGGTTGGATACTTTTGATCCCGCGGTCTTTTCAGTGGCCATTCAGTCGCTGGGAACAGCTGGCAATGCTGAGGCATGCCAATTGGTAGCTCAAATACAGAATGCCTGCAATGGCAGCATGTTACGCCGCAAGCAGTTCACGCGATAACAGGAGCCTATGTATTAATGGAATGTACAAATAAGTGACATTCGACGCAAATGCATTCTGGCGAGAAGAAGCTACCAACGGGCTAGGTCTACGTTTTTCGAAAAACAATTAGCTTACCAGGCAGCTAGAAGGCAGTTGAAGAAGGCCATTCGGGCAAGCAAAAGAGAGTGCTTCCTCGAGTTGTGTGACTCAGCCAAATATTACCCTTGGGGCAGGGCAAGATAGTAGTTAAAAGACTATACGCAGATAAACAGATGCAGCCTGCGGATCGTCTGGAGCTGAAATCGATTGTGGAAACGCTCTTTCCAGAAAGATTAAGCTCCATTCATTCCCCAGAGTCCGTGTCCGCTAACCAGGGCTCAACGAGCACCCACATTGTTTTTGTTACGGACGAAGAAATATTAGTAGCTCTTAGAAGTCTTAGATCTGACTCAGCTCCAGGGCCGGATGAGATCCCAGGAGACGAAAGGTAATGCTGTGTGTTTCGTGGAATTGGAAAAGAATAATCCACTATGAGCTGCTTCAGCCTGGTCGAGCGATTGATTCGACACTTTACTGTGAACAACTGATAAGATCGAAGCAAGCAATCGAAAAAAACGGCCAGAACTGATCGCCAGCGCCAGACCACACATCTTTGATGACCCGGCAAACACTGGGAGAGCTTGGCTGGGAAGTTTTGATGCATCCACCATATAGCCTTGACCTTGCACCTTCAGACTACCATTTATTTCGGTCAATGCAGAACTCCCTTAATGGAGTAAAGTTGGTTTCAAGAGAAGCCTGTGAAAATTACTTGGAGCAGTTTTTCAAAAAGAAACCACAAAAGTTTTACACGAATCGAATTATATCTCTAGTGGAAAAATGGCCAAGGGTGGTCGACCAAAATGGTGCATATTTGATTTAATAAATTTTATTATAAATATTATGATAAATATATGATTTGAAGTTTCATTACAAATACGAAAAGATTTGTTCGACTAACCAATATAATCTTGGTCAGGGCGACGAGCTGAGTCGATTCAGCCCTGTCCGTCCGTCTGTGCGTATGCTTGAAGTTGATCTCAGAAGATATAAAAGATATAGTAGATTCATATATTTTATAGAATTTCGATTTTTGTCAAAATTTACCTCCACCCCTATATCTACCCCCTCACCCATATATTTGTAAAAGACGCATTTAAAATACTAGAGATTTGTGCATGCATATCCTTGTTATAATCATAATCTGAAAGTCTCATGAAGAAAGTACATCCACAAGAAAAGTTATTGAACAATTAAGTTCCCACAGTAAGCCACCACTGCAGTCAATGCATGTTTATGCGTGCGTGCGTATGGCTGTGTGCTGCATGTGTTGCTTCTTGTGTAAGCAGAAGGACGCGAAGAATTATTGAAATATCAGTTGCTCGAAGGGGATCTCGCACTCGAGCAGTCTCGACTAGAACTTTCTTACTTGTTATGAATTATATTTTTATTCGAGAACTGACACACGATTATCGAGCTCAATAAAATTAATTTTCTCCTTGGCAGTGTACGAATTGTTTGTGCCAATTATATTCAAGTACTTTGGAGGCACTAATGCTGATTTGATTTTAAAAATGCCAAATTTCCTGCCAGCAGCTAGATTACAATTTCTGCAATTGGCAGTAGAAAAAGGCCTGATCTGGCCGGTGAAAGGCTAAGTTGGCAGTCCTGGCTGGCAGCCCTGCATACATACACATATTTGAGAGAGCAGAGAGAGAGAGAGAGCGAGAAAAAAATTGAGCATAGAGGCAACTGTGGTTCAAAATTTGACTGTCTCGGTCGAGCGACCATCGATGGAGACTGTTGATAGTATCGATGGATTTGGGCTCTCATGATATATCGATGGTTTTTTTCATCCATCGATAATTTACTACTAGGTGGCGCGCAGAGACGCATGTAAGCATTTTCCGGAATATACATATATAAGATAACATATGTATATATATATATACATTAAGCTAATAATATTATTTATTATATTGTGATTAGCTTTTATATTTCAATGATATTTGGTGGTTCTTCGTAAGAAGAATGTATGGATAAATTTTTAAAGCCATCAATTAAGCATGAAACTGATGTTTAAAGTGCTTCTGCTTCGCGTTCTACTGTGGCGCACTTTAATATTTCTAAGTCTTCCACTGCTGCTGCTAGTACTACTAGATTTTTGCCCACCGCTTCTGACGATGATGCATCCAATTTTATCCATATGTAATATATTTTACTAGACAACAACCATCACATAAATATCCGATTACTATTGTATTGGATTCTTATACAAAATTGCACGAATCATTTTTTGCTGAATGTATGATCGAAATTATTAAAAATTTATTCATTTGTAAGAACTTCAAATCTTCAAATCTTCGATGGAACTATCGATAGTTTCCATGGTTCATTCCATCGATGAGTTCCGAGAAATTATATCCTAAGACTTATATTTTTGTATAAGATGATTAACAATTTTTAAAGTCGTATAAACATAAAAATCATCGATGATAGAACCATTTCGCTCGGAATTTATTTATCGATGATACGTCAATGTTTTTTCCAGCTTTAATAGTGATGCATTGATTAGTGCTGCAAATCCATCGATGGACTATCTATCGATTTTCCGGTGTCCGATGGTTTCAAATACACATAGTAGCGCAATATATTAAATTGTTTGGGTAAAATTGATTTAAATAGTATTAATAATTTTATTGAAACGTAGGAATATACATGTGATTTGACAACTAAAGCGATCTATCGACATCGATAAAATTCCATCGATCTATCTTACAACAGAAGCTCCATCGATACTATGGATATATCCATTGATGGCTTTGCATCACTAGCATTGATATGCTTTTGCACATCTCCATTGTAAAAAATGGCGAATTGTGTTGAAAATTTTTAAAAAAATAAAGTATATGGTTTTATTGAGACGGTTCCTATAAATACAAAAAGGCAACAGGTGTGTTAAATTAATATAATAGTTAAATAAATATTAATGTTTTTTTTTGAAAAGGTGAACATATACACAATTTTACGTGTATGCGTGTACACGAATAAATTCGTTCTGTGTTTGTGTGCGTTTTGATTCGTAGTCACTAAAAATTTGTTTTTTTTTGTTAGTGAAGAATGTTAGATGACACTAAAACTATATGTTACATTGTTACAATGTTACATATGATACAAATATTTGACTTTAAAATTTATTTTGTCTCAATTCTCAATCCTACGAACATATATATATGTGTGTATAAATACATATATAAATGTGTGAGAAATTGGGATAGCATTTAATTTACTAGTGTATGTCTACATTTTATATAGTAGACATATTTATATATGTTAGGCCTTATTAAGCATATATAAAATGTTACTCCCCTAACATATAATTGATTTTAGATATATATCTTGGTGGACTATAACAAATTCGCTTTGAATCTTTGCAGCTGATGAAAGTTCGGGCCGTGTGAAACATCTAAGTTATATTTGCCTCCTCTTGGATCAGGCAAGCTTGGTTATCTGGCATAAATGAACCAAAACCAAATTCAGCAATTGACCTCACACTTATCGCAGGCACTTGATCAAAATTATGATGTAAGTGAAATTATTTATTGCATTCAAGGACATAAATTACTTTTCAAACAATTATATGCATATGTACTTATAATTGCAATTAACAACTAAATAATTTAAGGTCGTTAATATGGAGGCAGTTCTCTCTGTCATTTGTGCATTGGAAGGTACAACGATTACGAAAGAGCAATTGGAAGCCACCAGATTGGCAAAATATATAAATCAACTTCGACGTAGAACTAAAAATGATCAGTTAGCCCGTCGGGCCAAATCGCTTTTAAAGAAATGGCGTGAAATGGTGGGAATAAACCAGCAGACATCAATTGATTCTCAGTCGAAACACATGGATCAATCAACATTTAAACCGATGGTTGAAACTAATCTAACGGGATCCGAATCGAACGCAACAGAAGCAGACCTCAACCAAATTCAATACAATTCCCAGCCTTTTTCCCCGACATTACAGCGTGTTATCTCTAATTTGCACACAAATATTGATTCCTCTGAGCCAAAACTTCATCATCAAACCAACTTCTCAAGCTTGATAAACAATAATATTAACATTGACAATAGGGACAATAGGGACGAATCGTTGACAATCGTTAACAAACAAATACAATACAAACCTCAAAATTCATCAACGATTACAAATGAGCACTCGTCAAATTCCGTATCAAGTGCTTTTGTGGCAAACGATAATTTTAATCAGGCTTCTATTGTAATTGATATTGTCTCAGACTCTGATGAGAACGATACAGTCAACAGTCAAAAAAAGCTTGAAACAGAATCATCTTTGTTAGCAACTCCCAGCCATTACTTCAGGCCAAAGAAGCTAAAAAAGGATAAAAAGTACAAGGATAGGGATAGTCGAGATAAACCTTTGTTCAATTTGAAAGGCGAAACTTCACAACAGTCTAAAAATTCAAAAAAGTCAAAAACGCCGAAAGTATATTCAACGGATCCTGGTAAAGAATAAACTCTTTTAACATATTTCTACGAAATAATTGTCTTTGTAATTATTTGCAGAAATTTTGTCATTGTCAAATAGCTCGATGAGCTCACTCCTATCTGGAGATGCCGTTTCCGGAAACTTCCAAACTCGACTGCATCCTCCGGCAGCAGATTTGACATTTGCGGGCAGATTTAAATCTGTCGGTCGACTAGAGACTTTCAGTAATGTAATTACCGTGCAAGCGAATGGTCAGAAGTCTACTACTAGTGTTATTGACACAAGCATAGAGGTCCCAACGCGTCCCATCTATGAAGATAATAATGATTCAAATACCTCATGTAGTCGATTATCGCCGTATGATGAGCTTGAGCCGAAGCTCGATCAAAATCGCTTAAAGTCATGTGAAGAAACAAGTAAGCAGTATTTTGTAATACTTGTACTTTTTAATGAATATAATTTAAATTGCATAAAAATATTTTGTCTTAAGTTCCAAAAAAACGTGGCCGCAAAAAGGGCTCCAAAGGTGTAGATTCACTAATTGCGAAAGAATCAAGTCTATCGCAGCAAATATTCTTCGGATCTGGTGTTAAAAAAGTAAAAACTACAAAGGAACTGTTTAATGAGATACAAAGTAGGAAGTTAAGTACTTCATTCAACCGCGGTGAGAACACAACAGCGCCCTCAGTAACGAATAGAATATTAAGTACCAGTTCAACTAATGTTCGAAATTTGGAATGTAGGTCTTTGCATACGAGACCGGCATCATCTTGTTCAGGTTTGATACATCCAGATTATTTTTTTTGTATACAATCTCAATACATTCAATTAATTAATATAATAAAACCGTCTAACATTTTTAGAAACATCAATCCACTCTCCGCATGCTTTGGAACCTTTCTCATCAAATGTTTCTCTAGCAGGAACCGAGAAACATTCAAATACACTCGAAGGTAAGTTGTAGATTATTAGGAAATTAAGAAATTAACAGATTCATAATTAATTATATCTTTATACGAACTTTTTTGGAAAGTGTTATAATAGCGTTTAGAAAGTATTATAATAGGTTTAGACCTAGGAATTATGTATATATTTACCCCTATTGAGTGTTGCAGAACTATGTATGTCTATCCCTAAAATTTTATTAACATTAAAAAAGTCAAACATTAACTTAGAAAAAGACTGATATTTCTCTCGCTAAAAACATTTTATTCTATTTGATTTGTAGACCCTGGAAATACAGATAGTGATACGGTTACATCAGAGCTTTCACGAGACAGCAAACCGCGAAATAAAAGAATACATTCTTTGGATAGTAACAGCAATTCCCATCAGCAGACATCATCGGCCAAAAGCGCGGAAGATGTAGTAATGAAAACGGATTATAATGATGTTAGAACACAATTAATGCATATTGTACGCAGTTTAAATAGCCCGCTTACTGTTGACGAGACTGAAAAGCGATATCAGGCTGAAATCGTGCCATGCACTTGCATAATTTTTGAAGACATGCCAAAGGAATCATTTGAACATAATAAGCTCAGTCAAATCGGTAAAGAATCAGATTTGGTAAATAAAGGTTCATCTGATATTGATATTTCTCGTGATAAAAGGCACAATGAGCAAACAGCTATAAAAACTGAAAACTGTGTGGTTGACGCTGCTGAGCAGACTATTGCTCAAAAGCCAATGAAGTCGATTTTCGATTTAGACTTTGATGATGATGACGATCCATTGCATACGATTATTAAACATGTTTCACCAACAGAGTCGAACGTGAAAACGAAACTTGATATTGATTTTGATTCAACAGACTCTAACGTTGTTAGCTTAGCTGAAGAAGATATCAATAAAGACTCGAAAGCAGAAATTACGGATAGTTTTCCAGCAGATCAGGAGTCCAGCAATATAATAGCAGAGCCTATATCTATTTATACTGTTCGCGAAGATCCCAAATGCATTGCAAAGCAACGGTTTGATATTCAAACGAATGATGTTACCAATTTTCATATAAATGCTTTACATAACTACTACATACCAAACATTAATGGAAACTGGAACAGCATTGACTCCTCATTAGTGTTGAAGTCATCGTCAATAACGGAATTTTTGCAGACTTTGGAGTCCTATACAGTTACCGATGGCTCTGATGTGGTGCCTAAATATGGATCCCTAACATATGAGCAACGGATACGTAAGGACCTGAGCTATCTAAAATTCGTTCAAAATTATAAATCAAAAAGTTTTAAGTCGTTTATGCCGCCGTTTTTGGGTGTCGCAAAGTGTTTACCAACGTGTCGTCTGGCAGCTAAAAGGCTGAAGGATAAAACGAAATCTCTACCAACAATAAACAGTGCTAATATGTTAGTAAAGCAGGAGAAGTCTGAAATGCATTGTAGCTATTTTGCAAATAATAGTAGTGGACCGAATCCGCTAAGGGTTGAAGTCACTATAAATGATACACAAAAAAACAATGAAAGTCAAGTTCGATATTCTGATGATAATCCAATAAAACATAACGCTGAACTTAGTTACAATCTGCTGAAAGTGGTTAACAGTGAAAATCATGAAAATTTCAAAAAATCAGATGATTCAAATGCTGGATATACAAATATGAAGTACAGGCGCTATAGACGCAATAGTACTTGCAGCAGTTCTAATTTACAATTGACACAAGACTCAATAAATGAAAAACTAAGAAATCAAAGGGCAGAATATACAGAGATATCAGAGCAGTCCGAAAGTAATATCGAACGAAATAGGAAAAAACGTAGAAAAAGAAATAATAGCACGCCCTACGATAAACACAATATAAAAAATTTAACGATAGAAGAAAAACCACGTATTAAGCGCATCAAAATTGCAATCAACGGAAATGTTTCCACTCATAGACAGATATCGGTGATCAGTAGTGGTGATATTAGCTGCGGCGATGAGGAAGAAGCTCATATCGAGATGAGCGACATGGAAGTCGGTTTCGATAATATTGGATACTCTCATTATGCTCCGGGGGCAAGTGATGATGATCATGAGTCGAATAGAAGTCATTCAACAACCGTTGATAGCATATTAGCAGACGATGACCATATGGAGAATGATGATGATAATAATAGTGATGACGAGGAATATGCAATTGTTCAAAGGCCGTTGGCTCATGGCGGTGGAAGTAATAATCACATTGTGTTGACAATAAAGAAAACACCGAGTAAAATTAACTCACCAGCTAACTCCATCTCAGCAATTTCTCCAATTGTTGGTGTTGCCACCGAAGTTGAGATGTCAACTGGCAAACAGCAGGATGCTGAAATAGTCACATCAAATCTTTCTGTGGAGTCAAAGTGTGAAGCACATGGATCGGAATCAATTCCTATGCCAGACACCTGCTGCAATAATATAGAAAAATGTTATCGGTATAGCCATCGTCGTCGTGTTCCACATCGAAAACAGATTTGCCAGAAAGAAACAATAGATATAGAACTAAATCATTTGTTCAATAATGTTCGCCGCAGTGCGCAGCCTTTGGTAAAGACACATCAAAAATTATTTTTCACAAATGAATTATGCAGAAAGGACAAATCGGGACGAAATGAGCGCATTGTTAATTACAGTAGTAGTAGTAGTAGTAGCAGTAGCTGTGGCAGCAGTAGCTCGAATGAGGATGATAGTGAAAGCGAGGAAAGCAATCATACCTCTAGGCAAAATGATCAATGTTCAGTTGATTCATCAAATAATTATAAATTAAAGAATGAGACTGGCACGATAACGTCTCTAAAGTGCATTGTCGCAAAACACGATGCTGACCATCGAGATGACTTGTACTTCTATTCTAGTGATGAATCCTGGACTGATGATGAACATAATGATAATGAAGAAGTACTGAATGATATTAAGTTGAATACGCTTAGTGATTTACCATCAGAGAACAATGGTATGCTGCCGTCGTTCAACTCTATTGGTGCCACAGATCATCATCAGCCAAAGGTCACAGCAATAGCAGATCTGAATTGTAATGATGCTAATATATGCTATACTAACGATAACTTAAACGTTATGCAATCAAATGACTTAGATTCTGTGAGCGATGCAAGTAAGATGAAGTATGTCATTACTAACCAAAATTCAAATGTATTGTTGAATAGTACCGAAAATTGTAATCAAATAATATCGCAGCCAACTATGGAATATAGAAGTGGTATTCGTAGTGTTGTCGACGATTCTAGCAAAAATAAGTGTAGTAATCGAGTCCAACAATTCAAGGAATGGCACCAAGTTCTTCAGCTTCAGTCCTATAATAATGAACCATTGATAGTTTTGCCATATGTTGTTCTTGAATAAACCAATTTTGAATACGACACTATGGGTCTGGATCACTTGATTAGTTTAATAATTATTTGATAAGCATGTATCAGCAAAAGCTATCAGAGCATATAAAATTTACATGTGTGATACAAAGTTGTAATGCCCCGTGCCCTCCCTCCCCATAAAAATAATGAATCCCATACTTAAACATGGCAAACCGAAAAAATAATTGTAATAAGTATCCTACCATTTAATATTATAAATATGTGTATGAACATCAAAATCTATTAATTTAAGCGCGAGTCACTATTAAAAGGAACTTTTTCCTTTGACTCGGTTGATATTCAAATATATTTATAATTTAAAAAATGTAAAATTGAAAAAAAAAAAAAATAAGTAAATAAAAAAATAAAATAAATAAATAAAATCATTAAATTAAAAGTTTTGCTACCAATTAGTTACACATTTTTTTCATATTTAAGTGAATATCAAATATAATTTGTTACTTTCTATCGTTATTTTGTTCGCATCTTTACAATATATACACAAATATATTTTTTAATGTACATATGCTCATGTGTATGTAATAGAAATGAAATGTACATGCAATGTAAATAAAGTAATTTTACTTTGATATTATGCTGTCTCTTTCATAGTGTACTATATACTTTAATGTATTACAATGATGAGCGAAACTGTAACACGAATTCAATGTTGCAACTTTAAGGGTCTGTATTTTTGCTTCTACTCAATGGATGTTTAAGGGGAGGGGGTAGATTTGGGGGTGGAGGTTAATTTTGACAAAAATCGAAATTCTATAAAATATATGAATCTACATTTAAATTTGGTCACCTAGTTTCAAAGACATAGCAGATATAAATTTATTATTAATAGGAAAGAAATTTAAAGTCTAGCTTTTATATCTTCTGAGATCAACTCGTTCAAGCATACGCACAGACGGACGGACAGGGCTGAATCGACTCAGCTCGTCGCCCTGACCAAGAATATATTGGGTAGTCGAAAAACTATTTGTAATGAAACTTCAAATCATATATCTATCATAATATTTATAATAAAATTTATTAAATCAAATATGCACCATTTTGGTCGACCACCTTTGGCCATTTTTCCTCTAGAGACATAATTCGATTCGTGTAAAACTTTTGTGGTTTCTCTTTGAAAAACTGCTCCAAGTAATTTTCACAGGCTTCTCTTGAAACCAACTTTACTCCATTAAGGGAGTTCTGCATTGACCGAAATAAATGGTAGTCCGAAGGTGCAAGGTCAAGGCTATATGATGGATGCATGAAAACTTCCCAGTCAAGCTCACCCAATGTTTGCCGGGTCATCAAAGATGTGTGTGGTCTGGCGTTGTCCTGATGGAACACGATGCCCTTTCTGTTGATCAGTTCTGGCCGTTTTTTTCGATTGCTTGCTTCGATCTTATCAGTTGTTCACAGTAAAGTGTCGAATCAATCGCTCGACCAGGCTGAAGCAGCTCATAGTGGATTATTCTTTTCCAATTCCACTAAACACACAGCATTACCTTTCGAGGCTTCAATCCTGGCTTTGCGACCATTTGTTGAGCTTCATCACTCTTGCACCATGATCTTTTTCACACATTATTGTCGTATTTGATCCATATTCCGTCTCCTGTTACCATTCGTTTCAGAAATGGTTCGATTTCATTTCGTTTCAGCAAAGAATCGCATATGTTAATTCGGTCTAATAAATTTTTCACAGACAATTCATGTGGTATCCATACATCGAGCTTCTTTTTGTGGCCAGCCTTTTCTAAATAGTTCAGAACCGTTTGATGATGAATGTTTAGTTCATTGGCGATGTCTGTCCGTATGAACGCAATCTATTTCAGCGCTATTGAAGCTAGAGAATTTGGAGCACATACTCGTGTATATCTCTGATTTATAAAGTGTTAAAATTTTCCCGATCCGCTCACTAGGGGCGTGGCAAATTAGAAAATGCATTTTCCGATATACCAGAAATCATGTTTGTTAAAGAGCTAGAAAGCTGAAATTTGGTATGTAGGTCCGCGTCGACCACCCTAGATCACGAGCTATGGCGGATATATCTCCGCCCATTGGGGGCGTGGCAAATCGGATAAAACTGTATCTCCTAAAGGTGTAAGCTGATGTTTTAATTCTATAAAGATGGGTGAAAAAATTATATATCTACGCCTACTAGGGGCGTGGCAAATTGGAACTGAAGATATAGTGATTTTTCGAATTCTGCTATATTTTAGGCACTATTGATGCTAGAGATCTGAAATTTGGTATATATACGCGGGTTGACCACCCAAGTCCAACGAGCTATAGTAGATATAAGTCCGCCCATAGGGGGCGTGGCAAACCGCAAAAGTTTATATCTTCTACAGTTTATGAGCTAGAAGCTTCAAATTTTTATGTCTCTTTAGGGGCGTGGCATATTGAAAAATACCCTGTAATTTTCACATTTTTTGAGCGTAAGAATTCAAATTTTGCATTTAGGTTACCGGTTGCTCGGTCTCAGAACTGGCCATTAGGGGCGTGGCAATCGGCATTTATTTACATATGTATTTGTACACATAAATAGGCTTAATAAGCATTGATAACACGGAAGAAAACATTTTTATAAAAGTAATAAAATATAAAAAAGTAAGAAAACTCTAGTCGAGAGTACTCGACTAGATACTACCCTGAACCCAACAAATAAAAATGCCCATTTAGTATGGCTGACATTTAAATTTCGATGTATTTAAAAATATAAATAAAATACCAAACTCATTTAATAAAATATAAAAATATTTTGAAACAATTAAAAAAGTTAACATCAATAGCATCGATCGGGATTCGAACTGCAACTTCTCGATAGAGCGTCATGCAGCTAACACACTACGCCACCTCACTTCTGCGAGTGGCGCTGGCAAAACTCAAATAGATTCACTGCTGCAGCGCCATCTATCAAAACTAAACGAAACTAACTGCTGATGTGATTCTAAGAATCTGCTAGAATAAGCAAACTATTAAAAACGCACATAAAGTATGGTTAAAATTTCAATTTCGGTGTATTTAAAAATATAAAATAAATAGAAAACTCATTTATGAAAATATAAAAATATTTTGAAACAATTAAAAAAAATTAACATCAGTTGCATCGATCGGGACTCGAACCGCGACTTCTCGATCGAGCGTCATGCAGCTAACACACTAGGCCATCCCACTCTTGCTGGTGGTGCTGGCAAAACTCAAATAGATTCACTGCTGCAGCGCCATCTATCAAAACTAAACGAAACTAACTGCTGATGTGATTCAACGAATGTTTCTAGAAGAAGTTTGAATGTATGTGTGCACACGCATACGATGCTGTTGTAGCTGCTGCACGTGCGTTTGTTAATTGGCCAAATATTTGATGATTTTTAATTAATTTTTGACTGAACGGAATTTAATGAAATTATTGAATATTTGAGAAATTTAAAAAAATGAAAAATCATTCACAATTAGCTATAGTGGCATCTGACTTGAACTTGAATTTTTTTACTCGATAAAAACATAACGGGATGATTTATCGAATTTTAAAAGCAATCTCGACGTCCGCGCTGTATATACGGTCATTTAAAAAAAAATTGAAGTCTCTCTTTATATCTTCGGAAATCGACGCGTTCAAACATACGGACAGACAGACAGACGTACAGGGCCAAATCGACTCAGCTCGTCGCCCTGATCAAGAATATATATACTTTGTGGGGTCTGCCACGCCTCCTTCTCCCTGTTACATACATTTCAACAAAACCATTATACCCTGATTTCCCATTTTCAATGGGTTCAGGGTATAAAAAGCTAAAATAACAAACATTTGCAATTTACTAAAACGAGTTTTCGGCGGGACTTGAATTCGCACCCCAGCCGAATAGCATGTTCATGTCAAAATATCTAAAATAAAGATCGCCGGCG
Source organism: Drosophila mojavensis (assembly GCF_018153725.1). Classification (NCBI taxonomy): domain Eukaryota; kingdom Metazoa; phylum Arthropoda; class Insecta; order Diptera; family Drosophilidae; genus Drosophila; species Drosophila mojavensis. The sequence goes on along the minus strand of NW_025318684.1, from coordinate 277,695 downwards.
CTTCTGCTTACAGCACCACCGCATCGTTTCGAGCAACAGTAGTTGAAACGAAACCACATTATTGTTAACGCCACATAGCAAAGAAAAGCCAGTGTAAAGACAAATCAATCGCAACTGAGATTCTTAGAATAAGCTAGAGTACCCATTTATGTGTACATACATACACACATACAAATGAGCGCATGTATAAGGCTGCTATGCGTGCAGACTTATGTATACATACATATTTCCATATATTCATATGTATGTATATGCGTATATGTATTTGAGGGCTATTTAAGAAGAAACAAACTTAAACTTGTTAAAATATTCGACTAAGGAAAACAAAAGTAATTAATGCCATTCATTCAAGCTCGCACCTTCCCAATAAAATATCTATTTTATAAAAAACGAAATATGTATGAAAAAAAAAATAACATCGAAGAGGTTTCGAACCTCCCCTACTCTAACATAATTTGCGTCGCCTTGGCACCCGCGCCACTGCTTTGCTTGACTAGCCAGTTGCTAAAATAGAATAGCTTAATAAGAGAGCGTCATCAGACAAACCTACAGTAACGGCTAGAAAGTCCAGAAATCAATCGAAGTTCTAAGAATGTGAGAAAGGCGCGCTTCTGTCTGTACGCATAGAATAGACGATGAGTGTGTGCACATGTATAGGAAAATCGCGCTGATCTGCTGCTAGCTTGAAGCACTTACCACAGACCACATAGACCGGACAAGTAGTGTAAAGCGTTTTGCACACTTTTTTTCGGGAGTTATCTCCCAGACCACTTCGTATTTGCTCGGGTCATCACTTTTAGGTTTTGGCTACGAAAATATACGAAAGCACAATCATTCTGTGGTTAGTGCTTGAAACCAGTATCCAACATATGAATATACATAAATAAATAAAATAAAAATAAAAATTGTATAAATTATATATGTATGTAATTTGATTGCAATAATCATAGCAATAGCTATGGATGATTTTCCAATTTTAATGGGATAATGGCCTGTTTTTTGTTGCGCACTAGACTTGAAAATTGCACTATATACTCTGGTTGACAGCGTTTGGGCTGTGAATGAGTCTTCTGCAATCGGTATCACCCGACTGCAACGTTCTTACTTGTTTAAAATCAAATCAGTGCCTCCAAAGTACTTGCATATTATTGGCACAAACAATTCGTACACTGCCGAGGAGAAAAAAAGCTGGTTTTAGATGGAAGAAACGGAAAAAAAGCTGAAAATTTTTACAAAAAAGCGTAAAAAACGGTTTTATGGCTTGATTATTTTCAGTTTTTTTTTTTTTTTTTTTTTTTTTTTTTTTAATATACAAGACTTTTAGCATGCTATCTAATTCTTCGCGAATAGCATCGGTTTCAGAATCGTACGACCTGTTAGTACCTATCATGCGAAGATAATTTTGAAGAACTTTGTATTCATAGCAGCATTTGCCCAGTCTTTGCAAACCATATATGTGTGTTATATTAAATAAAAAAGTAATATATAAATCGGTATCATCTTTTCACTCTCAATAAAATATTACCGTATGCTAAGAATACTGTTTATTGTGCTTAGGCTTAACTTGGACTTCACCAAGTTAAGCTGGCTATTTAGCGTTCATTTGCAACATTTGCAGAAAACGTCACTGTTTTTTTAAATTTTAAAATTGTCGGGGAGCCTGCAGATAAAATCAAAATTATTTAACGGTCGGTAGAAGAATTTGACAAATTGGTTACCTCTGCTTTAGCTCCTTGATAAGTTCAATCACAAAATAAGAGCAGCGAGCACGAATTTTTTGTTCAACGCCTGCATCACGGAACTTTTGCTTATATTCCTTTGACATGGCGAAATTTGTAGACGAAAAAATCCCCCTTATTGTGATCACAGTTTGTGTAAAGTAGTGGTGGTGATATTGGCGAATATCGATATAAACGTATAATAAAGCTGTCACTCTTAGACACATTTGGTATATTTTTACCAAACTTCTTCTTGGTGGTGATATTGGCGAATATCGATATAAACGTATAATAAAGCTGTCACTCTTAGACACATTTGGTATATTTTTACCAAACTTCTTCACAGATTTATTAAAAATGGTAGATTTTAATACCAAACTTTTTTTTACAAGTGGCAACCGTGCTGCTACATGTTTTCATGAAATTGGTGGCAGTATTAAAAAAAAAAGCGAAAAAGCCTAATTCATTTAAAAACTAGTCGAGACTGCTGGACTAGGAGATACCCTGAACCCTCTAATCTGATATTCTAACCACTCTGCTCTTCTGTTCGGCACACATACATACACACACAAGTATTAGAATGCGCTCTGCTAACTGCGCAGTAAGCAGCGACTGCGCTTGGGCTGGGCAACATTATAAGAATTTATTTGTTGAATAATTTAATTTCTAGACGTACAATCTTAATGAAACTTTCAGAGCATAATCATATGGTGAAAATGTATGTACACAAGTCTCTAGTACTTGAAATACGCCTTTTAGAAAGGTGAGGGTGAGAGGGTGGATATAGGGGTGAGGGGTAAATTACAACAAAAATCGAAATTATATAAAATACATATAAGTCTACATTTAAAATTTGCAAGCTCTATCTCTAAAGGTGTAGGAGATATAATTAAATAACTAGCTTTCGATATCGTTTTAATCGATAATAAAATATCGGGAGTAGTTATCGATATATAGAGAAAAACTTGATATGCGCGTAATATACACGGACCTAGGAAAAATGTTTCAAGTCTTTAGCTCTTATATCTTCTGAGATCGACGCGTTCATACATACGGACGGACGGACGGACGGACGGACAGACAGACAGACAGACGGACAGGGCCAAATCGACTCAGCTCGTCGCCCTGATCAAGAATATATAAGTTAACAACAAAAATATTTTTCAAGTTAAAAACAAAAATATTCTGCATTGCAACAAAACCCAATGGGAATTGTTGCAACACAAATAAAACGTAACAAGCTGATCAGACCAATAAGCCAAAACTGCTGACACCATGTCTAGCGGACTTCCTGCACACGCCAACCAGAGCTCCAGCAATTCCAAGAAGAATTGCACAACGGTTCAACAACACCACGAGCGACGCCGCTGCCAACGTCGTCGACTGAACCACAGCTTAGCTAGGGATAGAATTGATTTAAGTAATTTAGTTGCAAATTTGTTCTTCAATAAAGCGGACTGCATTTAAACAGCGAAATATCAAAACATCTTATTTTTTCCCGTTTTAATAAAGAAAGAACTTAACTGGCGCCCGAGCAGGGACAGGCTTCGCGCGCAATACAGCAAAACGTTTAGTACGTGCGCGATACTGCAAGTTAAAAGCAGAGTCGGTTCAAATAAAACGAAAATTCGATCGCGTTACAACACAGCAAAACGCCTGTACGAGCGCGACCGAAAATCACCAAAGCAACTCACGTCGCGTAACTTCGACGTTCGGTGAAATTCGTTAAAGGTAGTCTGGAACGTAATAGTTCGATTGCCCATCGGTGGACGGTAATCCTGTACGGCCCGCCCACAGGATACTTCAACGGAGTCTGGTCGCAGGATCCCCAGTAGGTACAACCAAAAAGGATGAAATCCGGATCAGCAGTGAAGACCGCCACATCATCATTATTGTAAGTTAGAAACATAAGAACACGAAACAAGAAACTAACAAAACTAAAACTAAAACAAATAAGTGTAATAAAATATAAGAAAAGTTTTTGAGAAAAATAAAAATTAAATAAGTGTAATAAAATATAAGAAAAATTTTTGAGAGAAATAAAAATCAAACAAGTTTAAGAAAATTTAAGGAAAATTTTTTGAAAAATAAAGAGAAAAATAAAATATTAAAAAAAAAAAAAAAAAAAAAAAAAAAAAAAAAAAAAAAAAGCGTAAAGCGATCAAATTCAAAGTGACTACAATAGTAGTATAAAATAACCCAACTTTGCGATTCCCAAGGGACCCTCCAAAGTAGAAGGGAAAAACCAGCCACTGGTCTTAATACAAAAATAAAAATAAAAGCTAAATTTAAATTTAAAAAAAAAAAAAAAAAAAAAAAAAAAAAATTTTTATATCAGAAATTTTTTTATATTAAATTAAGTTGTACTAATGATAATCATAAACTAACACTAACTAACTAACTAAATTCAATCAAAAATCCACCTGTAAACATAAAACAATAGATCAAAGTCACAGTTGATAACGTATGGCTAACGAGAATAATTTGATTAGGCCCCCAGTGTTAGTCGAACAACCCCAAGTAGGTGCACACATTATCAATAGGCAGCAACAACGACATATAGACCGTCAGAACGAACACTTGCAGAACAGAGGCATGGCGAATAACGCAGAACAGTTGATTGCAGCCACTGTCGCTCAAATTTTGACAGAACAACTTCCGACGCTAGTGAGACAAATAGTTAACCCTTCTAGAGAATTCAATGACGTGGACGATCAGACCATAAACGACAATCAAAATTTGAACGACCTTAACAGAGTACCAGACATTGTCAAAAGTCTTAGGGAATTTTCCGGCAACAAAATCGAATTTAGCTCATGGAAAAAGAGTGTGGATCGCATACTCTCCATATATGCAAGCCAAGTTGGATCACCAATGTACTATGGTATTTTGCATACCGTGAGAAATAAGATTATCGGTCAAGCCGACGCGGCCCTCGAATCTTACAATGTTCCCCTTAATTGGAGTGCCATCTCCAAGTGTCTCACACTGCACTATGCAGATAAAAGAGATATAAATACATTAGAATACGAGATGACTATGTTAATACAGGGCAACAACCAGACAGTAGAACAGTTTTATCAGGTTGTCTATAACCAGCTGACTTTAATACTGAACAAGGTAGGATGTATGGAACTCAGTAGAGAGTCAGAACTACTCATGACGAAAATGTACAGAGAAAAAGCATTAGACACTTTCATCAGAGGTTTGAGAGGAGACTTGCCACGTATTCTTAGCATAAAGGAACCAACAGACCTTCCCTCAGCTCTCCATTTATGTTTGAAATTAGAAAATCAGAACTATAGAACAAACATAGCATTCAATAAAAGCCATCAAACAGGTCACAAAAGCGTAGCTCGAAACGCAACACCACCCATGTTGCCACCGCGTATGGTTCAATACGCACAAAATCCCCCTCAGATGATGAGATCTGTACCAATTGGTTTCAGAGCTCAAGTGCCAATGCAACATGCATGGCCAAATACCATGAATCAGGGACACCAATACCATAGACAACAATATTACCAAACGCAACCTCAACAGACAAACGTACCGCCCCGACCATTAGCACCTAAACCACAGCCACGCCCCGAACCAATGGACGTTGACAAAAGCATCCAAACACGGATGGTAAATTACATGAACAGGCCAAATTTTGAACCAGGGAAAAGACCCCCACCAATAGCAAATACAACAGATAAAAGACAACGAAACTTTAATATTCAAACGGGAGAGGAATATCCCGACAATGACTACCACAACGCTTCCATAACTATGGAAGAATACGGACAGACCATCGAAAGCTACGAACAACAGACCGAACACGAGCAATCACTACAAGAGTACGCACAACAAGTAGAACAAGATGACAACGAACAAGAGAGCCCCATTGAACATGATAACATCAATTTTTTAGAATAACTAGCTCTTCGCTTCCTTACATAGAATGTAAGACAAAAAGCGGAGAGATACTTAAAATACTAATAGACACAGGTTCAAACAGAAACTACATACAGCCCAAACTAGTTTCTAACCCGATTCCCAATCAAAAGCCTTTTGAAGCCGTAACAGTCGGCGGAAATATAAAAATAACTCACCATAAAATCGCTAATCTCTTTGACAGACAAGATATCCAAGTAAAATTTTTCCTATTACCTACGTTAAAAGCATTTGACGCAATTCTGGGCAACGACAGCCTTAAAGAATTAGACGCTGTAATCCATAGCAGCAAGAATCAATTAATAATTAAAGATACCATATTTATACCCCTTAGACAGAAAAAAATCGAGGCAGTTAACACTGTCATACCACGGACAGATCACATGACTATCGAACAGAAACAAAGATTAAAACAGTTAGTTACGAAATACCCCAATTTATTTGCCACCCCAAACGAAAAATTAACCTACACAACCAATGTAAAAGCAGAAATTCGAACCAAAACAGATTCACCCATATATTCTAAATTTTACCAATTCCCAATGTCTTTAAAAGACGAAGTCCATAAACAAATACGAGAACTTTTAGAGGGACGGAATTATTCGCCCATCCCGATCACCCTACAATTCACCTGTGTGGATTGTTCCCAAGAAAATGGATGCTTCCCAAGAGAAAAAGTATAGAATGGTTATTGATTACAGAAAGCTTAATAAAGAAACAATAGCAGACAAGTACCCTATTCCAGAAATAAACGAAGTACTAGCACAACTTGGAAATAATAAAATTTTTTTCAGTGCTTGACTTAAAAAGTGGTTTCCACCAAATTCCATTAAAAGAAGCAGATATTGAAAAGACCGCCTTCTCCGTAAACAACGGAAAATACGAGTTTACACGACTCCCTTTCGGTCTGAAAAACGCACCTTCTATTTTTCAAAGGGCGTTAGATGACATTCTTCGTGATCATATCGGCAAGATATGCTTCATTTACATAGACGACATTATCATATTTAGCAAAGATAATGAAACACATGCAGAAAATCTTGACACAATTTTTCGAACTCTTCAAGAAGCTAACATGAAATGTCAGTTAGACAAATGCGAGTTCTTTAAAGACAAGGTAGAATTTCTCGGCTTTGTCATCTCAGATAAAGGCGTCGAGACTAACCCAGACAAAATAGCAACCATAGCCAAGTATCCCTATCCAAAAACACTCAAAGACTTGAGATCTTTCCTCGGACTCTCTAGCTACTATAGAAGGTTCATAAGAGATTTCGCTAAGTTGGCAAAACCACTTAGCTCTCTTTTAAGAGGGGAGGATGGACGAGTGTCCAAAAGCCAGTCTTCAAAAAAACTAATTAATCTCAGTCAAGAAGCCATTGATTCCTTTGACAAAATCAAAAACGCTCTAATATCCAATGAAGTTATTTTACAATACCCAGACTTTAATAAGGAATTTCAATTAACAACAGACGCATCCAATTATGCAATTGGAGCAGTCTTATCTCAGAATAAACGACCCATATGCTTCCTTTCAAGAACATTGTCAAAATCCGAAGAAAATTACGCCACTAATGAAAAAGAAATGTTGGCGATTATTTGGGCACTAAAAGCCCTCAAAAATTACCTTTACGGTAAGGCAAAAGTAAAAATATACACAGATCATCAACCACTTACACATTCGCTTAGCAGTTGGAATGGCAACGCTCGAATCAAAAGATGGAAAACGTACCTAGAAGAGTTTGATTATGAACTCCTTTATAAACCAGGCAGGGATAACACAGTAGCAGACGCATTGTCAAGAATACCCATAGTAAACCAAATCAATTCAGTAACATCCACTCAGCATAGCGCAGAAAGTTCAAGTCACAACCTAATACCTAGTATAGAGGTCCCGATAAACGTATTCAAGAACCAAATATTCTTAAACAAAGCAAACACAGACGACTATAAATTTCAAATCCCTTTCCCAACTTTCCATAGACATCTAATAACTAGACAAGAGTACACAGAAAATAACTTAGTTCAGATACTAAAAAAGTATTTAAATCCTTCTGTAATTAACGGAATAATAACGTCAGAAGAAATCATGAATCAAATTCAACAAATATACCCCAAACACTTTAGGAATTATAAAATCAGATTCACCCAGACACAAGTGAAGGACTTGACTAACGAAACAGAACAGGACGAACATATACTAAAAATACACAATAGAGCTCACCGAAACGCAATAGAAAATAAAAAACAATTATCAGAAACCCATTACTTCCCTAAAATGAAACAGAAAATAGCGGCATTAGTCAAACAGTGTCAAGTCTGTAAAGAAGAAAAATACGACAGACAACCAAACAACCCTGAACTAAATGAAACGCCCATACCTCAATATCCTGGACATATAATTCATGTAGACATATACACGACAGGCAAAAACTTAGTACTGACAGCAATAGATAAATTTTCGAAATTAGCTCAAGGACGCATCATCAAATCTAGAGCAATAGAGGACATAAAAAAACCACTTCACGACATTTTATTTTATTATGGAGTTCCGAAATTCGTGGTCATAGATAACGAAAAATCTCTGAATTCTGCATCCATAACATTCATGATGCGAGATCAATTAGGGATTGAAATTTATAACACTCCACCTTATAAAAGCACAGTCAACGGCCAAGTCGAACGATTTCACTCCACGCTTTCAGACATTATGAGATGTAACAAGAGAAAACAAGAATATAAAACCTTTCAAGAATTAATTGACAAATCAATATACGACTATAACTACACCATTCATTCAACGACTAACAGACGACCACTAGATTTGTTTTTTGGCAGAAACCTAACGACGAACCCAGAACAATATGAAAAATCTAGACAAGACAACATTGACAGACTTAGACAGAAATAAACAATAGACTTACAGAACCACAATAAAAGACGCAACGAAATACGTACCTACACACCAGGACAAGAAATATACGTCAAGATCAACAACAGACTAGGAACTAAATTGTCTCCCAGATACAAAAAAGAAACAGTAAAAGAGGACAGAAACACAACAGTACTAACCTCAACAAATAGAGTCATACATAAAAGTAATATTAAAAACGTTTGACATTTATAGACTACTCGTAATAATGGCGATGATGGTACAACCTATCGAACCGAATATGGACATAACGAACCATACGGCAGCACAAACCATAACGATCTACGACGGACTAGGCAAAATACAAACAACGACGACAAGAATTATTCACATCATTAACTTAGGCAAAATTAAAGAAGCTTTAGAGCAGATAGAATTTCATACAGAAAAAAATTTAAAATTTAGCAGTTTATACCACACCTTGCACCACGAAATTAACCAAACTCACTTGACTTTACGCACTATAGATTATGACATTAACAAGAGGACCACAAGGGCCATTAATATTCTAGGCACAGCTTGGAAATACATAGCAGGCAACCCAGATCATGATGACTTCGTGCAGATAGAAGAACATATTAATAAAGTTATAGATAACAATAACAAACAAGTAATAATAAACTCACAGTTAGAACAAAGATTAAATAAGCTGACCACAGTTACCAATACCCTTACAAACAATATACGGAAAGACGATAGATTCACACACGATATAGCGGAAAGTTTACAGAACCAAGTTAGATTGATCAAAGAGGAGGTTATTAATATAAAATATGCCATACAATGGGCAAAAGTTAACGTAATAAACTCATTTTTACTAAAAAAAGCAGAAATAGATGAAATAGAGAGAATCTTCAAAGCTGGTAGAATGCCTTCATTATCTGTAGAAGAAATGCTAGAATATTCAGACGTGGCCATATTTCACAATACTACCACTTTGTTTTATGTAATTAAAATACCTAACGTAGAAGAAAATGATTATGAAAATCTAATTGTGAAACCAGTCGTAAGAAATAACGCTATCATAAATATAGAGTATAAAGAAATATTGTCTCGAAAAAATGTAATGTTTGGAATTATAAAAAATTGTAAAAAATATAATAACATTAAGATTTGTTCAAAAAATAACATTGTCAACATTAGCAATAGTACATGTTTGCCTAGGCTCCTCAATGGAGAAAAGTCGCTGTGTGAGTTCAGTAACGCCGAGCATGTGGAACCCATCGAAGAAGTGGCCAACGGTCTTCTGATCCTCAACAACTTTGATGGAGTGGTGACATCGACCACAACAAGTACATGGTTAAACGGCACCTATGTCATTCGCTTTACCAACGAGTCCATTTCAATTGGCAACCGGACTTTCAACAACCTAGAGAGCAGCACACTGAGAGTCGGCTCTTCGATAATCCAGATGACACCAGAAGAATCGAGACGACTCCAAATTCTATCACTAAAGGCTTTGCAGGCATTACACATCAACAATACCCAAAGATTAGAACACCTAAAACTTACGACACATGCAATATCATCCATAATATTGGTCTGCATAGTCGTGATAATCATTGTCATTGCCTTCCTCTACATAAAGAGAGCGAAAAAAATTACGTTACTATTGGACAATAGCCAAGTAAAGAAAGTAACAGAGGCACCAAGACGAACCATAGAAAACATACAGTTCAACGACATTCCCTTCTTTTAATGATCGCTTGAGGACAAGCTCAAATCAAAGGGGGAAGAGTTAACAACAAAAATATTTTTCAAGTTAAAAACAAAAATATTCTGCATTGCAACAAAACCCAATGGGAATTGTTGCAACACAAATAAAACGTAACAAGCTGATCAGACCAATAAGCCAAAACTGCTGACACCATGTCTAGCGGACTTCCTGCACACGCCAACCAGAGCTCCAGCAATTCCAAGAAGAATTGCACAACGGTTCAACAACACCACGAGCGACGCCGCTGCCAACGTCGTCGACTGAACCACAGCTTAGCTAGGGATAGAATTGATTTAAGTAATTTAGTTGCAAATTTGTTCTTCAATAAAGCGGACTGCATTTAAACAGCGAAATATCAAAACATCTTATTTTTTCCCGTTTTAATAAAGAAAGAACTTAACTTATATACTTTGTGGGATCTGCCACGCCTCCTTTTGCCTGTTACATACTTTTAACAAAACCATTATACCCTGATTTCCCATTTTCAATGGTTCAGGGTATAAAAAGCCAGAATTCCCGCTTACCGCAATTCCCAAATATTTCCCGCAATTGGTCTTCGGAAAAAGGTAGATTTTACATGAAAAAAGCTAAATTGGCAGCAGTGGTCGAGACTGCTCGAGTGCGAGATCCCCTTCGAGCAGCTGATATTTCAATAATTCTTCGCGTCTTCCCGCTTACACAAGAAACAACACATGCACACAAACATGCACACATACACATACGCACGCGCGGAAAAGACTTAATTGCTTAATAACTTTTCTTGTGGATTGACTTTTTTTACGGACATTAAAAAAAAATCAAGTCTCTAGGTCTTATAGCTTCTTAGATCGACGCGTTCATACATACGGACAGACAGACGGATCGGGCTAAATCGACTCAGCCCGTCGCCCTGATCAAGAATATGTATGTATACTTTTATACCCTGATTTCCCATATTCAATGGGTTCAGGTATACAAATTGAAATGGCTACATTTCTGGCTATTCTTGAATTTGATCTAGCTGTTTCTAGCAGGTGTGAAAGGTTAATTTAGCATTTTCTCTCCCGGAAAAGTTGGCAGCATTGTTCTGGGGATCTCGTAGTCTCGAGCACCCCAACTCGAGTTTTCTTCCTATTTTAATAAATATAGACATTTTTATTATTAATTTTGTCGTTTATTATGAATTCGATTTTAAATTTTTTAGTCTTATATTTTTGTTTCGATAGCCGTGAACATTTCACATTTATAAAGTATGCATGCATTCCAGATGCATAGGTATGGCAGAAGACTATCTTAAGTTGGGCTACTTCGCTGACTTTGTGAATTTGGTAGATGGTCATTGAGGATGCCAACAATCAGTCAGTCAGAGAAATGGCCCAGCCTTAAGTTTGGTTCACTGCTTCCGTACATGAAGTGTTCTTCAGTGAATTTAATATATAGAATATATAAGAGAAGATATATATATACATACATTAAGAAACGTAAAGCAAAATGGAAACAGCTGTAAAATTGATAAATTTTTATACATTTTGCTTATGTGTAAGGATGTAGGCAATATTATTTTGTTTATCTCTAAGGTATTACATATATGAATAGTAAGGTTAGATACGGTTCAAGGAGGACAATTTCTTAGCATGGACTCCACTACCGCAGTCTTCCTAAATGGATTGTTGGTTTCCATTTTTTTATATTTTGGGTGTCATTTTCCATGTGAATTAAATACATAAATGATATCTATTTCATGAGCAGTCTAATAAACTTATATTTTCGTTAGCTTTGTTGAAATTTAGGCATCGGAGCTGAGGACATTTACCGAAAATGCGCTCAGGGTTTCACCTTTCTTGGATAAAGCTTTTGCCTGATATTGTCCTACATCATCTAAAGTACATTTGTTTACAGTGAACTTATAGCGATTGCCATCCTTGGTAAACGAGTATCTGGTGCGTGCTTCATCAATAGGTTTACCATCCTTTAACCAAGCTAGATTGATCAGCTCTCCATCGAATTCGCATTCGAAGTGGGCATCTTCTCCCTCCGTAACGGAAACGGAAACGGGAAATTGAACGAATGTCGGCTGTTTGGGATCATCGCCAGGTACGATAACATTGATTGTACAGGTACTGAATGATTCCCCCGCATCGTTAAACGCCTCGCATGTATATGTGCCGCCATCTTCTGGGAAAATTTCAGCGATCTGCAAACGATAAATGTTTGCCTCGTTCGTATATTGGAAATCCTTGCTTGGCTTAATCTCTTTATTATTGTGCAGCCAAACGACATCAAAATGATCGGCACCAATAATACGACAAGCCAAAGTAACCGCGTCTCCATCCTTTACAAATCTGGACTCCAAGTGGCTAACTATCTTTGGTGGCTTGTCACTACCAGTTGCCTGTCGCTTGCTTGACTGCTTGTCCAGAGCTATGAATAAAGAGCGGTACAATCAAAGAAAAAAATATTTCTATCAATCTGTGTCGTATTTACCAACGATCACGTAAATATAAAATATCGTTGGAAAAGGATCCCAACAGGACTATGAGCTATCAAGATGTTTAACACTCACGTTGAATGGTTAGCCTGCACTTCGTTTCGACAGCGCTAATTGAGTTTGTCGCCGTGCAAGAGTAGACGCCTTCATCTTCTGGGAAAACTTCGTGGATGGTGAGCGTTGCAATACCGTTTTTGTATTTTAGATCCATTATTTCGGATGACGATATCGACTTGCCATTTTTGGACCATGTGATTTGTGGCTCCGGATCCCCCTTGACATGGCACATCAACTGCAACTGCTCGCCATCGCGAATTGTCAAGTCGTGAAGTGGTTTAGTGAACTCTGGCTTACACATTAAGGAATCGTCGGGTGGAACTAAGTGCAAAATGTAAATTCCCATTAATTTCATATGTCTTGTCTTATTAATGTAAATTGTAATCTATATATACAGTGCAAAAATTGTGAGTCTGTATTTAAACAAGTTTCCTCTTTATTTAATGCCAACTATTTTGATGTTGAAGTATTTCCCTGATTTACCGTTTCTATAAACCGTTATATTAGTAACATGCATCTACACAGTAAAACTGAACTCTTAGGTGTAACAGTATTCAAATTAGAATTCAAAATTTAAGCCAAATTATAGTTATTGTACACGATAGAAATTTAAACTTTCAACTGTTGTAGCTTAAGAGATCGTTTTGCTTAGAACATATGGTTAATAACATATTAGTTAATAGTTTTCATAAGAACTACGTACGTATTAGCTCTTTGGTAGCACTACGAGATCGTGATGGACTGCCGGGTGCCTGTAAGCTACTGGTTGCATATTTCTTTTTGCCTGAAATGCTATTCTGTGTCGATGAGGAACTTGTGCTTGTTGTCGAGTTGCTGTTGGTGACCATCTAAAAGAAACAGTTACCAATCAATTAGACCCCTTTTTGAATCAATTATGTCCTTCTACTCTCACCTTAACGTCCGCCGTCGATGTCGAGCTTGATGACTGATGTGAACTGCTGGAAATATTTGACGACGTGAATTGGCGTGTGGCTATAATCGGTGGAGGAGCCGGTTTGATGGGCTGTTCGATGTATTTTCGATCTGTTAGAAAATAAAAAAATAAATACAAACAAACAAAGTTGAGATAAATGTTACATATTGCTTTTTAGGCAGGGATATAGACACTTTTCCATGTCGTGCTTAACTATTAGCTACTTTCTACGGGTGTGAGGGAAAAGGAGATAGGGACAAATTTAGGATGTTTGTTTTAGTAGTATACAAAAGTAAATAAACAACTCAAAATGTTCTAGGTCGATGCACTGATTAGGAAAGTTATTGCGAATAAAATGATATCGTAAGATCTAAAGGGAATACAGAAATTTGACGATTTCATAAGTTCTTTCGTTATATCCTTAAAAGGTGTCATAGTCGATAAGTTCACTGGTCTTTTTTTTTTTAGCTTTAAGCTCTAACTTTAGATATGAACCATCATTAGGAATCGAGTTTTTAATCTCGAATTACTAAATCGACTCCAATTTTTATAACATGCATGTGGTATACTACATATTATACAAAAAAGACATAAATTTAACTCCACATAGGTAGAATAATTATGTATGAGTATGAAAGTATGCATGCTTAAGAGTACAGAATAAGTAGAGAATAAGTAAACATAAGTAATAGTATGTGTATGTTTTAGACGAGAGTTTATTTATAAAAAATTACCTCCTGAGTAAAGGAAGTTGTGTGCAAGTTCGGCCTGCTCAGGTGTAACCCATTCTCCTGGATAAGACATTGAATTTGAGTAAATGCAAGAAATCATATGTTTAAAAGATTAAGCTCAAAGACAAATGAAAATAATATGTGTTCATATACTACATCTATATATGTGTAGTATATCATGCCATCTGTATATCATATGTGGATAGTAGATAAGAAAAGTGGAGAAAATTCTATGCTTAAACACATACATATATGTATATGCGTATACATATTTATATATATACACTTTATTAGCTTACTGTATATATACAGTAAGTAAATAAAATTTAGATACACAGCAATTTTTCAACCAGCTTTATTACATTACATTAAATGAAACAAGTAGGAGTGCTTAGTGAATCGAAAGTCTTTAGGTCTAATAGTATTCAAATTATGCCTAAAAAACAAAAATCAATGTATCGATTATTCTCGATAAAAAAAGATATTGGGTGAGTTATCGAAAAAATATGATAAACTCGTACTGCGTATGGTATACACGAGTATGTATTGCCGTATGCCTTCTGAGATCTCGGCGTTCATACGGACAGACGGACAAGCTATTTCGATTCAGCTCTTCGCACAGGGGCGGATTCGGGCAATCTAGCGTAACGAAATTTATTATTAGGAAAATAGGAAATAATTATAATTTATTTATTATTGTATGCTTTTTTTTAAATAATTTTTTTTAAATATTTATTTTTATCCACAATATTTATTCTGGAACCCTTTCGGGTGTGTTTATGGCGAAAATTTCTTAAATTGCTCCGACACCTTGCCAAGTGCCAAGAGTGGTACTAACTGTTTAACTTAGCATTTCTTTTGGATGGACTATGTTCATGAAACTTTTGGACTATGGACTATGTTCATAAAACTTTTAGAACGTGATTATAACATTGAAATGCGTGAATTCGTCAAAGCAAAATATAGCAGAATTTAAAAAATCACTATATCCTCAGTTCCGATTTGCCACTCCCCTAATGGGCGTAGACATATAAGAATTTATAGAATCATAACATTAGCTTACGAGCAAAATTTCAGCGCTCTATCTGTAAAACTCTTGAAGATACAGTTTTATTCGATTTGCCATTTGATTTCTGACATATCGGAAAATGCATTTTCCGATTTGCCACGCCCCTAGTGGGCGGATCAGGAAAAACACTTATAACACTTTATAAATCTAAAAGTTCCTTAAAGAGAATCCACAAGAAATGTTATTAAATAATTAAGTTCATATAGTATGCCCACACTGCAGCCTATGCCTGTGTGGTTATGTGGATCTGTGAGTGTGTTGAACCCATTTTGATGAAATGTATGTAACAGAGCGTGTCAGATCCCACAAAGTATATATTCTTGATCAGGGTGACGAGCTGAGTCGATTTAGCCCTGTCCGTCTGTCTGTCCATCCGTCTGTACGTGTGCTTGAACGCGTCGATCTCAGAAGATAGAACTAGACAATTGAAATTTTGTATCCTAAAAATCGATAATCTGCCTCGGTTTTTTAATATCGATTAAAAACATTATCGAAAACCAGTAAAACATTTATTTCTGCTATATCTTTAAAGCCCTAGTCGCCAAAATAGATTTATATGTACTTTATAGAATTTCGATTTTGGTCAAAATATACCCCCCACCCTTATATTCACTCCCTCACCCATCTGTGTAAAAGTGTATTTCAAATACTAGAGATTTGGGCTTTGGCAAATACATGCATATCTATGTTATATTCATAATCTGAAATCATAAGGATAGTCCATCCACAATAAAAGTTATGAAACAATTAAATTTCCATAGTAAGCCACCACTGCAGCCAATGCGTGTTTATGCGCGAGTGCGTATGCCTGTGTGTGTGCGTGTGTGTGTGCATGTGTGTGTGCATGTGCGAATAATTAATGAAATATCAGTTGCTCGAAGGGTTGAGGGGATCTTGTAGTCTCGACTACAGCTTTCTTACTTGTTTAACAAGTAATGTTGATGAGCGAAGTGTACCTAAACTTTATTTGCTGACTGTATATATTATATTTTTATACACCGACTTCGGATGATCGGCAACTATTTCAAGGATAAGATATCTTAGTATAAATAGAAATTACCTTCCACAATAACGACGCATGCTGTCTCATCTGTTCCATGGCAATTCGTTGCCTTACAGCTGTATTTCCCAGAGTCTGAGGGCTTACAATCAATTATTTCCATTGTGACAACGCCATCGGAGTGGGTCATTGCGTATTCGTATTTGCTCAGCTCACGCCCATCCTTATACCACTTGACAGTAGGAACGGGCTTGCCACTTAGACAACAGAGGAGCTTACATGTGTCGCGGGCCTGCATGACGCGTGGACGTAATAGGAATGTAAAACTGGGTGCCGATTCCGCTTCCTCCTGCCAGAAGGTGTAGGGCAAGGGCTCACGACGTCGAACCGGTGTCGATTCGGTTCTATATCTTGGTTGTTCCTTTGGCAGTGGATGTACATTGAGGAACACTACTTCCTCTCTGGAACCGTAATGGTTTTCGGCGCGTATTATGTATTCGCCACGATCATCTAGCTTGACACGATTAATTATAAAGTAATAGTCATCTCCTGCATAGCGTTTCATAAATTTAACGCTCTGTCTTAACTCAATATTGTTGTGTGTCCAAGTGAGCGTGGGCGTGGCAATCGCGATGCACCTACAATAGAATTTAACGCTCTGTCCTTCGTAACAGAACTGTGACGAGGGTCGGATGACAAATCGAGGAGCAGCTTGTCGACGATCGAACACGGCGTCATGAATCTTATATTTCTCCATTAACAATTTTCGTAGTGATGAATACTCGGATAGGCGGCCAATAGGCAATAGATACTTTCCAAACTCCTCGTATTTCTTTCGCAATTTCTCCCGATATGCTAAATAACGATCGCGAGCAATCTTCTGTGTTAGCTCCCTGTGATCGCCTGTCAGCCATGGATGAAGCAGACATTCGTGGGCAGTCATTCGTTTCTCTTTGTTGGCAACAAGAAGCTTGCGTATAAAATCTTTGCCCTCGTCGGATATATGCTTAAATGCATCCATATCGAAGTCCCAATCACAGGCTTTAACATTCTTTAGAGTCTGTATATCGTTCTCTCCAGCAAATGGCGAAAGTCCACTTAGGCTATAACATGCGCAAAGAAAGCAAGCATTTAGCAGAATTACATATTTCTCAATGTTTTAATGAAATAAACTTACAGCACATAAGCAAGCACACCCGTAGCCCACATATCTGTATAGAAGCCAACTGGCTCTCTGTTTACAATTTCAGGGGCTGCAAATTCGGCTGTGCCTGTTGTGATTTTTACGACTTCGTTAGGATCCAATCGTGTGGCCAGACCAAAATCAATTAGTTTCACGTTTGTACTGCTGCGTGTCTGGCACATTATATTCTCCGGCTTTATGTCCAAGTGAATAATATTCTTCTCGTGCATATGTTTGATACCTTCGCAGATCTGTCTCATATAATTAATAACTTCGGCTTCGGTCATAACGTAACCTTCTGCAGTGATACGTTCAAATAATTCTCCACCAGATAAGCTGTGACGAATAAACGAAATTTATTTATATAATATTAAATAGTAACAAATATAATTATTAACTATAATATAATTTAATATATAACTACATACATATAGTGGCTCTGATATACGTATTTTATATATTAATAAATAATTTTTGATCTGCTTTTAAATAAATCATGATAAATATTGTATTTCTTTATTTATTTTATTTTTTTTAAGTGATAGGCACTCTATTCACGTCATGAAATATGAAGAAATTTTTAATTATATTATAGAAGAATAAGAATAGGTACCTGTCATATTTGGCTTAGTAAGTAATAAGTTATGAATTTTTCTTTTACTTACAATTCAAGTATAAGAACCATTTCGTCATCATCTTCGAAAGCATCGTGTAAGTTGATCAATTTTTGATGATGCAACTGGTTCATAATGTCAATCTCACGTCGAATCAAGTCTTTTTCAACAGCATGTGATACGGGTATAAATTTGGCAGCGAATATATTTCCAGTGCTACGCTCCCGACATCTGTGCACAACACCAAAGGCACCGGTACCGATCTCCTCAAGTATATCGTATCTATCATAAACGCTTTGATGGGAAATTTCAACGGGCTGTGGCACGAATTTCGAGTATATGTCGAATACATATGAATCGTAGTCTTTAATTGGTCCATCAGCCTTGCCGCGTATCTTTTTGCCGTTTTCATCCAATTCCCATTTACGCTCTATGGGCTTCTTCTTAATGGACTCTTTCGTCTTGATCAGTGTGCTTACCTCCGATGGATCAGATCGTCCATAGACATTATCGGCAAATATACGGAAATCATACTCTTTGCCAGGTGTCAGACCAGTAACAGCCATTGAAGTGAAACGAGTGTTTCCAACACGTATCCATGAAGAAAGTGGATGCTCACGCCTTTCAACTAGATAATTTGTAATATCGCTGCCGCCATCCCAAACAGGTGCCTTCCAGCTTAGAGATAACGAGTCTGTACCAATACTCTCAACCAATGGGAACCGTGGTGGATCTGGACGATCACTGATTTGCACTTGAATTACAGCCGTATCCGACCCAAGTTCATTCTCTGCCGTTATTCGGTATGGGCCAGAATCGAGCCGCGATCCATCAAGAATGGTTAATATGGCGTGGCGGTCTTTGACTTCAACATTGTAGTGTCCGCCAGATTCAATTTTATCTCCATCCTTTACCCAATTAATACGGGGTTTGGGGAAACCAGTGAATGGTATTTTAATGACAACATTTTCCCCCTTATCAAAGTAAGCAGTGTCTCTGAATCGTGGTGGAACATTCAACTTCGGCGCAGCTACAAATTGTCAATAAATTAATTTTAGTGACGTTGATATAGTATCTGACTCTATTTTCATGCTTATTAAAAAAGTGAAATGAGTCTATTAGATTTGTTCAATGTGTTTTTTGCTATCCATCTGGGAGAATATATACTCATAACTAATTGGGTTAAACTTTTCTCGATACCAGGGGTAAACCTATATGCACTGAAAATGTTAAAAATATATAGTCGCGTTGTCTACAGATGTGTCTACGATACATTGGATATATACGTGCGTCGAACCGATAGAACTCACAACTTACAAAGTGTTAAAGCTATACATTCAGGTAGTACATTTCAAATTTCAAGTCACTAAATTTTGTGGATTACGAGACTGAGCTTGTGAAGAATATACTTATATACATATATAATTTATTATTTTATTATTATTATTCATATTATTATTATTATTATTCATATCCTTTTTGAATTTCTCAAAAATTATATCTGGTCATTGAATAACGACGATTTGAAAATCGGCGACCACAAATTGTAAGCTGAAGGCACATGCTTTTCGAAGATAACAGCTGATTTTAACAGCTGTTAGGCTTAACAGTGGACTGTTATTCAACATTTTGGGTACAGTACCTTAAAGTTTGGAGTTTTATTAAGATGGTAAAAAAAAAATAATACATTTTATTATTTCGAAAAAAAAAAAAAACGACAAAATACGATGAAAATCGGCAAAATTTCCCATAAAGCACTGCAGCCAATGCGTGTTTATGTGTGCGTACGTATGTCTGGTTGTGTGCATATGCGAATAATTATTGAAATATTAGTTGCTCGTAGTCGAGCAGTCTCGACTAGAGCTTTCTTTCTTGTTAATGGGCTCAGCTTACAATAATAAAACCTAATAGTCAAGATTCTTATAGATCCTTCGAGGAACTGATAATTCCATAATTCTTAGCTTCTTTTCTGCTTACACAAGAAATAGCACATGTCCACATATAAATACATGTGTAATTTACATTTAAATCAAATTCAATGCTTTCTTCGACTCAGCTAGTGGTGTTAATGTGGTAATGAAATACTTACTCATAATGGCGAGAGCTGCACGTGTTGACTTGGCACCGGCTTTATTTACGGCACGACAAACATATTCATCAGCATCTTCGCCGAATACGTCGTTAATATTCAAGAAGTGATTATCACCCTCGGAATAGATGTGATAGCGAGCTCCACTCGTAATCTCACGCGCTCCTTTATACCAAGTTATGGTTGGTCGAGGAACTCCGGTGATTTCACATGTGAACTGTGCATTATGGTTTTGTATGCAGTTCGCATCACGTAGTGGCTTCACAACAACAGGAGGTGTTGCCGCCTTTGGATCGACTATTTTAACGGCCTGCGAGGCGGTCGACGGTTTCGAGAGTCCAGCTGTATTTTGTGCGAATACGCGGAATTCGTACTGACGACCTTCAATCAAATGATGACAGTTGATTTGATTTGCAGCACAAATAATTTGATTAACTCGTTGCCAAGTATCGCTGCCAATTTCTCGTTTCTCAATCCAATATCCTTGTATATAGCTACCACCATCCAACTCCGGTTTGTTCCATTCTAAATGGACAAAGTCTCCACCAATCTCAGTAATGTCAGGAATGCCAGGAGGTGATGGTGGATCGATTGGTGCCTTGGCACGAATTGGATTCAAGCCTTCCAATGGGGAACCTATGCCGTTTTCATTAACAGCCATTACGCGGAATATATACTCTTGGTTTTCGATCAGACCTTGCACATTGAAGTTTGTATCCTTGCAGGTGCTGGACACAGTGATCCAATGGGGTGACGATATATCCTTCCGTTCAACCACATAATGAGTTATTCTCAGACCACCATCATACACTGGTGGACGCCAGGCCAATATACATGAATGCTTGTTGATATGGGAAATTCCTATTGGTCCAACGGGTGCTGAAGGCAATCCGGTAATACGTGCATCAAAACGTCCGACTGCACTACCAGAATCATTGCTGAGCTCAATTTGATAGTTGCCACCATCGGTCTTAACGATATCGCGAATAAATATAGCAATATAATCATCAAAGATAGTATATTTAAAATGAGATTCGTCAGCCACATCGGAGATGAGCTCGTTATTTCTGGTTATCTTCACTGAAAGTGGCTGATCGCCGGAATAGTAAATCTTAATTTTTGTATTATCGCCCTCTGGTAAATACAACTCATCGGGGCATCGGTTTATAATCGGTGGTGAGCCAACTTTAAGATAACCAGATGTATGCACAAATCCAAGCGAGTTAATCGCTTCACAAGTATAGTCACCATCATCGCCAGATTGTACATTTGTGATGTGTAAACGAAAGGCACCGTCTTTACTATCACATGTGAAACGTCCTCCAGGTTGCATCTGGATTTCTTTACCATTTCTCAACCATCTGGCTGTGGGACTTGGCTTACCAGATGCAGCGCACTGTAACGTAAAGTCTTTGCCACAAGGTGCAATCCTGTCTTGTAATCTCGATATCCAATCTGGCTTCTCGCCACCTAAAATTTCGCAGACCTTAATGGGCATAGTACAATGGCTGGGCTCTGAGCGTCCTGCAGCATTAATAGCAAAAATTCGGAATTCATAATCGCCCATTTCGATAAGGTTAATAACTGTGAATTCAGTATCGAGAACATTGTAATCATTACATTTAACCCAAACAGCACCCCCAATATCTCGACGCTCTATAATGTAACCAGTAATGCGAGAGCCTCCATCGCTGAGTGGCTTCTCCCATTTTAGATCAACATAGTTCTTGCCCACTTTCGTAACCTGTGGTGTACCTGGAGGAGATGGTATATTAAATTTACCCTTCAGCTTGAATCGCATTGATGGAGGAGATGGTTTACTGTAGCCAGCAGCATTCTTCGCTTTAATACGGAATTCATATTCGCTACCATTCGTTAAGTTGTACAATTGATATTTAGTGTCTTTTATTAAATACTCATAGGTATTCCATGACGAGTCATTGACGATGTCACGGTATTCAATTTGATAACCCTGAATGCGAGAGCCACCATCACTGGCTGGACGTGTCCATATTAATGTTACATTGCCAGAATCCCAATCAATTACCTTCGGCTGGCCAGGTTCATCGGGAACAGTGAATTGATGTTTGGCAGTTATGGGTTCAGGCATGTCTAGTGACTCTGATAGTCCATATTGATTCTCAGCTCTTATACGAAAATGGTATTTGTGATTGGGTTCCAGGCCCATTACATCGTAATGTGTATTGCGTACAAAACTGCTAACCTTTACCCATGTACCACTAGTATCCAATTTCTCAACCACATAATTTGTGATTGGTGACCCACCATCGTCAAGTGGTGTCTTCCAAGCTAGTGTACACGTATCTGGTGTGATATCATAGGCATTCAATGGACCTTGTGGTGCACCAGGTCTGTCAACAACGGTCACATGACAGGATGCTGTGTCGGAGCCCTTGCTATTTGTTAATGTAATTGTATAGGATCCAGTTTCCGAACGCTTAGCACATTTATTGTGGTAAACTGAGCTGTAATCATCTGTATCAAATCGAATGCGTTCATCGGCTGATACTTCGATACCATTGATATTCCAAGAAGGTGTTGGCCGTGGATTCGCATGATATGGTACAGTTATATGGAATTCATCACCAGCAATTACAGTCATATCCCTTATAGATAAGTCAGATGTTATTTTTGGCGCGTGGGGCGGACGGCGACAGAAAACAAGCTCGCTTGATGCACTAAATGGTGATTGACCCGCCGCATTGACAGCAGCAACTCTAAATTCATATTCTGCATTTTCTATTAAGTTGGGTATCTTGCAGGTAAGATCTGGACAGAGGGCATGAACAGCCTTTGTCCATTTGTCTTCACTCAAAAGTCGCTTCTCGATTACGTATCCGGTTATTGGTGATCCACCATCATGTTTGGGCTTAGACCAGGCAATCGTAATACTATCCTCTGTGGAATCTATGCCACGAGGTATGCCAGGTGCATTTGGTACATCGAATGGATGCCTTGCTCTGATGGGCTCTGACGTTATGGCTGGATCTGATTCACCATATTTATTTTCCGCAATTACTCGGAAATCATATTCCTTACCAATTGTCAGATTACGTACACGTACAAATGGCACAGTACAGTAGCTACTGACTTTTGTCCAAGTTGAAGAACGAGCCTCTTTTTTCTCAACAATATAGTTCTGAATAGGAGAGCCACCATCATCTAGTGGCGGATTCCAATATAATGTCAAAGAATCACCCGCAAATTCATCAGCACGCAAATTGCTTGGTGCTCCAGGTCTATCCAAGACTTTTACGTTAATGGTAGCCGTATCATAGCCGTGTGGATTTTTAAGCTGTAGTCTATACTGCCCTGAGTCCGATCGCCTTGAGTTCTTTACAACGAATGAAGCAGCGTCATCAGTTAAGTGCTGGTGCACACGTTGATCATCATCCAGCACAATATCATTTGAATACCAGAATGCTGTCGGTTTTGGGAAAGCAACATATGGTACGTGAATGCTGAAATCGTCTCCGGCACGACAAATTATATCGCGAACTCCACCTAAGTCCATGCATGGCTTATTGGGCTGTTCTTCAATTTGTATGGGCTGTGATGGTTTGGAAGGATCTGACCGTCCAACATCGTTTTCTGCAATAATGCGGAATGAATATTCTTCGCCTTCTTTCAAATCTGGTACCGTAAACACAGTAGAATTAATTGGTATGTCATTAATTGGTTTCCAATCTTTTGAATTTTTAGGTCGTTGCTCAATATAAAAGCCTTTGATTTTGGATTTTCCATCGTTTCGCGGAGGCCGCCAGGACAATGTAACACTATCCCTTGTGATGCGGTCGGCCTTTGGTGGTTCGGGTGGATCGGGACGATAGCGTTGTAGTTCAGCTGACATAAGATCAGATGGCTTTGATGGGCTGCCGGGACCAGCTTCATTGACAGCAGTTACACGGAACTCGTATCTAGAGCCTTCACGCAAATCGGGCACTGTATAGCTGGTATTCGGCGTTGGATAATTATTACACTTAATCCATTCGCCACCGCGTTCTCGTCTTTCTACAATATAACCTGAAATCGGTTTTCCGCCGCAATAATCTGGTGGATGCCATTCCAACGATGCTGAGCTTGGGGTATATCCAACAACTTGAGGCTGTGTGGGTGAACCTGGTGGATCGAATGGGGACTTTGCTACAACTGGCTTACCTTCGAGAGCATCGGAAATGCCGTATATATTCTCAGCTGTGACACGGAATAAATATTTTTTTCCTTCAGTTAGCCCCTTGACTGTGTAATTTGTTTTCGGGCAGTAGCCAGGTACAGGCTTCCAATCATCAACACCAAACTCTGTAAATTCAACAATAAAGCCTGTTATGTCACTGCCACCATCATCTGTCGGTAAATTCCATTGCAATGAAATGTGATCAGGTGCTATCTCAGTGTAGGTCAGGGGACCTTCGGGCGGCCCTGGTTTATCAACTACTATTATTTCAATATCAGCAGATTCTTTTCCGAATTCATTGGATACTGTAATTTTATATACTCCAGAGTCTTTCCTAGTTGAATCATCAATACGGAAAATTGTACGCTCCGTATTTGTGTCGAATGAGATTTTACTACCGTCTGATAATTTTATGTCACCGCGCTTCCATTCAACCGTCGGCGTTGGTGCACCAGAGATCGGAATATGAACGCTGACTGGTTCACCAGCACGTACTTTAATACGTCTGCCGAGCAAGCCATCGAGATGGAGTTTTGGCTTCTCCCGCATGGGGCGCGCATTGAGTGTAGATGATGGCTCTGAAGGTTTGCCATTTCCGGCTGCATTGACTGCCGATACTCTGTATTGATATTGATGATTTTGTGATACTCGGTCATCCCTATATTCGGTGGTCGGAGTTGGCTCTCCATTAATTTTGATCCACCGACCAGTATTTACATCTCGACGCTCAATATCATAGCCAATTATGGGTGAGCCACCGTTGCTTATGGGCTGTTTCCATTTGATAGTAATATGATCTTTATCACTGTCCAATAATTCTGGTTTACCTGGTGCTCCAGGGACGGTGTATTGACTTTTAGCTATAACAGGCTGATCCGATGCTAATGGATCGGAACGTCCCTGCAAATTCTCAGCCATTACTCTAAACTCGTATTTAGTACCTTCTAAGAGTCTCGGAACAACTGCATGATTGTATTTTGCGTTAACGTACGAAACAGCAGGTACCCAACCGCCACCATGTGTTAAATCCCTTTTCTCTATGACATATGCAGATATTTCAGATCCGCCATTATCTTTTGGTGGTTTCCATGATATGGTCACAGAGTTAGCAGTTATTTCTTCGTACTCTAATGGGCCATCAGGTGGGCCGGGACGATCGAGAACAATCAGTTCAAAGCTACCCTCATCGATGCCAGAATCATTGCGCAATAGCAAATGATAAATTCCAGAATCTGTACGTTGACAATTAACAGTATGGACAACAGTATGGTGTCCTATTGTGGTAATGGTTGATCTTTCATTTGAGTTCAATGCATTGCTCCTGTGCGTCCATATCGCTTCTGGTGCTGGCTCGCCAATAAAATCTATATCTATGTGGAATATAAGTCCGGCCTTAATACATACTTCGTGTAATGGTGTTATAATCTTTGGTGCCAAGTAGCGTGGCTTGGCCGTTATCATATCCGATGGTTCGGATGGCTCGGACTGGCCAGCTTGATTGACAGCAATTACTCTAAATTCATATTCTTGGCCCTCGACAAGTTCTGGTACAGTTGCTGCAGTCTTATTCGGAGGTACGTGAACAACATTCACCCAGTATGGGCTTCCCTTTTCTTTCTTTTGTATAATATATTCGGTAAGGGGTGCACCACCATCCGATTTTGGTGCAATCCATTGTAGGTCAACATGATCGCGATCCCAATCGGTAATACTTGGTTTACCGGGCGCATCGGGCTCATCAAAGTCATTCTTGGCAATAATGCTTTGTGATGCTTCTAATGGATCCGACTCGCCAATTGCATTGACAGCCTTAACACGGAATAAATATTCCTTTCGATGAACAAGACGTATAATATCATGAACTGGATGGGTACTCATGCCCGCATCTGACCATGTTCCTCTGGACAAGTCCATTTTTTCAATAATGTAATGCAATATTGGTGAGCCTCCATCATCATCGGGCGCCTTCCAACCCAAGTGGCAGCCATCCCTGGTTATCTTTGTGATATCCAGTGGACCCCTTGGCACTGATGGACGGTCAAGTACTGTTGCGTGTGCTGATGCATCAAATGAACCGTGCTCGTTTTTCAGTATCAAAGTATATCGTCCTTCATCAGATCGAAGCGCTGAGGGTATTTCAAATGTCAGTTCATTTTGGAAAATATTTGACTCAATTCGTCTATTTGGTTCTATTTCCTTGCCATTGTAAAGCCATTTAATTGTCGGTCGTGGTGAAGCTTCTATTGGTAGCGTCCAGCCCAGACATTTACCAGCATGAACAGTTATATCATTTAAGAGAGACTTATCAAAGAATGGGGCCAGGAAGCGTGGCTTGCATATAATGGTTGCAGATGGATCTGATGGATCGCTCTGACCACCGCGATTCACAGCAATTATACGGAACTCGTACTCTCCACCGTCTGTTAGATCGGCTATATGGGCTTTTCGCTCATCTCCAGGTATAACAGCAGCACGTTCCCATAGTCCGAATTTGGGTCTCTTTTCGACAATATATGAAGAAATAGGTGCTCCACCATCCCTTTTAGGTGCAGCCCATTCTAGGTCCACAAAGTCCTTGCCCCAATCAACAGCTTGTGGTTGGCCTGGTTTATCTGGATGGGAATATGGATCCTTAGCTGTAATGGCTTGACTAGTTGTTAAAGGCTGTGATTGCCCTTGTTTGTTAACAGCACGTACTCTAAAATTATAATCATGGTTTTCAATAAGATTATCAGCACGAATCTCAGTGCCAGCACATTCCCCGACTGGCACCCAACGCATTGCTTCATTGTCCATTTTTTCAACGATATAGTGCGTTATTTCGGAGCCACCATCATCTTTGGGTGGTCGCCAACGCAGTGTCATTGAGTTTTTGGATACCTCATCCCCACGTAGTGGTCCTTCGGGAATAGTTGGAACATCTAGTACAGTCACTTTAACAGTATGGCTATCAATACCATTAATATTGCGGGCAACCAATTTGTAGGA
Organism: Drosophila mojavensis; assembly: GCF_018153725.1. Taxonomy (NCBI): domain Eukaryota; kingdom Metazoa; phylum Arthropoda; class Insecta; order Diptera; family Drosophilidae; genus Drosophila; species Drosophila mojavensis. Next base: position 250,065 of record NW_025318684.1, on the reverse strand, counting down.
TCCAGTATCTGCCCGTTTAGCATCTAGAATACGCAATTTCGTGCGATCATCGAAATTTGAGATTTTCACACGATCTGCATTTATAACCATATTATCTTCATGGGTCCATTCCTTACTTGGAATTGGCTCTCCACTAACTGGCACATCAAATTCAAATACGTTTCCTGCACGAATTTTTATATCCAACATAAAATTCTTATCAATTTTAGGCGGCAAGTTCTTGGCACGCGCAATATGCGGTTCAGTCGCATCGCTTGGTATACCGGGACCAGCTTTGTTTACTGCTCTGACACGGAATTCATATTTAACACCATCAATCAGATCAGGCACATGACCGCTAGTTACATCGCCATCGACTTCAGCGCACTTCTCCCAATCTGGTGAATATTTGTCTCGCTTCTCGATTACATAACCACTTATAGGTGAACCACCATCGTTTTCTGGCCTTGTCCATTCCAAGTCCACAAAATCTTTGTCGAAATCTTTAATAGATGGAGTTCCCGGCTTGGTGGGTTCATCGTATGGATTTTTGGCTTCAATGGCACGAGGTGTTGTAAGTGGATCTGATATACCTTGACGGTTCCTAGCACGTACTCTAAATTTGTATTTATGTCCGGGTGTAAGGCCTATCACTTTTAAACTAGTGCTTGGTCCATCTGTCTCTGCTGCTGGTACCCAACGACCAGTTGCTTCGTCCATTTTCTCTACCACATAGCTATCGATGGGCTGCCCACCATCGTCATCTGGTGGATTCCATTGCAGCGTGCAACTCTCTGCATTAACATCTTCCACTTTAAGTGGTCCATTGGGTGGGGATGGCTTGTCAATAACAGTTACTTTTACATCAGCACTATCTTCTCCGTTAGCGTTTTCAGCAAGCAGAGTATATAGACCAGAGTCAGAACGGGTCGCATTAGTTACTTTAAGTTTGGTATTATAGGGAACATGGGTAACTTTCACGTTATCTTTTGAATACACCTCTTTTTTTTTAAGTAGCCATTTAGTTAAAGGTGCTGGTTCTCCGGATACTTTACAATCAAATGTAAAAGTTTGCCCAGCCTTGATGCGTACTTCGATTAAGTTGGAGCGATCAATAACTGGCGGCTTATTGCGCGACTTGGCAACAATGGAAGGTGTTGCATTCGATGGTTCACCTGGCCCAGCCGCATTAACGGCGCTAACACGGAATTCGTAAGCTTGGCCTTCAGTTAGGTCAGGAACACTAGCCTTGCATTGATCAGCTGGCACTTCCAAAGCCTTTTCCCATTGACCATATTTATCTTTCTTTTCAATGAGATAGCCAACTATTGGAGATCCCCCATCGCTTAACGGTGGCATCCAAGTCAAATCGATGTGATCCTTATCCCAATCGGTTGCTCTTAAATTTTCAGGCTTTCCAGGCTCGTCAAACGGATTCTTGGCTATAATTGATTCTTCGCCAACTAATGGAGCCGATTCACCCTCTGCATTTACAGCCGATATCCTAAATTTATATTCATTACCGGGCGTCAGACCAGTAATATCGGCCTGGGGCTCGGTTGATCGTCCACATGGTAACCAACAACCAGTTTCTGGATCTAACTTATCTATTTGGAAATAATCAATAGGAGTACCACCATCATCGTTAGGTCGTTTCCATTTCAAATGACATCCTTCCTTATGTACATCAGATATCTGAAGTGGTCCATTAGGCGGTGTGGGCTTATCCGTAATTATTACATTAATCAGGACGCTATCCTTGCCAGAGCTATTTGTAGCTGTTACCAAATATTCACCAGAGTCACCCCTTTGAGTCGGGCGTATAACAAGTTTGGTGTAATAGTCGGGCGTTTCAATTGTTGTATTTTTTCCAAATTGCAAGGGATAATTCGAAAATTTCCAATCCACTTTTGGTGCCGGCTCACCAATGATAACAGCGTCCAACTTTAGCGCTGTTCCGGCCGATATTGTCACATCACGTAGATTTCTGCGGTCTATCTTTGGTGCCAGATAACGCGGCTTAGCTATAAATGTCTTGCTTGCATCAGATGGCTCTGATTGTCCACCCTTGTTTAACGCAGTTACTCTGAATTGGTATTCATTTCCTTCTATTAGCCCATTCACAGTGGCGATAGGGGTAGGCGAGTCCGTTTCCAAGGCTTTTTCCCATAGTGGACTATATTTATCCTTGATTTCAATAATGTAGCCTATGATAGGGGAGCCCCCATCACTAGCTGGTTCATTCCAAGAAAGTTCTGCTTTGTTGGCTGACCAGTCTGTTGGTTCTGGGGCGCCAGGTTTGGAAGGTACCGCTGAATAATACACAAGAATTATAAGTTTCAAAATTGATAGAATGAGTTGTAATTAAAACTTACTAAATGGATCTTTGGCGACTATTGAGCCCAATGTCTCAAGCGGTTCAGATTCACCTTCCTTGTTTACAGCCTTCACACGGAACTTATACTCGTGACCGGGTATTAAGCCATCAACAGTAATTTCTGGTATATCGCTCTTACCAACAGGTAACCAAACACCTGTGTCGGGGTCGAACTTTTCTACCAAATAGCTATCAATTGGCTCACCTCCATCATCTTTAGGTTTTTTCCATTTAAGCTTGCATCCATCTTTGTGAATATCAGATACTTCAAGCGGTCCTACCGGTTTACCAGGCTTAGCTGCAAGGATTGAACAAAATGTTAGTATATTAGCTCCAAGAATCAGAACGATCTTATAGAAAACAAACCAAACAAAAAAAAGCCTATTTAATGCAACGAGTATATGTACTTACTTATGATGTTGATCTGGAATTCGACTTGATCTTGACCATAAAGATTATGAGCTGTAATTTTATAAAGACCAGTATCCTTTCTCTCGGACCTACTGTTGATATATTTAGTATTGTAGGGAACTGTTTCTATGCGGCTCGCAGATGTGGGAAAAACACCTTTGCCATTTTGGGTCCAACTAATTTCAGGAGCTGGTTCGCCACTGACATTAATGTCGAGGAATACTGGCTCACCAGCTTTAATATTATATGTGTGAATGTTTTTGCGATCAATCTTTGGTGCCACTATCCGAAAAAAAGAAACAGTAAAAATTAATAATAAAATATTCAATAAGAGTTTATGCAGAGTTCTATTATATACTCTCTTATTTATGAAGCAATTCGAATATAGACAATTAGACTCGACTACTTACATTTTCTTGGTTTCGTTAAGACAGATCTGCTAGCGTCAGATGGTGCTCCAGGACCTGCTGCATTAACAGCTTTTACTCTAAACTCATATTCGCAGTTTTCGTCAAGATTTGGCACAGAAGCTTTGAACTCTTCTCCAAGCGATGGAACAGATATTTCCGCTCCTTTAATCCATCTGTCTGTGCCTTTTTCACGTTTTTCAACCACATAGCCAATAATGGGCGAGCCACCATCGTTATGAGGAGGCCGCCATACCAAATCCACACGATCCTTGTCCCAATCAACTGGCTCCGGAGTACCTGGCTTGCCGGGCTCATCAAAAGGATTCTTTGCAATTATCGATTGCTCTCCAATTAATGGCTCCGATTCGCCTTCAGTGTTAACAGCTAATACTCTGAACTTATATTCATGACCGGGATCGAGATTATTCAATTCAGCGAATGGTTCTTTGAAACGTCCGGAGGGTACCCAACGTCCAGATTCTACATCTAGTTTCTCAACAACGTAGTGTTCTATTGGCACGCCACCGTCGTCTAAAGGTGGATTCCATTTCAGCTTGCATCCTTCTTTGTGAACATCCGTTACACGCAGTGGACCCTCTGGTGCTGCTGGCTTATCGAGAACGGTCACTTCAAACGATGCTTCATCATGTCCAGATTCATTTTCGGCCTTAATAGTGTATTTGCCGGTATGTAATCGCTTTGCAAAGGGCACGGCCAGCTTGGTACGATATGATTCCATATCAATATTGTAGTCATCATCTTCGATACGAGCTTTGTTATGGAACCATGTCTTGGATGGTGGTGGTTCGCCAGAAATTTTAATGTCATAGCGTATATTTTGGCCAGCTTTGATGATGATGTCCTTAATATTTGTTCTATCAATTTTGGGTGCCGCGAATCTATCCTTAGCAGTCATTTGGTCAGATGGTTCTGATGGCTTACTATGACCGGCTTTGTTAACTGCTTTAACACGAAATTGATATTTTGTGCCTTCAATTAAATCGTTAACACGTACTTTACAATCGGGTGTATTTGTTTCCAGAATTTTTTGCCATTTTCCAGTGTTGTTGTCTTTTTTTTCAACAATATATCCTGTAACTGGTGCACCTCCATCGTCATCTGGTGCCCGCCATTTGAGATCTGCGTGATTTGCCGACCAATCCGTTATTTGTGGCTTACCGGGTGTATCTGCAGCATCATATGGATTTTTGGCAGTAACTGGAATGTCAGTTACTAGTGGCTCAGATTCGCCTTCAGTATTAACAGCTTTAACACGGAATAAGTACTCTTTGCCTTCAGTAAGGCCGGTTACATCAGCCTCCGGGATTTTAGTCGTTAGGACAGGAACCCACCGGCCTGTTTCCGTATCCATACGCTCAACTACGTAATGCTCTATGGGCTCGCCGCCATCATCATCAGGCTTTTCCCATTTCAAATGTACCTTCTCAGCCGTCACATCGGAGACTGCTAATGGTCCTTTTGGTTTACTTGGTTTACATAATACCTCTAGCTCGACCTCAACTGAGTCCACTCCAGAATCATTTTTAGCTGTAACTATGTAAATACCTTTATCTGCACGTTTAACTTTGGGCATGATAAATGTAGTTTTATAATCTTCGTTTTCAATTTTTATTTTATCATTATTTTTTATTTCAGTGCCATTGTAGGTCCAAGTTATTTTTGCTGGAGGTTCGGCCTTAACAGTGGCATCCAAGTGTAACAATTGGCCACTGCGCATGATCTTCTTCTGTAGATTCTTTCGATCAATGTGAGGTTTTAAAAAACGTGGTTTCGCTACAACAGATTTGGAAACATCGCTGGGCTCACTTGGACCGGCTTTATTAACAGCGACCACACGGAACTCATATTCATGTCCTTCTTCAATAGCGGTCACAGTGCCCTTAGTTTTGTCACCGGGAACTGTAGACGCATCTACCCAGGCGCGACCTGACTTATCACGCATTTGGATTATGTATTTTTGAATAGGTGCACCTCCATCGTTTTTGGGAGGATCCCATGCTAAATCAACAAAGTCCTTGTCCCAATTGGTTGGCTCGGGTCGACCTGGTTTATCTGGCTCATCATAGGGATTCTTCGCAATAATTGGCTTTTCTGTTTCCAAATCTTCAGACTCGCCCTCTTTATTGACAGCGCGTACACGGAACTTATAGGGCTTGCCTTCGTGTAAGCCAATAACCTTAGCTTCAGGCTCGGAACTTTTGCCGCATGGTAGCCATTGCCCAGTATGTGGATCCAGTTTTTCTATTTCGTAATAGTCAATTGGAGCCCCACCATCGTCTTCAGGCTTTTCCCACTTCAGCTTACAGCTGTGTTTGGTAATATCATTAACTTGCAACGGACCCTTAGGTTTACCTGGTTTGCCAAGTACAGTCACATCTAATTCAGCAACATCTTCTCCCACTTCATTTGTTGCCTTAATGGTATATTTGCCACTTTGTGGCCGTTTGGCTCGCATAACAAAGAATTTGGTATTATAATCAACGTTGTCAATGTTAATACCTTCTTCATCACTAACCACAGGTAATCCATTAAACAGCCATTCCACTTTCGGAGCTGGCTCACCTCTTATATTAATATCTAAGCTGATAGACAAACCAGCTTTCACAATAACAGGCTTTAGGTTTGTTCTGTCTATATGGGGCTTCACTGTAAAGAATAAAAATCAATACATAAGTATTACAATGTTAAATATAAATTTTTAAAAAACTTACGGAAACGTGGTTTGGCAGTATGCCAATTAGTTTGTTCTGATGGCTCCGAAGGACCAGCTTTGTTTATAGCACGAACGCGGAATTTGTACTGCTGACCCTCTTCCAGTTTTTTTATGACTCCCTTGCAAATAGGACCCTCTGTTTCTACTGCTTTAACGAACTCTCCCGAATCCTTGTCCATGACTTCAATTATATAATTTGTAATGGGCGAACCTCCATCCCGAATTGGTGGTTCCCATTTCAGTTTTACATGATGCTCATCCCAATCTTCAAGTTCTGGTAGTCCAGGTGGTGCAGATATATCAAATGGATTCTTAGCAGTAATAGCCGAATCAGTTTCGAGTGGCTCTGAGTCACCTTCTTCATTAATGGCCTTTACTCTGAACTGATAACGATGATTAGGATCCAAGTTTTTGACATCGAGCTCTAACTTTTCAGGATCAATAGTTCCTACAGGTACCCATTTCCCAGTCGCTGTATCCATTTTTTCAACAGCATAGCCTGATAGGGGGACTCCGCCATCGTCTTTAGGTTTTTTCCACTTAAGCTTACAGCCTTCTTTATGTATATCCGAGACTTCCAAGGGTCCTTCGGGTTTTCCTGGCTTATCCAATATAATGACTTCGACTTCAGCTTCGTCAATACCATTAATATTCTCAGCTTTAAGCTTATAAAATCCAGTATCTTTCCGTGATGTATCCATTAACATAAGTTTCGTGTTATAATCCTCGTTATCCAATCGTAACTGTCCACTGGGTGTTACTTCCTTTTCCTTGCAGAACCATGTCAGAGTGGGGGCTGGCTCACCTTTAACATCAACATCAAACTTAACAGTTTGACCAGCTCGTACTTTAACAGACTTCATTTTCTCGCGATTTATGGATGGCTTAACTAAAATGTGTTGAATATTATTTTATATTGATTGCTTGACGCTCAAAATTATATATAAGTTTGGGAAAATTATATAATGTAGTAACAACAATGTTTGGCTCAACATAAAAACAAGCATTTGCATATACGTACCAGAAATGAAATAAAAAGCTACTATAATATAATTTAGTAAATAAGCAAACTATTTTCACATTTTCCCAGAAAATAAGCAAAAGTATTTCCCCATTTTTATACCCTGAACCCATTGAAAATGGGAAATCAGGGTATGATGGTTTTGTTCCTTTTTGGATTTTATGCAAAAAGTGGTATGACTGACAATATAAATTCTTACGATTTCTCGGTTTCGCCAAATGAGGCTGTGTTGCATCGCTAGGCTCACTAGGACCGGCCTTATTAATAGCACGAACACGAAATTGATAGACATTTCCTTCGGTAAGGCCGTCGACTGTTGCCTCAGGTGTAGGGGACTATATACCGCGGGTGAAAGATATAATTAGGATTATTCAAATGAATTGTATATATATATTGTTATTATAGCCCACATGTTATGACGGGCTTAGTACGTAATAGAAGTACTTACGTTAGTTGTAAGAATTTCATCCCATATGGGTGAAAATTTATCCTTCCTTTCAATAACATAGCCAGTGATTGGCGCACCACCATCGTCTTTGGGTACCTCCCATTTTAGCTTAACCATGTGTTCATTATAATCATCAATATTTGGTGTACCTGGCTTACTGGCAGCATCATAAGGATTCTTTGCTAATATGCTACCATCGGTCTCCAAAGGTTCAGATTCACCTTCCTCATTGATGGCTTTAACCCGAAACTGATACTCATGACCTTCCTGAAGGCCCTTGACATCAAATTCAGTATCATTGCCAGAGGTACGACCGACCGGTACCCAACGACCTTGTTTCTTATCAAACTTTTCTACTTGGTAGGCTGTAATTGGCTTACCACCGTCATCTTCTGGCTTTTGCCATTTTAATTTGCAACTATCTTTCGTAATATCTTTGACATCTAGGGGACCCTTTGGTTTACCCGGAGGTGCTAAGACATTAACTTCAACAGTTGCTTCATCCTCCCCATGTTCATTGATGGCCCGTATTTTATATGTGCCCGTATGCTTTCTCACTGTATCAATAATTGAAATTTTCGTATTATGCGGTATATTTTGAATGTCGCAATTGCTTGGCAAGTCTGCTGGCTTGAGTTCCTTGTCGTTTTGATACCATATTATTGTAGGAACAGGCTCGCCACGTACATTCACATCGTATTTGATAGGCTTTCCAGCGCGAATAAGCAATGGCTTCAAATTTGTTCTATCAATGCGAGGTTTCACTGTTTAATAAAAATTTATAATGTACTTTTTTTGTGGTAAATAATAAAAAAAAAAAAACTCTTTGTGTGTCGCGGTATGCAGTAGAATTTTTTCATAATATATTTAATTATTAATACTACAGTGCTTATCATAATTGTAGCCCACCCAGCAACTTAAACTTTGCGCCAGTTTTAACAAAATTTTTAAGGGTTTTCAAAAATAAATTTTACAGCACTTTGTAGAGTGGAGCATGTTTAGTAGATTTTATTGAAATTTTTGTTCAATTTATGGAAAACTAAGAAAGAACCGTTAACTTTTGCTCTGTGCTAGCATTTCTGCTTGTATTTTTGTGTATCATAATTATAGCCCACTGTCGCAAATTTGAATTTATTAAGTGCGGAACAGACTTTTGGCTTTACAGACATTGTAATTAAGTAAATTTAGATAGTTTTTAAGAGATGCCGCTAGGAAAACAATTATCTTATTTTGAAATGGGCCGTATTTTCTCACTTTTCGAGTCAGGAGAGTCTATTTCGAGTATTTTACGAATTTTGAAAAAAAGTCAAAGTGTAATTAAAATTTTTTTTTATAACCCCGAAGAATAAGAATCAAGAAGACGCACTGGGTGAAAACCGTTACTAATTGCGCACGATAAACGCAAAATTATTAAGAATGCCAGTAACAGCTCAACCGCTTGTATAGCTTTGGCCTCACATATGGGCGAATCTATGTCAGCGATGACTGTTTGGCGAGTACTTAAGAGCTCAGGAATCATAAATAGGTCTAAACTGACCAAAGTATCCATGTTGCTAAGTCACCACAAGGTTGCTCGACTTGATTTTGCCGAAAGACATACTGCGACCGATCTGACATACGCGCGTTTGAATCATCGTCTTTTGGCTTACAGTATATTCATAAATTTTTACCCTAACAGTTCATATTTTCTGATGGAAAGAAGTTTAACTTGGATTTGAGGAAGGATCCTATGTTTTTTTCAAGGACAGACTTTGGAGGTGGCTCCGTCATGATTTGGGGTGAATTTGTATACCCTGAACCCATTGTTTTCATTTGGTACCTTGGAATTGCAGTTTGTAACGAGCCGAATGAACAGCGAAGAGTATATAGTAGTCTAATTCCATATTTAAGGGAATTACGTGAAAAACCAATGGTTTTCCAACAGGATAATGCCAGAATCCATGTGTGCAGACGTACAAAGGAGTGTTTGGAGGAATTTCATGTTGATGTCCTTGACTGGCCAGCATGTTTTTCAGATCTCAACCCGATAGAAAATGTCTGGGGTAATCTTGCAGACGTGTGTATGCCAAAAATCGCCAATTGGAGGCAGTTGGATATCTTAAAACGCAAATTCTAAATGAATGACAAAGTTTCGAAAAGGACCTTTTATTAAATTTAGTGGTTTCAATGAGGAAGACAATTTTTGAGTTAACTAAGGCAAATGGAGGCCGGACTAAGTCTATCAATCCGCAACGAATTCGGATTTTTTTTTACCAAAATATGAATATGGGCTATAATTTTGATACAGAAAATGGTGCTGTTTTTCTTTGTTTTTTACTTCTTTTTAAGAAATCGTTATTAAATCGTTATTAAATCGTTAATTTTAAGTGAAAAAGTTTTTTGCCATTCATAATTGAAATACTGAACTACTAATTTTCGAAGATTTTGAGGAAATATTCCATTTGGGAAAAATTTTCAGCCGATTCGTTTAAGAGGATTAAGTGGGCTATAATTATGATAAGCACTGTAGTTATCATTGGTTTTTATTTCGATACTTACATTTTTTATACTTTACGATTTGTGGAACGCTCGCATCTGATGGTGGCGAAAGACCTGCCTTATTGACTGCAATGACACGGAACTGATACTCGCCGTATTCTTGGAGACCGGCAACTGTAGCCTCTAATTGATCACCAGGAATCTCTAGGGCCTTTTCCCATTCCAGCCTATTCTTATCCTTCATTTCAATAATATATTTTTGTATTGGAGCTCCACCATCACTATTGGGAGGTGTCCATTTTATGCTGACACTCTGATTATCATAATCGGTAACTTCAGGAGTACCTGGTTTGTTGGGCTCATCAAATGGATCCTTGGCAACAACGCCAACAAGTGTTGTCAGTGGCTCAGATTCGCCCTCCTCATTTACAGCAGATACCCGAAACATATACTCAGAGCCAGGATTCAAACCTGTAACATCAAAACTAGGTGGTTCTTTTTCGCCTGGGGACCGTCCAACCCTAACCCATTTGCCAGTTGCTGTATCCATTTTCTCAACAACATATTCCTTAATCGGCACACCGCCATCGTCTTCAGGCTTTTTCCACTGCAATTTGCATCCAGTTGCTGTAACGTCGCTGACAGCCAGAGGTCCTTTCGGAGAACTTGGCCTACCAAGGACCACCAATTCAACAGTCTCGCGATCAACGCCATTACGATTTTCTGCCTTCAATGTGTAAAAACCGCTATCTTTACGCTTGGCATTCGTTATAACAAAATCCGTATGATAATCAATATTATCGATACTTATGCGATCCCCAGTTGTTAGCGGAACGTCGTCACGCCAACTCCAATGTACTTCGGGTACCGGCTCACCGGTAATGTCAACCGACCATTTGTGTGTTCGTCCACTTTTGATTGTGACACGTTTGAATGTTGATCTATCAATTTGTGGTTTGACTAAATAATTATATGCAATACAAAGAATTGATCAAGTCCAAAAGAATGTTAGTCTTAATGCCACATCGATTTGTAAAAAGTACTTTTATAATATATGAAGATACGTACATAATAAAAGCGGTAGCAGTGGATCTTATGCGATATGCTGTAAAATATTTATTTGAACTAGCTGTTCAATTATTAGCTTAAATTTCTTGTTAGTAATTATCCCTCCGTCTGTCAATTTTTATAATATATATAGTCGATAATATATGTATATATACTACCGACTGCAAAATAGTCATTTTCGGTCGAAGCGCTATCAGTTCAATTTTCCGATTTCCCAACTCTATTTTTTAACTATATGAGTATAGTTTTAAACGTAATGCGATGCAATGCAAGATACCGTTATCCTCCGCCATGCATCTTATAGCAGTAGATATTTCCGTCCAATTTTTTATACCCTGAACCCATTGAAAATGGGAAATCAGGAAATCAGAAATCTTACTTATTTTTTTATTAAGTTTTTTATATACCAGCTGCGAAATCGGAAAATAAGTATTCTACAGTCTGTAGTGCCCGACTGCAATTTTCGTTCATGATTTTCTTCAAATTGACACAAATATATTACTGGTATGTAAGTTATTCTGAATGAATTATTTGTGCGATGTTTATATGTATACATATGCTTTGAATGTATGTTAAGCCAAAATCCAAATTAATTAAATATGCTTTGTTGAGGTTAAGATTTTAATTATACTAGGAAAACAACCATTAATCATACAACTTACGATTCTTATGCTTGCAAAGATGATTGTCTGTGGGTTGAGACGGCTCAGACGGGCCAGCCTTGTTGACTGCACGCACTCGGAACTGATATACCATTTTCTCCTTGAGTCCGTCTACTTTGCATTCTGGTGTTGGATCTTCAGTTTTGGCAACTTCAGTCCATGTTGGTGAGAATTTATCCTTCATTTCAACTACATAATGCGTTATGGGACGTCCACCATCCGATGGGGGTCGTTTCCATTTAAGTGAGACGCTCTTGTTATCATAATCATCAATAACGGGTTGGCTAGGTGAACTTGGTGGGTCATAGGGATTTTTGGCGAGAATGGCATCAGTTGTTTCCAGTGGTTCAGATTCACCCTCTTTGTTGATAGCTTTGACACGGAACTTATATTTTTTATTTGGAGTCAGACCCTTAAAGTCAAACGACGTCTCGCCAGGACCAACTTCTCCAGCTGGTATCCAACGGCCAGTTTCTTCATCCATACGCTCTAGGGCATACCCCGTGATTTCACAGCCTCCATCATCTTCTGGTCGTTTCCACTTCATTTTAATGTGATGAGCCCGAACCTCTTCTGGTTCAAATGGCCCACCTGGTGCTAATGGACGGTCCAATACAATAACTTGAGCTTCAGATTCAATGGTACCCGAACTGTTGGTCAATACTAACTTATATTTGCCAGTATCTTTACGCACAGACTTTTTGATAGTTATCGATGAATTCCTTTCGAGCTGTTCAAGACAAATCCGGTGATTGTCAATCTTGAGAGGCTCATTAGACTTAAGCCAACTAGCCGCTGGCTCGGGTTCGCCATCGTATTTAATGTCGTAACGTACAGTCTGTCCCTTTTTCACAGTTATATTTTTAAGACCATCACCAACAAGAAACGGTTTTACAAATCGACATTTGGCTATAATGGCTTTTGTCTTGTCACTAGGCTCGCCAGGACCTGCCCGATTAACAGCACGGACTCGGAATTCGTACTGTTGGCCCTCCTTCAGATTATTAACGGTGCCGACCCTAGCATCTCCCGGCACTTCATTGCCGGGCACCCAATCATTAGAGAATTTTTCTTTATATTCAATTATATAAGAGGTAATTGGATCGCCACCATCACTATCTGGTGCTTCCCATTTAAGGTCAGCGTGATCCCTATCCCAGTCAGTAAGGTCAACAGCTTTAGGTTTTCCAGGCTCATCCCATGGGTCTTTTGCAAGTATTGAGTTCTTAAATGTAGCTGGGTCCGATGAACCGATTTTGTTCACAGCACGTATACGAAATCTGTACTGCTTCTTTGGCACTAAGTCATTGATCTCTTTGTGACATGGTTCACTGGGCAGAGCCTCAGCGACAGGCTCCCAGCCTTGTTTTTTACTCAAGTCTTGACGTTCAATAATATATTTTGAAATAGGACTTCCACCATCGTCTGCTGGTGGCTTATAATTAACCACACATGATGTTTGGTAAATATCAGTAATATCAACATCGAGTGGGGGTTGTGGAACATCTTGACAAATAATATTTATATCTTTAGTATCTTCGCCTTGTCCATTTGATATCTTTATTTGGTATGGTCCTGATAAGTCCCTAGATGGCTTTTTAATCTTAAATGTGACCTTATCATCTGTTATCGCAACCTCAACATCTTTGACAGGCAAAGGCTTTCCGTCCTTTATTAGTTTTGCCTCAACTGGAGATTGCCTAGTACCGCTAACTAGATATATGCATATGAATAATATTAGAAAAGAAAGTAATTACATGTGGAAGTTAGACAGTTATTAACATATATTATACTAAATTTAATATACATATATTAAGCAAGTAAGAAAACTCTAGTCGAAAGTGCTCGACTATGTATTACACTGAACCAAACTAATAACAACGCACTTTTTTAGCACTTTTCAAATTTGTGATGGCAAAGCTGAATAAATTCACTGTTGCAGCGTCATCTAGCAAATCTAAACTAAACTAACTGCTGATGTAATTCTAAGAATATGCTAGAATAAGTTTGAATGAATGTGTGCAGACGTACATATAGGAAAACTTTTGTAGCTGCTGCACGTGCGTTTGTTAATTAACTAAACATTTTCTTATTTTTTAACGTCGATTAACTTAAGGGAATTCAATGAAACTTTCAGCATATGATCTACATATCCTATTGAAAACTTGATAAATTTATACAAATGCTTTTAAACGATAAGAAGTAAGAAAGTTCTGGTCGAGACTGCTCGACTACGATATCCCCTGAGCCGCTCGAGTTTCAATAATTATTCGCTTAATTTCTGCTTACACAAGAAACAGCACAATCACACACACACGCATAATAAAATGCATAAAGGTATACATTAAAAATTTGGAGACTCTAACTTTAAAGATGAACTTCGATAATGTTTTTTATCGATAAAAATAATGGGATGAGTTATTGATTTTTAGTGATAAACTCGATATCCGCGCTGTATATACGGACATTTTAAAACAATTTTAAGTCTCCAGCTCTTATATCTTCTGAAATCGACGCGTTCATACATACGGACAGACGGACAGATGTACAGGGCCAAATCGACTCAGCTCGTCGCCCTGATTAAGAATATATATACTTTATGGGGTCTGCCATGCCTCCTTCTGCCTGTTACATACATTTAACAAAACCATTATACCCTGATTTCCCATTTTCAATGGGTTCAAGGTATAACAAGTAAGAAGACTCTAGTCGAGACTGCTCGACTAGGAGATATTCTAATCACTCTGCACTTCTTTTCGGCACACATACATACCTACAAACGAACGTATTAGAACGCGATCTGCTAACTGCGTAAGCAGTGATTGCACTTGGGCTGCAGTGTGGGCAACATTATACGAATTTATTTGTTGAATAATTTAATTTCTATACGTAAAATCTTAATGAAACTTTCAGAGCATGATCATAATGTTCAAATGTATGTACATTTCAAAGCACAAGTACTTGAAATACGCCTTTTACAAAGGTGAGGGTGAGGGGGTGGATATAAGGGGTAAATAGCAGCAAAAATCTAAATTATATAAAATACATATAAGTCTACATTTAAAATTTGGAAGCTCTAGCTCTAAAGGTGTAGGAGATAAAATTAATTAACTAGCTTTCGATAAGTTTTTTAATCGATAATAAAATATCGGGACTTGTTATCGATATATAGAGAAAAACTCGATATGAGCGTGATATACACGGACCTAGGAAAAAAAAATTTCAAGTCTCTAGCTCTTATATCTTCTGATATCGACGCGTTCATACATACGGACGGACGGACGGACGGACGGACAGGGCCAAATCAACTCAGCTCGTCGCCCTGATCAAGAATATATATACTTTGTGGGGTCTACCACGCCTCTTTCTCCCTGTTACATACATTGAACAAAACCATTCAACAAAACCATTATACCCTGATTTTCCATTTTCAATGGGTTCAGGGTATAACAAGTAAGAAAGCTCTAGTCGAGACTGCTCGACTACGAAATCCCCAGAACCCTTGGAGTAATAGCTATTTCAATAATTTTTCGCATCTTTTAGCTTACACAAGAAAGACGCCCACACACACACACACACTCACACACACACAAGCAGGGTATAAAAATAGATAGCCCTTTAATGTATACAAGCATTAGTAATGGTATTAAAATTAGATAATATTAGCAATTAATAAGAATGGGAGTAGTGCCATGATTTAGTTATGGCTTGTATTTCTGCGCTTTGGGAATTACGCTCCTTTCAGTATCTAAATTTTTCCCGTCTACACTACCCATAGCTCGACCAATCATTGAAACAATTAACTTTTGGATTTAAGCAATTAATGCGGAAATTAAAACTTAAACTTAAACTTTGCAACAAAATATTTAACATATTTCGTCTTTCTTATCAACATTTTTGTTGGTATTAGCTTCATTGATATCATTTCATTTACCTTTGAATGGTACCTCAACAATAACAGGCGCACTTATTGGTCCAGCAAACTTATCCGGACAGTCAATATTGGGGCGGCTCTCACCCTGTCGCACAGATAGTTTACACGTTGAGTTGAGTTGACCGGACTCACAAGTAATTTCGCCAGCATCGGATAGCTCTAGATTATTGAAAACTAGCTGGTGCTTGCCTCCGCCTAAGTTTTTAACTTCAATGCGCTCATTTGGAACTATTGGCTCGCCATTGAACTTCCAGTCGCATGGAGCAGTCTGATCTTGTAGTTCGACATCCAGCACTAGTTTCTCTCGTTCAACGGCATCGGTGTCTTTGAGTTTCTTATTGAATCGATTTTGATCTAAAATGGAGTTCGTCAGACTAGTTTCTCGAATACTAGACAGGTATGATTGTATAATAATAGGATTTACAAAGCTTTTACTTACAATTAATGATTATCTCTGCCTCAGTCTTATCAGCATTAGTTGTACACTTGAATTGACCGGCATCAGTTACCTTACAATCCTTGATAACCAGTTTTCGTTTGCGACCATCCTTGAGGATTTGAATTCGCTTATCTGGCTTGATTTCCTCGTTGTTGCGGAACCACTGCACTTCACCTTGTGCATCATCGATTTCGCAGGCTAAAGTGATTGTGTCCTTTTCAATACATTGCTGGGACTTAAGAACTTTAACGAATTTATATGGATACTCGACTATCTTTAATGTAGTTTCAGTTTTATCTGGCTGCTTGTCTAATTGACATCTATATTGACCGCTGTCTTCCAATAAGGAATCTTTGATAATCAACTTCAGATTGCCATTAATATCTTTGGAGATCAAGAAACGGGGATCATCAGATTCAATCTTCTTATTGTCCTTAAACCAGTGAACATTCGCCATGCTACTGCTAACAGCACATTCCAGAGTTGTTTCATGTTCAGTAAATCCTTCAAGTTTCTTTTTCAGAGGTTTTGTAAATGTATATGTTGGATCTGCCTCCTCAACATTGAGAAATGCTGTACTGGACACACCTCCAATCTCAATTGTGTATTTTCCGGTATCTTCTACCTTGGGTGCGGTTATGATCAACTGATATGTATCATTTTCCTGCTTGAATTTGAATTTACTGCCTGTAAACACCTCCTATCAAGGGATTAAAATATTATATTAACCTTTTAACCGACTTAATATTATTTATTCACGTTTTAGTCAACAAATCGCAAGGTATATTTCCAAATAAACCGCAAAAATTAGTTGTTTTAATTAAATTATAATTGGTATAAAAAAAAATTGTATGTTTACTATTATAATTTAAATATGATCAATGCTAAGAGTTCATACTTACATCCTTACGAAATAGCCATTTGGGCTTGCAGTTAGGTTTGCTGAATCTGGCTTCAAATACAACCTTTTTATCCTTGCCTTCTTTGGCGAACTGGTCGATCAATGGGCTAAGGAATGATTCTACCTTCTGTTGGAACCACGTTGTTGTTGTTGAATTATTTATTTATTTATTATTTTTTTTTTTTTTGCGTTGTCAAAAATGGGAAAAGATGTCAAACGACAATAAATTTGATATACGATTACTTCGTTGTAAATTAAATTTATAAATAAATAATAATAGTACAAATATTTTAAGATTTAAATTAGCCAAGCTCTAGCTGAATTTTTGTCACATCAATATGTGTACTATTATTATAGTAAAGAAGGTACGGGTAAAGATTATGTCATATTTAATAATGATTAATGCAAAATAAAAAATTGCACAAAATATTTAAATAAAATATTGTAAAAATAAAGCAATAAAGCAAAGATCCCAAAAAACAATATCTCGTTTGATATAGTTTATATGCAAAGCATCGAATAAGTACCTTTATAAATATATATATATATATATATATATATATATATATATATATATATATATATATATATATAACAAGTTGTATTCCTGAATAGGCCTATAACTTATTTTTACCGTTATGATATACTTTTTTATATTAGGGGTTATTTATTTATTATGCAACACAGTCGATTTATATTGGACAAAAAAACAATCCATAAGCATATTGTCGTATATCGTACTCTGAACTATATAGATAACTATATAGAATTAGATATGATAAAAATGATGTATGTGTATGTGTTTTTGTAAAACTAGACAAATATTGTATTTAGGTATCAAATTGCAATGCCAGAGGTAGTAACAAAATTCAAATTCCCTGTTAAATTCTCTACGCGGGAGAAGAATAGTTAGATTTTAAAGATACCAATTCTGTTAAATTCGGAATTATTGAAACTTAACTGATCTGAGCTTGTTCACTTTGATTGAAAGAAAAATGAAAAAATTACATCAATCCAAGATCGTCAAAAAAACAAGAGTTTCCTTGGACTGTAAAATTGTATAGTACATTAAAATATAAATTAATATATTTTTGTTATAAGTATTATAAGTAAATATCTCAAAATTAGAAAGCACACCTCCTCACGGCGAAACGGATGCAACGTCGGCCAATCGGGGATCAGCTCAGCTAGGGATGGTCTACGTGATGTTGGCGCCTGTATTGCATTACACATACATATACACACATATTTATTTATAGTGGAAAGATCAGATATGAAACAAACAAATGTATTCTTATAGCTTCAGTAATTTTCGCACATACTATATTTTACCACTGCTAAATTTACAGTTGGAGAAACATATAAAGTGGAAAAATGTAATATAATTGCATATACATATTTCTCTATTTGAGTTAAGCTAAATTTTTTCTTTGTTTTTGTTCTTGATGTGTTAGCTGCGGTAATAAAGTGATCTCTTTTCAGAAAGTGAAGCTTCTGAATTTTTTAAACTGACAGATGTTCATAAATAACCTAATAACATAAATAACATTGTTGCGATATAGAAATATAAATAAGATTTCTAATTTGCATATATAAGGGAATAACGAAAGATTCGTGAGCTGGCAAGATGGTCGGTCTAAAGTTAAAGCAGATAACAGTCAATCATGAGATTTTATTGCCCAGCTAATTTTTTAAGTTTACTATCATTGTATAGAGAGCTCGATCAGTAAGTATTTAAGCAAATGATAGTAAGCCGGAAACAATCTGCTTCTTACCCTTTCGACTTTCTTTAAAGCCGGCAATGGTTTTTCAGTTTCTTTAAGATCGCCCCAATTGGGGTCTTGTTCTTCTTTGTCCCATTTTTGATAACGACGTTTTTTTAACATAGCACGGAAATCCATGCCGCTGGAATCGGAAACATATAGCTGCATTTCGGCCGAGTCCTCGCCGTGTATATTCGATACAACAACCTTATATTTGCCTTCATCATTGGGCTTGCACTTTCGCATGCACAATGTGATTGAATTTGATTGTCCATCTGTGAGGAACTTGTAACGACCACCTTCAAGAATCTCACTGACTCCTTTGTAGAATTTGAAAGTCGGTGCAGGGTTGCCCTCAATGGTAACTGTAAGGTATGCCGTCGAGTCTACAAATATGGGTAAAAGGTACACAAAACAAAAGAAGTAGATTTACATAATCAATGTTTACATGATTTATGGTAACTGTACGGTAGGCCGTCAACACATATTGGTAAATAGAACACAGAAGTACGTACACACATGTATCGGTTCATGACCCAACTTCATAATAATATGGACAGAAACGCTGTTTCACAACCTGTGTACTAATTGAAATAAATTATTTCATTATCATAATGAGAATTTCATTACACAAAGCTGTACATAAACTATAGTGCCTGCAGCCCATATAGGTGCACTTCGAATCAATTGAAACAGATATAGAATTTAAATAATATTTTGCTCAGATTATGAAACCAAATTATTTTTTGAAGCTTTGAAGATAGATGAAGCTACACTTAAAGATACAGGTATATACACGTAAAAGTGTTATATCATATGTTTATCATATACGTACCATGCCTTCAAATAATTCAATAATATTTTGTTTGGTCTGAAGTATACATACAGTTATATGTTTGATTGGGTACACATACCTTCAACCACTGAGTAGGACTCCTGAACATCTGTAATAGATGGTGGCCCACCATCGCCAACATCGCGCAATGGAGTAGATGGCTTATTAATAAGATCTTCCAAGTCCTGAACACTAGGTCTACGAACATCAATTGAGGGACGCCTCCGCTTTTATGGTGAATTATACGATGGTTATGGGGGCGATCAACAATTAGGTTGACAAAATACGACAAAAAATATAAACAGAGAAAAATATACATTGTTAACACATACTGCTTTTGTAATCCATATGATCTGTTTTTTGTAAGTACATTTGCAGATTCAAGTCGTGAACATTGTGTGTTATGCACTCGTCTAAAATACAGATTATATACAAAGTCAAATTTTCAAAACGCATACTTAGGAAAAGGATCAAAGATTTTAAATTATGCCAACTACTGAACTAAACATAAACATCATATTAAATAGTATGGCGGATCATTAAATAATAAATACTATATAAGAGACACATTAAAATGGCAGTGATAAGATGAATATGGGAAAACTAAATACAACTACAAATACAATAAATATTAATGGTGAATATAAATGAAAGTTAGTAGAAATGTGAATATACTTCGTTAATTACTGATATACATATTTTTATCAATTATGGTTTTAATTACAATTCTTTTGGGTTGTATCTACATAACTGTAGGTAACTAAGTTTACTTTTTTATTCTTAATCCACTCATTTTTTTTTATTTATTTGCTTTTTAAAGGCAGATTCTCGAAAATTGAATCTTTTATGTCTGTATTATTTACATTTGAAAGGTTGAACTTCCCGTCATTCGTCACGAAATTGAAATATTTACACTATACAGAACTATAAAAATGCATGTAATATAATATGATATAGAATATATAGCTATATATCATTTAAGTAACTGTTGCTTTAATATTTACAAATATGTGTCTTAAATGTTATGTACGCTTTTCATATTACAAATAAATACTATGTAATACTTGTTCAAAAACTGCTGTTTATTTTATATTCAGATTCCGAATTGATTCTTTCCCAGTGTGGCGAATTGAAATCTTAGCAGGAACACTGAGACGTATCTTTAAAACAAGTATATAAATCTCGTGATTACCCAAATTCATAATCAAATTCAGGCTGGCTGTGAACGAGTATTGCATAGTCGGATATATCCGACTGCGTAGTTTTTTGAAATTCTCTTTCTTCAAATCAGTCAACAACAAAAATAACTCAAGCGTAAAATAACTGAAAATAAATATGTGATCATTGGATCGCAATTAAAGACCTGTTTTGCATCGCCCATTTCGCCGGGTCGCTGTTGTTTTTGCTATCGAAATCAGAAAAAGGATATATTTAAATGCCCGATTGTAATTAATAAGTATACCCATATATATTACATGCATTGAGTGAGGGGCAGATACGATATAAATTTTAACAACTGTAAAATCATTTTAATAGCATTTTCATGTTTCTTGACTAGAAGCTCATTAATATTCATGAGTCGAATTGATATGTAGCAACTTTTTTATTACTTGTAAAATAAGAAGAAAATCATATGCAAATATCGAAATACAAAGATTAATTAAAAATAAAGGCAAACAAATGTTTGACAAATGTTATATAGAGATGTTTGGCTATTTATTTCGATTTATTAATTAAATTATTTTTCGATATTTTTATTATGGGTGCTATATGCCTCAATCATGCAGCAACCTAAACTTCTTTAGTTATAATTTACTTTTGGTAAAATGAAAATATTTTTGCAGAATGTTCTTTAATGAGTAGAATTTATAATTGATTGAAACAAATATTCATGAAGTACATATCTTGCTATAAAAGGAATCGAGATAAATTAATGAATGTATATATAATAAATATATATTTATTTATTTATTTATCTTTTTATTTTTTATTTTTATTTTTCAAGTTTACTTAGTTCGGTAGGGGATTAACAAACAACATGTAATATAAGGATAAGAAAATATGGGAATTTAATTATTCATATTTCCTGATTACATTTTTAGAGTGGAGAAAATGTTTAAACTTATGCTTTAATTCGTTTTTTTTTTTTTTTCATAGGTTATGTTAGGGGTTTTATTGATGTTCGCTTTTGTCATTCATTTCATAATATTTGCATGATTTGATATAATATATAAGAGTATTACTATTTGTACTTTGTTTTTTTGTGATAAACAAATTCTCGAGATCGAGTTTGCAACTCATATGCAAGTGATGAAGTAAAATGTTTTCAATTGCGGTGCAGTTTCTAAGAAATTGAAATTTTTCGAGTATCTCAGAAAAAAATTTTTGTTAAGTTAAATGTAACCAAACACTACGAATGAATCGACAAATACAACTAACTCTCACCTGTCCTTCACCAACCTCGCCTGGCCTCAACAACTGTAATATTGGGTTTAAATCAAATTAAAAAGGCTGGACAACATTCAATTGCATTTCATATTATTAGTTAACTTATTTCGGGATCGCACTTTATTCTGATCTGCCTATTATGCGTAACTTAATATACAATGCGTGTGAAAAAATGTATTGGGAATTGAGGTAAAGGTTCAGTCAATTGCGAAATTGCCGCATGAAGATCGCTGTAAGAATAATTCCATATACGCAGATAATGTGTACATTCTCTTTTCCGACCTTACTATATCCTATAATTAAGAACTCGAATATTACGCGAATGTGCTGCACACGATTATATGTGTATTCATCTTTTCACTCGAGACAGACACAACTGACTGATGTTTCATTCAGCAAGAGTTAAATTTTTAGCATCTTGACGCCAGCGACCATGATACGATATTTTCCTAAGTGCATATTATGTAAATTTATTGCAGCCGTTCACTTCGATCTAATCGTTTTACATATGTATAGATGGGTATTCATGAATATACGTGCATATATTTCTTTTTCACAGTGCCAAATAAATTTATATACTCCGTTTGACGTCATCTCATCTGAAAACGTGTGCAGCTTCAACCAAATATTATGTGCATACATAATTCAATTTTATAAAAAAAATGTCGCACATGTCGCCTCCCATATGCGAAAGAAATATTTATATGTATTTGATCTTTACAATCTCACGAGCGTACTATTATTAGCACTCGAAAATAGACAAGGAGAAGGCCATTCACGTATATACTTAGTGTGTACCATGCACATACAACGTCTAAAAATCATTAAAATGATTTTTAATTATTAAAATAATTTTAATGCGTTCGTAATAAAGTTCAGGTGCAGCTGCAGCTTTGTAGTTATCATTTTATAGAATTAGGAGATTAGTTCAAAAAGTATTTTAAAAATATTCATAATATGAAATACTTCTTAAAATATAAGTATTCTTTAAGTAATCTTTAAAGATCAATCTAACACCCCTGGCTACATCGTTAAAAGTTTTTGACAAAAAAATTTAAAAAATAATAAAATATAAATATTTATGCATAAAACCATATGCATTTATCTCAAAAGCATATAATATTATTGTGTACAATTAGAGCATATTTGGAATGTCTTACCCGTGTATCCATGACTTCGCCGGGGCGGAGTTTCTTCTGCGATATTTATTTGTATTTGTTGAGTGGCATATACATATACATAGACATATATGTGCATGTAGGTGTGGGTGTGCGTGTGTGATTGTGGTTGTGGTTGTGGGTTGGTTGAGGGCGGTGAAGATGACATTTGAGTATTTGTTTCATGTCGTTCGGTCACGTTGCGTTCAGATGCGGGCACAATCAAATGGACACCAATGGGATTCGGTTTTTATAGTAGAAAAAAGTGTTTGTTTATATATTGTTGTGGTGTTGTTGGTGTTGTTAAGTGGATATAATCATATATCGTACATAAAGAAGAGGGCATAGGAAATATATATGTGGCATTACAAATATGTATTATTTACACTGACACGTAAAAAATTATGTATTACACATAATTAATCAGTTAGGGACAATAAAATACATTTCTCATACAGATGGAATAAAAACGTTTCTTTCAATCTAGCAGTAATTTTTATCTGTATAAATAGTAAAAAAAATTACACAGCAATTTATATAAACATATATTTTTTCTAATAATATGTTAAAATAGGAATTCTAAATAAAGCAAGGTAAAATGATTCGATAGCTTGAGAGATTGTAAAGAAAATACAAGAGAAGCGATATTTTGTAAATATAGAACTCAGCATTTAAATACTACATTATTTCAATGCGATATTGCTTGTCTGATTTAAATTGGCTTCATCAAACTACAATTATATTGTAAATTGCTCAAATATATTGATATTTAAACAACTGTACATCATTAGATCATTGCTTTTGGAAACTGTAGTTTTTGCTTTTCGTAGCTTTTAATTAGTTTTAATAATTAATTACCTCGTCATTAATGATAAGCGATGGTCGACGACCTGTATCGGCTGGGGGAACTAGTGAGCCGCGTCGACTTGGAGGCTCCGGTGCTAGGGACGGGCGTTTCTCTCGTATCACCTCTATCTTTGGTGGCTCACCAGGTGCTGGAGGCTGCATTTTTGGTACCTTCGGCTTGTCGTCCTAAATACAAAAAGTTATTATTAAATACAAGATTTTTGGTCTTGGGCTGTCTTGGGCTTTCCGTTGGGCATATTCGGTAAATCTGCATCCATAAGGATGCAGCATTATGATTGCAAGTCTTGTATTTTTGTCATATATATATTTGCTAAGTGGAGATGGGAAGAGGACTGCCCATAATACGAACCGAAATTATGGTCACTCTAATGGATGCTGCCATTTTTGATAAAGAGTAATCCTATCCGTATTCGGTAACTTAATTGGGTATAATAAAGTGGGAACACAATTGCTTTAAGAGTACATTGCGTATGTTTTTGACGTTGGTCTTTGGTATACTTGTTTCTTCGTTGCTTCAAAATATAATGTGATAAAAATTGGACTGTTTGTCATGAACGACATGAAGCGACAGATACCAAGCATTTGGATGGGTGTATATGGTATGTTTATGAGATATATATTTTTCACAAAAGCTTTCACCACATTAAAATATAAAATATAAATAAAATATGTACATATTGTATAGTAAATTTGTGTATATAGAACATATAAATATACATTCATATTTGTGTACCTCACAATATATGTGTAACAGATATGTGCCTGGGCATATATCTATTTAAATAGTTTCTAATGTTTTTATAGTGCAAAGTCAAAGTGAATAAGAAATATTTACATGTCGACATATGTACATAGCAATGCGTATCTACATATATGTATGGGGTAAAGAATATGTTAGGTACACCGAAAAAAAAATATAAAAAATATAAACATTTATATATATATACGGATGCTTTTGTGCATTTGAGTAGCAAATGTTATATTTTGATCTTTATGTCAAAAATATATATACAGAGAGTAACATTAATATTCGGTTTTAAAATTTTCAAATTCAACCGCCCATAAAGCATGTAATATTAGTTGAAATTAAAAAAGTGAAAATGCAAAATTGTAGATTGTAGATTGAAGAATTACCTCTCCGATGAGGTATATATCAATATAGTACATTTAATATAACTAACAAAAATTATACATAAACCGGGACAATGACCCTAAACAATAGCCCAGAAAATCGAGTCCTGGCTACTGTTTAGTTACCCAAAACTTTTCGAAACACCTCCCCAGCCCCCAGACCTGACCTCTATCAACAAATTTTGCAGCCAAGTAGACTGCCAAGGTCACAAAACATTGATATTTTCAATATCTTACTTAAAGACATGGCTAAAGGAAGAGTGGGCCAAAATCGGCTCCAAGGACACAACAAAAACAAGTAAGAAAACTCGAGAGTGCTCGACTAGATACTACCCTGAACCCAACTGATAAAAATGCCCATTTACTATGGCTAAAATTTCAATTTCGATGTATTTAAAAATATAAATTAAATAGAAAACTCATTTATGAAAATATAAAAATATTTTGAAGCAATTAAAAAAATTATCATCAGTTGCACCGATCGGGATTCGAACCCTCGACCTTTCGATCACGTGTCACGCAGCTACTCACTACGCCACCTCACTTTCACGAGCCGCGATGGCAAAACTCGAATAGATTCACTGCTGCAGCGCCATCTACCAAAACTAAACCAAACTAACTGCTGATGTGATTCTAAGAATCTGCTAGAATAACCAAACTTTTAAAAAAGCACATTTAGTATGGTTAAAATTTCAATTTCGGTGTATTTAAAAATATAAATTAAATAGAAAACTCATTTATGAAAATATAAAAATATTTTTATAGCAATTAAAAAAATTATCATCAGTTGCACAGACCGGGTTTCGAACCGCGACTTCTCGATCGAGCGTCATACCGCTAACACATTACACCACCTCACTTCTAAAAGGAACATTGGCAAAACTCAAATAGATTCACTGCTGCAGCGCCATCTACCAAAACTTAACGAAACTAACAGCTGATGTGATTCAAAGAATGTTCTAGAAGAAGTTTGAATGTATGTGTGCACACGCATACGATGCTGTTGTAGCTGCTGCACGTGCATTTGTTAATTGGCCAAATATTTGATGATTTTTAATTAATTTTTGACTGAACGGAATTTAATGAAATTATTGAATATTTGAGAAATTTAAAAAAATGAAAAATCATTCACAATTAGCTATAGTGGCATCTGACTTGAACTTGAATTTTTTTACTCGATAAAAACATAACGGGATGATTTATCGAATTTTAAAAGCAATCTCGACGTCCGCGCTGTATATACGGTCATTTAAAAAAAAAAAATTGAAGTCTCTGACTTTTATATCTTCGGAAATCGACGCGTTCAAACATACGGACAGACGGACAGACAGACAGATGGACAAGGCCAAATCGACTCAGTTCGTCGCCCTGATCAAGAATATATATACTTTGTGGGGTCTGCCACGCCTCCTTCTCCCTGTTACATACATTTCAACAAAACCATTATACCCTGATTTCCCATTGAAAATGGGTTCAGGGTATAATTATAACCGCTATACAAAAACATCTAAGGGACACTCTAAAATATAATTGATTTCATACCAAATGTTAAATGGGAACCATTTTTAATAGAACTCGAATTTGGTTAGTTGATGAAGAAAAAACCGAATATTAAAGTAACGCCAAATTTTTTGAAGTTGTAATATAAAAAAAAAAAAAACGAATATTAATGTTAGGCACTGTATATCTGTCATTGATTGATTGTATGAGAATGGATTTACCTTTTGATTTGTGGCGGTTAGTTTCACTTCAGGTGGGTCTTGGTCCGGGGTATTAACAACAGGAGTCAATTTCTCAGGTTTGAGTGTCTCAATATCAATACGCTCATATTTTTCTAACTGGGACCGCTCATAATCGTCTACAATGGTTGCTATGGCTTCTGGTTTTTTCAGGTCAGATATGTGGGCTTTGGATGTTTTTGTGGGATTAAACTCTTCCGTTGCATTTGCCTTTACCAAGCGAATATATATATTTTTTGTAAATAGATCAGTACATAGTAATTGCCAACAAAATGGCATTTGTTTTGAATGCCAGCAAGGTAGACATAGGTTTGAAGAGCAAGCGACAGTACGTTATTATATACATATGTAGTTAAAAAATGTGTGTATTTACTAATATCATAACAAGTAAGTAAGCTCTAGTCGAGGCTGCTCGACTACGAGATCCCCTGAACCCTTCGAAGAAGTGATATAATCCTTCGTGTGCTTCTGCTTCCACAAGAAACAACACATGCACATACATACGCCAACACACTGGCATACGCATGCACGCATCAACACTCATGAGCTGTAGTGTTGGCTTACTATGGGAACTTATTTGTTTAATAACTTTTCTTGTGGATGGACTTTCATAATAAAACATTTAGATTGTGATTATATTATTAAAATGCGTGCATTTTGCACAAATCTTTAGCATTTGAAATACTTTTACAAATTTAGTGGCGATGGGATGGATTATGGGTGGGGATGAGTTATAACAAAAATCGAAACTCTATAAAGTACATATCAGTCTACATTTAAAATTTGTCGACGTGGCATATATATTTTATTACTGATTTTAGATAATGTGTTTAATCGATAACAAAATAATGGGATGAGTTGTCGATTTTTGGAGAAAAACTTGATATTCGCGTTTACACATACGAACAGACGAGCGGACGGGCAGACAGACGGACAAGGCTAAATCGACTCAGCTCGTCGCCCTGATAAAAAATATATATACTTTATAGGGTCTGCCCTGCCTCATTCTGCCTGTTACACACATTTCAACAAAACTATCATACCCTGATTTCCTATTTTCAATAGGTTCAGGGTATAAAAATAATCTTAAAGTAAATTTTCTAAGGCATTTTATTCATAATAACATTGATTGAATAGAGAAAGAAGGAATAAAAGAAGAGATTTATGAAGAGGCAGTAAAATAGTTTATACGAGAGAGAAATATAATATATGGAGGACGAGAGAGAAACAGATGGAGAGGAAGACAGAAAAAAGAGAGAGAGCGAGATAGAGAGAGAGAGATAGAGGAAACTACTAATAGATCTAAAAGAGATGCTACATGGATTACTCCAGAATGAAAGAAAGAAAGACCAAGAGATACTAAAGGAAAGACGACAAAGCAAATGAGTAAAAGAGAATACAAAACTATATTTTAATATGCTCGTTCTAGTTTCATTAAAAGTTATAAGAAGTTAATTGCAATAGCTCCAAAATTAAAGGAAAGAAGGCTTCTAACAGTAGATTACAGCGAGATTATACATACGTATAAAATTATTAGTAAATAAAATGTGAATGCTGTAGAAAAATAATAACTTGGAGCTATTAACAATAGGATTGAAAGACATATAAAAATATATTGCTTTGTACAGCTTCGTCACTTTCACTTTCACTTTCAAGACTTCGGTTTACCTTATGTAACTGCTTGGCTTGTTGGGGTGCAACCTGCTCTTTAGCATCCTTTATTACGGGTTTCAAGACTACACCGAGGAAGGACTCGTTTTGAATGGGTTCCTTGGTCATCAAGGCTCTGACTGACGAACGACGTCTTTGCTTTATTATATCCATCAAAGATGGTTTCACAGCCTGAGATGATTTTGATTTTATATTTAACAATGGAGACAATGCTAAAGGAAACATAATCTCGATTTCTTTTATATTGACATATTGACTATCGTAGTTTAATATATGAGAATCGTATTATGATTCCTCAAGCCGAATGAGATGCTAACATCTTGAACGCCGTTATTTTTTAAATTTTTCTATCTATTTACACTTACCTCATTCGTATCATCGTCATCTTTTGATTTATCTTTCTATATAGGGAGTGTGTTCATTGGGTTTTAGAATGGCAAAAAAAGGTGTAGAGGAGAGTTAAATATAAGAGTATACATTAACACAAATCATGCAGACTGACTATATTGACGATCTTTGATTGCTTCTTTTTAATTGATTTTTAGCCCTCGTTTTGCGTTAAGTTAAATGCTCAGATTTGCCCAGAATACATCAAGTTAGTATAAAGAAACATATGTTAATTAGAAAATATAACTTACTTCTGGTTCGACAATCACAGGCTTAAGAGTAGCGCCATCTCTAGTATCTTCGTCATCTGGCAATTTACCTTTACCCATTTTGAGAATCTTTGGCTCCTCTGCCGGCTTTTCGATTGCCTCAGATTTCTTTGAAATGATCACGCATAACATCAAACATAGACATTGTGTAAACAGATAGAAATTTAATACATTATAATGCTTTATGTATGGATGTTAGATTAATATCGTTTAACATAATACCTTTGGTAAGCCATTCTTTTGTGGAACTATTTCCGCTGACTTTTTGGCATTCTCTATTACTGGTTTCTCCATTTTATTTGGTATTTCGAGCTCCCTAGTAAAATCGGTGGGCGTAAACTCCGATTTTTCGTATTTCTCGAGTTTGGGTCTCTCGTAATCTGGGATTTCCGGCAGCTCCTCATATTTCGGTTTGGCTTTAGGTTTTGCTTTAGCTTTTGGCTTAACAGCCTCTGGCTTAGGTTCCTCCTTTGGCTGTGTAATAGATGTCTTCCGTAGTTTTGGAAACTCTTCTACCGGCTTCGGCTCTTCTACATTCTATTTTGCAGCGCGTACAGCATTATGTAAACATTAATACATACATTAATAAAATACATACATGTATAGACAAACAGATAAATATATAGCTTGATTAAAATACATATCTACGAAAAAAAAGTAAGAATGTTTCAGTCGGGTGTTACCGACTGCATAATATTCATTCGCGGTCAAATTTTGTTGTTTTTTTTGTAGAGAAGGTAGAAAACAGTTTTCAGTTGCTTAACTGCTTTATTATGGAGTAATAGCTCTAACAGATTGCAAGATAAAGTTTTTTGTTCGATTTTTCACTCCTTTAAGGATCATTTTTGTGTGATGTAAGGTACATCAGTCAGTAAGTCAGTAACAAATTCATACAATTACGTGCTTATACAAATAGAGGGGATGAATTTTTTCCCGATTTGTAGTGAGTTTTTGTCCATCACAAAATAGAAAATCTAGGTGTAAAATGTATGTAATAGGCAGAAGGATGCAGATCTCATAAGGTATATTTATCCGTGATCGGAACTTTAAGCTGAGATTATACATTAGCACAGATCGTGCAGACAGACTACCTTGACGATCGTTGTAATGGTTTTTTTAAAACATACTTTATAATAATAATAGGCAGCAGCACGCAGATCCCATGAGGTATACTTAAGGTATACTAGGCAAAGTCTTAAAAAAAAATCGAAAATAAGTCTCTTACAGACGGACAGACTGGCGAACAGAGAGACGAGAGAGAGTATTGCTCAAAACCAGAGTCTTGCTCGTGAATGAATACTATTATTAGGCTGATAGATCAATAGATAGATAGAAAATTGCTGGAGCATTTTTTATATACATATGAAGATTATAAGACAGATAGATAGATAGGTAGAAAATTAGATAGCGTTACTTAGAATCACGTTCAAAAATGCTGCTAGTTATATAAAGACATACATGTGCGCACTTCCTTACTTCAATCTTTTTAAGGCCGATGTAATAATACTTTCTTCTAAGGTGCGAAAAGGTATGTTAAGAAAAAATCGTATAAAATTAAAAAATAAAGATAAAATTTTGTAACACGAATAACATTATTATATTCAAATTGCATTATCTCAAAAGAACAGCAGTTTTAAAGATTTTTATCATTTAGAGCTCATAATAGTTCGTATCTAGTTCAGTATAGTTCATATTTTGTAAGCCCCTTCTAGACTTAGATTAGGCGTGAAATAGAAAATTGAAGAATAAATATAGAATTAGAAGCGTTGTTAGCATCACATTTATTAATATATGGAGAAATATTATTGAGCGGTGTCCCATTTCTTCATTTATCATGGCTCACCTTTGGAACACGCCTTTTTTCAGCTGGCTTCAATTTTGGAATTTCTTCATTAATAGATTGTGGATTTTTCTTCCCCTCAATATTTTTGCTTTCAACCTGCTGTGTAGGAATATATTTGTAAATCTGTACTTAAAAATAACCTTCATTGTTGGCTTCCATTGAATAACTTAGATACATTAAAAGTAATTTAGTTACTATTATGTTATGCATAAATATGTAGACGAAAATTTTTATTGGTAATACACATACATATATCTAATACATACCTCCAAGGCTTTCCTATCAACCACAGATGAGCGGCGAGACTCTGATATACTCTCCTCAGCCTTTTTACATAGATATAAAAATAAAACAGGAAAACACACAAGAAATAAACGGGTTGGATCAGGTTTGTGTTAAGTGCTTACCGCTATTGATGACTTCCTAGATACTATATTTATGGCTTCTTCAGAGGGTTCCCCGGTTGTTTTAATTATTGACTTACGGCGTACCTCAGACTTCGATTCTTCGTTAATAGATTCAACACTGGCCTAATTCAAAAAATGATCAGCAACACAATGGCATACGACATATTAAGGTAAATATAAGTAGGCCGATAAGTGTTTACCCTAAAGTATAGAGCTTAAGCTAAAAACAAATAACAAGATTGAGAGCCTGGCACTCCTGAGTGAAATATACCCCAATAAAAAACAAATTAACAAAAATAAATATGTGTAACTCGTTCAAAAGCAAGTAAAGTGGCCAATTGCTCTTAGTTCGACTTAAACAAATTAATATAAAATTTGTTATCTTATCATCTCACCTTACGCTCCACTTTCTTCAAACCAATATGCTCGGCAGCTCCCTGCTATAAATGTAAAAATTAAATAAATTAAATTATTTACTTATGTTGTTTATTAATAGTGTTCTCTTGCAACACGAGTAGGCATGCGTTTAGCACTATAGTTAGAATAAGCGACTGGTGTTGTGTTGATTGTTTGTGTGATATTTGGGTAGATTCTTCTATAAAAAGCCTTTGATATAATTTTTTCAAGGATATTTTCAGCCTTACCTCTTTAGCTTCAGGTTGAAGAGCGTTATTAGTGCTCGGTTCATAAGATTTATCTGCTATGAGCTCATTAGTTATTGGTGTTTCGATTGTTTTTGCTTTCACATCTGTCGCAGTCTTTTTTTTAACTGGATTCTTTTCTTCTAGACCGCTTTGAATCTGCTGTGTTTCATCGATTTTCTTTTTCTTCTCCAAATCATTGGTTTTATCGGCTTGTTCTGGAGACTTGTCTTCTGTAGGCGTTTCTTCTTTTTTACCTACCTTAACTGTCATAGACTTCTTTTCCACAGGCTTTCCTTCCTTGTTATCTTCAATATCTTTTGTTGTTTTGTTCTGGACTTCATTTAATTTTTTCTTTTCAGCTTTTTTATAGGATGAATCTTCTGCATCTCTTGGTTTATCGTCCTCCATTTGTATTTCTTCAGTATTCTTAATTTCTTGATGTTTTTCAGCGACTTCTTTAGTTTTCTTTTCCTCTATGATTTCATCCTTCTCTCCTGCCTCTTCTTCGGCCTTTTTTATAGGAAGTATTTTTTGTGTGTAGAAGTAAATGTGGTGTAGAGGTTTATGTGCAGTGTGTATTTTTGTTGTTATTAACAAGATTTGCAAAGACAAGAAACGAAAATGTTAGTTTTTGGAAATGTTAGAAACCTAAACCGGTTTCTAAGAGTTCAGTAGGGGTAGTTAGAGACTCATTCTGTTGAAATCTTTCCTTAAGTAATAATAGTTTACAGTTAACAATCAGAATTCATATATACATTCATATAGATACAGAAAGAAGACTTAAGAATGCCAGAAGATAGACAGAGGAGCCAACATCGATTGCAAAAACTGAGGATAATTTCGCCCGAAGTTATATAGTTGTAACGTTTCGAGTAAGATAAGGGAAATACTCTACAGAAACGGTGAAAAGTGGGAATTGAATAAGAAATTTTCAATAAACCCAAAAGCGATAGAGAGCGAGAGAGAGAAAGAGATATAAAAATAATAGAATGTCCACATTTGAGCAATATTTCGCACCTCATCGTTTAGAGCATGTTTGACGGGCATCAATTTCACCCCAAAGATATTTGTCTGTTTCGTTGCAGAAACATTCATAGATTGTTCCATTGACTTTGGCAATTTAAGCTTAGGTATCTCGTACACTGTAACGCCCGGCTGTGACAAATATATTAATAAGATATATACATTGTTACTGACGAACGATTATAACTCAATATATAAATATGTATTATAACGCAACTGTATGTTAGGCGCATAGCTACAGCTACCTATGAAGTAAAGGAGAGTGAAGGCGTTTGGGTTTATATGAACAAAAATATCAGTATATGTATTTATATATACGTCTGTATATAATCCATGCATAGAGGAGATATTATACTTCCAGGAACTATGCTGGATTGGCGGAAATGTGTATCAAAAATATTCATAAGGTTTGTTCATATTTTATTTAGGCTTTATATATATAAGGAATGTGTAAACGCACTAACCGTTGCGTGAAAAACGGATGTGGAGGAAGTTTGCTTAGCTTCAAATTTCAGGGAGCTTTGCTCTTGAGCTTTGGAATTAAAGGAAACTTGTAGCTCGTTGACATGCTGTTGCTGTTGCTTAGATTGCTGCACTATAACAATAGATTGCTGCTCTTGTTCTTGGGCTTTCTGGACTTTTAGAGACTTTTCAACTGTTGCTTGATGTTGCTCAGTTCGGATGTTAATCTGTTCTTCGTGGACCTCTTTGGCTAGAGTTTTTTCAATTACCTTACGCTTCTTTTCAGCTTCTTCTTTGTCCTTCTCAGCTTTCTCATCCTTCTTTTTATCCTTCTTTTCTACCGTGACCTTGCAAGTGGACTCATCCTTACCGGCCTCATTGGTCACAATAACTTTATAATTTGATGTGTGCTCCGTTTTGGCACTACTAAATGTCAACCGCGCCGTTGTACCATCAAATGTTGTCGTTATATCCTTTGTCTCACGTATGAGGGTGCTACTCTTGTACCACTCAACCTTACACTTACGATCTGATTGCTTTAGAATAATTATAAGCTCAAAGGTTTTTGATTCAGTGACCTTCTGGTCAACCAGCTTGCGCACAATCTCGGGCTTACAGGGCTTGCGCTCTTCTTCTGGGATGTCAACAAGATTAACAACCTGAGAGACTGCCTCACCCTTCTCATTGCTGGCAATCAGCTTATAGGCGCCCTTATCACTATCCTCGACTTCGTTGATCTCGAGCTTGACGGCAAATTCACCTTCTTTTGTTTTCTCAACTTGATAAACGTGGCGTTTGCTTTCCTTAACCGTATTGCTTTCCTTATACCAGGTACATTTTGGCTCAAATTTGGAGGCGACTACGCACTCGATGACAACGGTTCGTTTTTTTATTATTTTAATTATCTTGGGTTTATCTTTTATAACAGGCACAACTGAAAATATATAGTTAGAATTGATCAAGCGAAGTTTTACAATTAACATTTTTTATCAAATCACTTACTTTCAATATTGAGTGTCAAATTAGCGTTCAATTCGCCCAATGTATTCCTGATGTTGCACTTGTACAGACCCGAGTCTTCCAACTGTGGATCAATCAACTCCAATTTAATATAGTAATGATCGCCACGTGATTCCATGGACATTTTCAGTTTGTTGTTTTCTTTGATGACTTCCCCGTTACGGAACCACACAATGTCTGGTTTTGGATCGGCCTTGACTTTGCACTCCATGATGACCAACTTGCCATTATTTTCAGATATAATGCGAGGCTTTTCAACGAATGTTGGACCTTCGCCTTCGGGCTCGGGCTCCGCTTCAATGTTTAAATTGAGATTCGCATTCGATTCGCCGTACTCGTTTTTCACATTACATCTGTAAGTTCCTCCATCTGTTGCGCCGGGATCCTAAGAATATATAGTTTGTAATTACATTTGCTTTTACAATACAAAAGACTAATTTTATTGGAATATTATTACCTACTATAAATTTTAGCACATTTAATTTTTTGGGTATAGTAAATGAGACGTTATTATTTAATTATTGAAATATAGATGCAATGGCGGGGTAGTTTTTATTCATTCGAGCAGACAGCAAGACGAAATATTGAAATTATGTATTTATGCTATTATACAGACAAGAAAGCCTTAACTTTGACTTTATGTTGAATAGAGCTACAAAAAAAACTTTATTCGCAATTGATCTTTAAAGGAAGTTTGGTCGAATTTGGAACCGGTATCCAAATTTTATGCAATTCATCCGAAATATCGGCGTCCATATAAAATGTTCGGAGGCTCTAACATTAAAGATATAACAGGTATAACTTTATTGATAAGATTTCAATAACAAACAAGTAAGAACGTAGACACCTCATTTTTGGACAGTTTATAGAACTAGCTAACGGTAACCTAACTGCAAAATTACAAGGTAAAAAATTCCAGTTAAAGATTCTCTGACTAGTTCACCCATACGGCCAGATAGATGTACAGACGTATAAATCTATTTCTTGTTTTTACTCGACATTTTTTTATCAACAACGCAATTCAGATATAATACATATATCTAATTTTACACATATATTCTAATACCCGTGCGAATCTATATGTATGCTATGTTATATATGTATCGTTCCTTACCTTTATTTCCAACGTCAGCTCATAGGTGTCTTCCGCGATGACAGAACTGTTTATTTTTATTTTTTTGCTTTTCTCCACTAAATCTTGCCCTCTGTACCAATTTACGGTGGGTTCTGGCTTTGCTGAGCATTTGCACTTCATAGTTATCAAAGTGCCCGTCTCATTTGGAATAATCCTCGGCTTTTCAATGAACGATGGAGCAAAACCGTTTGCATCGTTGGCGCCTATATATATTTTATAAATATAGTATTTATATTATTATTGTAACACTATTTTAATAAATCACTTTAAACGTGTTTCATTGTTTTTTTGCATACGCGTATGTAAATAGTACAAGTAAAACCACTTGAGGCAATGTACATAAATAAAACTAATATAAACGCCTGGCTTAGAAATTCTTGTATTTACTTGTGTTATAAAAACAGGAATAAAATCAATGATTTTAAAATGGCTTTAAATATGCATTAATAATGAATTTAAAATAAGTTAGAGCGATCTAGTCGAGACTGCTCGACTAGGAGATACCCTGAACCCTGACAGTTGATATTCTAATCATTCTGCACTTCTTTTGTACACACATACAAAAACACATGCACACATACACATCCACACGCACGCATAACCACGCACTCGGCTAACTGCGCATTTAAAAGTGACTGCGCTTGGGCTGCGCTCCAGTATGAGAAATTTACTTGTTGAATAATTTTTCCTGTAAGTCTTCTGGTCTAATAGTATTCAAATTAGGCTGAAAAAACGAAATCAATTTATAGATTATTCTCGATAAAAAACACATTAGGTGAGATATCGAAAAAATATAATAAACAAAAATGTATATAAAATTGTACTGCATATGGTATACACGAGTATGCATGCAAAATTTCAGCTCTCTAGCTCTGATATCTTCTGAGATCGTCGCACTCGTACGGACGGACGGATAGGGATACATCGACTCAACTCATCACCCTGATCAAGAATATATATATATACTTTATGGGGT
This sequence comes from Drosophila mojavensis, assembly GCF_018153725.1. NCBI lineage: Eukaryota > Metazoa > Arthropoda > Insecta > Diptera > Drosophilidae > Drosophila > Drosophila mojavensis. Next base: position 213,426 of record NW_025318684.1, on the reverse strand, counting down.
CTGCGATGCTTCCTTCTGCCTGTTACATACTTTTAACAAAACCATTATACCCAGACAGACGGAAAGGGCCAACTCGACATAGCTTGTCGCCCTGATCAATAATATATATACTTTGTAGGGTCTGCCATGCCTCCTTCTGCCTATTACATACTTTTCACAAAACCATTATACCCTGATTTCCCAATTCAATGGGTTCAGGGTATAAAAAAGAAAACAATTTAAATCATTACATACTTTTCACAAAACTATTATACCCTGATTTCCCAATTCAATGGGTTCAGGGTATAAAAAAGAAAAGAATTTAAATCATTACATACTAGATAGGAATTGTTGCTAATCTAAAAAAAAGTATTCATTTGAGCATAAAAGTAGATAGCGCATACATGAACATACATATTTAAATAGGGTGACTATTTAAAATTTGTAGATTATTGTGTATACCTAAATAATTTATTGATAGTGTTAAAAAATTAGCAGATACGGGTTGAATAGTTATACTATTTATGTTTATGTTATTTTTACAATTCCATGCCGTAAAATACATATACATATAAAAAATATATAAAAAAAAAGTAAACTAAATTTATTGTTGGTTGAGGATAAAGATTATGGTGTAGTTCAAGTTCGTTTGTTTGACACATTCTTGCTAAGGTAGTACTTGTAAGAATGGATTAGTTATACCTTGAAAATTAAGGGCTATATTTGCATTGCTTTCTCCATACATATTTATCGCATTACAACGGTAGTTGCCGCCATCATCTTTTGTGGGATTTTGTATCTCGAGGGTTAGGATGTAGCTATCCTTTGTTATTGCCTTGCGGGTCATTTTGGTTCTGTGGCTGTCAGAGATTTGCTTATCTGAGCAATACCATATTATATCCGGTATTGGATGTGCTTCCAGGATGCATTCCATTATTAAAATGTCCTCTTCTTGGCGTATTGTCGGTTTTTTGGGAAATCGCGGTGATTTCCCATCAGGAATTCTGCGTGTAAACGGAAGTATGGTTGAATAAAAGTAGTATCTTTTTACATATATGTCATGTATATATAAATATATATTTATATATATATGTATATAATACACACATCTGCAGCCTTACTTTTTCGATCCGCTTTCGAAATTTAAATTAATCGTTGCCACTCCCGAGCCATGCTTATTTTTCGCGAGAGCTTTATACTCGCCCTGATCAGAGGAAACTACGCTGCTTATCTCTAGGCGCGCCATGTGATATAGTTTCTGATCCAGCGTCAGTGACATTTTGTAGCGTTTTCCCTCAGTTAGCACTGTCTCTCCATGGGACCTTTGCAATTTGATTGTACACAGAGGGAAATCATTACCTTATACATAGCAACAGTTTTGTTTGCAAGCATCATTGCTCAAATGTGCTGTCGTATCGCTTTTGTTTGCTCTTTGCTCTTTTTTGTTAAGATCAAAGTTTTAGGAGCACTTTGATTTTTTTCAATATTTAGAATTTAAATTTGAATTTTCGTACCATGTAACCGTTGGGGTGGGTTCTCCAACGCATCTACATTCAAATGTTACATTTCCGCCATCTTCGCTCTGCCGGATAACGGGACGCTCGGTAAATGTAGGTTTAATTCCATCTGAACTCTCAGGAACAGGAGCCTCGTCGCCTACGAATTATCCAAATATAAGTTACTTATATATATATATATATATATATATATATATATAAATATATATCCAATCTGTACATGTTTTTTCCAGAATTTTATTACAATGTAAGTTCTCATTGTATGTTAACATATATTTTATATTATATATTATATTATATATTATAGCCATAATTAAATTTTTTAGATTTAAATTCACAGAACTTACGCTATAATATAGCATTTATAGTTTTTATTTTGCTTTTAGAAAAGAGGATATTTACGTAACTGTAGATCTTCTTCTTTTTGATATTAATTAGACACTCGCTACAATTAACAAGTATTTCGAGCAATAAACTAGGGGTCCTTTAAAACTTTTGGCCAGTTAATGGTAACGGTTAATGGTAAAAGTAAAAGCACTATACCACTTGGAACCAAAAGACACTTGTACACCGCTGATCTGGCTGGTAATATATGTAAGACGCATTACAAGTCAGTCGCGCCATGTTTGTATACTTCATTTTATGAATATATATATATATATATATATATATATATATATATATATAAAAGAGAGTTGTGTAAAAGTGCTCCTCCACTTATAGCTCGAGATCTGCTGGACCAATTTTCATGGTTTTTGATTTGTTGGATTTGTCTCCGCCACAAGTAGGATAGTAGATCTTAAAAATACTGAAAAAATTTGACGAATACTTGAAAAATGCGTTTTTTTCCCTAAAGATTCAAATTTCTTTTGAAACTCAGTAGGCTTGATAACAGTGACAGTTTTCGGTCCTGCTCTCATATTATACAATAGTATTTGCTTGACTCAAACATAAATTTGTGTAAATTATTTATATTTATATTTCTCGATTGTTTTATATGGTTTTGTGCGAGGGCATATTCAGTATTACTATTAATAAAAATGCCGCGTCCTAGAAGATCTAATCTTTCCCGGCGGACCCATAATGCAATTAGGCAACGGAATATCGCGAGTCAATTATCTGACGAAGAGCGAGAAATCGCCCGAGAAGAGCGCCGCGTTAGTACCCAGCAAAGAAGGGCCTTAATTCGTGCTTCTCAAGGAGAGGCAGCCCGTGAAACGGCAATAATAAATGGAGATAAATGCATTGGTCTTTTTTTATCGATAAAAACCCTTATCGAAAACCAGTTATAAAATTATATTTTCTACACGTTTATTGCTAGAGTCTCCAAATTTTTAATGTATGCTTATATACAATTTATACAATTTCGATTTTTGTTCAAAAAAAGACGCGAAAAATTATTGAAATAGTTATTGCTCCAAGGGTTCAGGGAATCTCGTAGTCGAACAGTTTCGACTATAGCTTTCTTACTTGTTTTGTATTATTGTATTACGTTCATAGAAGCCTAAATTAGTTCAGCTTAAAGGGAACACGACATTACTTACTGATTTTAATACAAAAATTTGACAGCTCTGAAATTAAAGATTTTTTAGGGAAAATAACGTATTTTTCAATATATCAATATATATATATATACATATATACACATAAATATTTTGACGAGAGTGCTTTCGCGTAGTTTGAGCCTAACTTTTTAACGGATTTATGCAGAATTTTTAGCTCATCCCGTTATTTTTTATCGAAAAAAAACCTTATCGAAATTCAGTTATAATATTATATCTTCTACATCTTTGGAGCTACAGTCTCCAAATTTTGAACGTATGTATATTTATATGCGCATTTTACATACTTAGGGGTGAGGGGGTGGATATAAGAGTGGGGGGTACATTTTAACAAAAACCGAAATTGTATAAAATGCATATAAGTATACATTTCTAATTTGGAGACTCTAGCTTAAAAGATGGCCCTTTTTCGTTGGGTCAATGACCCTATTTCATTGAGTCAGTGATAGGAAATGATAGGGTATGACAGAGTCTCTACCAAGGTTTTTTTCTACAAACATTTTGTATTTTGATAAAAAAAATTGGTTTTAATATGAGTTGTACTCTAAGGAGTTTAAAAGAGTTCTCCAGAACTTCCTTGGCTTGATCACTTATTCCTTCCTTCCTTGTTTGGAGCGACACGTCCTTGCTCCTATTTGTCCCAAACTTTACTTTACTTTATAGGTCTGGTCTATTATTGTTGCTCAAATATCCTTAGATTTTATTAACTTTGATTGTAGTTTAAATGTTTTATCAACACTTAATATCAATTAAGGTTAAATTCAAAAAGTATTTGCTTGTCAATTGCTTAAAAGTGAAAAGAAAATTGAAACGAGTAAGAAAGCTCTAGTCGAGACTGCTCGACTCCGTAATCCCTTGAACCCTTCTAAGAATTGATATTTCAAGAAACACACAAATGCACGCATAAACACACATGAACTGCAGTGTGGGTCTGCTTACTATGGGAACTGAATTGTTTAATAAATTTTCTTGTAGATGGACCATCTCAAACTTGTGGATCGTGATCATAAAATGCATGTATGTGCCAAAACACAAGTCTCTAGTATTTGAAATACGCCTTTTACAAATATGTTGGAGAGGGGGCGGATGTAGGGGTGAGGGTGGTTAAATTACAACAAAAACCGAAATTATATTAAATACATTAAAGTCTACGTGTAAAGTTTGGAGACTGTAGCTCTAAAGGTGTAGGAGATATAATTATATAACTAGTTTTCGATAAAGGTTTTAATCGATAACAAAATATCGGGAGTCGTTATCGATTTTGAGAGAAAAACTCGATATGCCATACATACGGATGGACGGACGGACAGACAGACGGACACGGCCAACTCGACCTAGCTCGTCGCCCTGATCAATAATATATATACATACTTTGTAGGGTCTGCCATGCCTCCTTCTGCTTGTTACATACTTTGAACAAAACCATTATATACTGATTTCCCATTTTCAATGGGTTCGGGGTATAAAAAGCTTCCGTCAAGTTACTTATGCCATTCAAAAATTCGATGCTCGCATTCATTTTTATCAGCAAAAAGAGAACGGAAAAGGTGAACAGCATAAAATTTGGTATGCATAGAGCTATTAATATATTCTGAGCTTTGATCATTATTTATTTAGCGGTATTAAGTAATGCCGATTTCAAAAGTCACAAATCGATTTCGTCAAAATACTTATGCCGACTAGTGTACATTCATAAATGAGAGATTAAAACCAAAATCAGTCATCAAATTTTCTGAGTTTTTATACCCTGAACCCATTTTCAATGGGAAATCAGGGTATAATGGTTTTGTTGAAATGTATGTAACAGGGAGAAGGAGGCGTGGCAGACCCCACAAAGTATATATATTCTTGATCAGGGTGACGAGCTGAGTTGATTTGGCCCTGTCCGTCTGTCTGTCCGTCTGTCCGTCTGTCCGTATGTATGAACGCGTCGATTTCAGAAGATATAAGAGCTAGAGACTTCAAATTTTTTTTAAAATGTCCGTAATTACAGCGCGCATATCAAGTTTATCATTAAAAATCGATAACTCATCCCGATCTTTTTTATCGATAAAAAACCTTATCGAAACCCAGTTATAAAATTATATCTTCTACACCTTTATTGCTAGAGTCTCCACTTTTTAATGTATGCTTATATGCAATTTATACAATTTCGGTTTTTGTTAAAATTTACCCCCCACCTCTAAATTCACCCCCTCACCCTCACTTTTGTAAAAAGCGTATTTCAAATACTAGAGACTTGTGCTTTGGCAATTACATGCATATTCATGTTATAATCATAATCTAAAAGTTTCATGAAGATCGTACGTCCATAAAAAAAGTTATTAAACAATTAAGTTCTCATAGTAAGCGCACACTGCAGCCCATGCGTGTTTATGCGTGGTTGCTTGTATGTGTATGTGTGTGTGTATGTGTGTGTGTGTATGCGTTTGTGTCTGTATGCGTGTGTGTGTGTGTATGTGTGTCTTTATGCGTGTGGGTGTATGTTTACCTGTGTGTGCGTACGTGCGAGTATGTGTGTGTGTGTGCGTGTTTCTTGTGTAAGCTGAAAGTCGCGAAAAAGTATTGAAATATCTATTGCTCCAAGGGTTCAGGGGATCTCGTAGTCGAGCAGTCTCGACTAGAGCTTTCTTACTTGTTTATATTACATTCTCTAAAAAAAATACGCCAAAGATCTGTGCTTGTGAATGTTCTACATCTGTGAAATCTTTAAACTTATGTGATATGAAGTGTTCCATACAATAATAATTTATACAAATATTCATGTACAATTACCTATTACGGTAAGCGTATAATCAAGTAAATCCATTCGACTATTTAAAGAACAATATGATCATTCAAATTATTATAGAAAATTAAGTCTTTTTTGTGCAATGATGATGTTATTGGAATTAGTTATAATATAAGCAAAGTTAGTGCAATTATATAATAAGTATATTTATCACATGATCATTACTATATTAATATTTTTCTTTTATTATTGTGAATTACATTACAAAAATATATATATTTTTTTATTAATAAAAATATCAATATAAATAAATTGGTCAGAACTTACTGTCAAAGTTGAGGCTAATTGTTGCATTGCTTTCGCCCAGTTCGTTTTTTGCATTCACTTTGTATTTTCCAGCATCCTCAACCGTAACATTTTGAATTTCAAGTGTTGCAAAATATGAGTGGACATCTTTATCAATGGTAAGCTGAAAACATGACAACAGAAAATTATAAGATGTTTAATATATAAGAAGTGTTATCAGTGTGAATGTCTAGCCATTTTCAAGGAGAACATATGTACTTAAAAATTTCGTAAAAAGCGAATAATACAGAGAAGGCCCATTTATTTTCGCTTAGAGAAAAAAGTAACTTGATTTAAACAGGAATCATTTACCTTATGTCTGGGAGACTCCTTAACAGGCGTGCCATTATGAAACCAAGTTATATTCGGTAAAGGGTCAGCATTAACACGACATTCGAACAGAAGGCGTTTACCGTCTTCTTCTTGTCGAATGGCAGGTTTTTTCGCGAATGTCGGCGCGAAACCGTCGATTTGTCTGTAAATTATTAGAGACTCAGAATAAAGGGCTCAAATAAAATCTCGTATATATTTATCAACTATAATAACAAATAAACAACACCGGCATTAATACATTTTTTTTTACAGAGCTCACTGAACTTCTTTTGAGATTAGGTAAATAAAATGATGCAGCTTTAACAAAGAGGTAAATCCGAAAAAATTTACTTTTTAATACATTTAACTTTAATGAGGACCATGGAACAATTTGACAGACACAATCAACATAGAGGTAGCTCGGAAAGCTCAGTTGACTCACCTTAAATCTTCGAGCAGTGAAAATTGGCCAACTTGTTAATAAAAAGCATCTTATTATATTACATTAATTATAATGAATTATAGCTTGTTTTAATAATACAAATATCTTAGTATCTATTTTATTATCAAAATATTTTAGTTTAATTTGTTTTAGCTATCACTCTGTCACTCTAGAATTTGAGCTAAAGTTTGGGAATATGACAAATATTTAGCGTAAGCATCAATTAGAGCGCAAATTAGGTATAATACTAACGCAAATTTAAAAGTAAAAAAAAAAAGAGCTTACTTTTCTTTGGGTTCGTCAGCGGCTGATCAGAATAAGGTAAGAGCGTTTAAAATATTTATAAGAATATATTATTTGATAAATATTTTATATATTGTGTAAAATTTATAATAAAAAGACCTAATAGAGCAAGTAACTACTCTAGAAAAAATATATAATTATATTATTTAACATCTTTTGACCTCTTATTAGTTCTACTTATCCAATTTAATCATTTATCTCGATATCATATTTATTTGGCTTTCCTAAACAATGTTTTAGTTACTGTCTACTTACGTGTGAAATTCAAATTGATTGATGCAGAAACCTCGCCCGATTTGTTTTTGGCTTTCACTTTGTAAAGCCCAGCATCTGTTTCTACAACATCGTCGAGCTCTAATACTACCGTAAATTTGTTATCACCGATGGGTTGAACTTTAATTTTGGTTCTCACATCCTCTGTTAGTTTGTTGTCACTTCGAAACCACTCTATATCCGGCTTCGGGGACGACAGCAGCTGACATTCAAATATCAACCGATTACCGTCATCTTCTTGATGCAGCTGTGGCTTCTTTACAAAGCTGGGAGCGAAATCTTCAGCCACCCCCATGCTGAGAGTTATCGTTTTTCGTCTTCAAAGGTTCGGCAACAGGCTCTTAGGCTCTGCAACAATAGACAGCATGTATATTCATCAAATCGCCTTTAAAAATTTTAATTTGATTTGTTACATCTATATATATAAAACAAAGTCGCGTTATGTGTTACAACAATTATAACTCGAGATCTGATGGAACAATTTTCATGGTTTTTGATTTGTTGGATTTGTCTCCGCCCCGATTAGGAGAGTATATCTAAAAAAATACTACAAAATATTAGGCTTGATAACAGTGACAGTTTTCGGTCCTTCTCTCATGTTAAACAATTATTCATGCACATTTGATCAATACGTGAATGAATATACTATTATGTGAATTTTTTAAAATAAAAATTGAAAAATTTTACGCGTGCGTTCAGAAGCAAAATATCTCGAAAGTTCTGGTAGGTACTGTTTATCTTAGACATTACTATGTGTAAAATATTTATTAAGTTAAAGATTTATTCTACAGTTTAACAAAAGTGTAAATGTCTTTTAATAGGCTGTCTCGATTGTTTTATGTGGTTTTGTGCGAGTGCATATTCGGTATTACTATTAATAAAAATGCCGCGTCCTAGAAGATCTAATTTTTCCCATCGGACCCGTAATGCAGGCAACGGAATATCGCGGGTCAATTATCTGACCAAAAAACGAAGAATGTCGTTTACCACAAGGTGCTTGAATGAAAATCCGATTAATAAATTATTCATAGTGTATCCCAACCTGAACAACATAATTTTCAATGTTTTTTTCTGACATGTGTTTGGAAAACTTAATTATTTCTTTTTTTTTTTTTTTAATTTTTATTCTCATTTTGTATGTTTTCATCATCATTCATCATAATAAAATACTTCTATATTTCTATCTATATTAATATTGTTTTGTATTATTGTATTACGTTCATCAAAGCCTAAATTAGTTCAGCTAAAAGGTAACACTACATTCTTTGACTGTTAGGCGGGTCACCTAGTTATATATATGTATATATATAACAAATCAAATTAAGATGTATGTACATATACATATATATATATACATTATATTTATTATTATATTATAATAAGTATCATGTTTAGAGTTTATCTGTATATATGACAGTTACAAAATAAAAAACTGTTAGCTTAAGCGTTTAGAAAACGTTTTAAAAAAATAGCACAACGGAATGTAAATAAAGATAGTTTAGATTTGAAAACAATTGCACTTTATATATTAATCCGTAATATGTGTATGCATACATATGTATGTACGTATGTCGACATCTGAGTGGTGCACACGACTCATCGATATTTTGGAAAATGGAAATTTGATCCCCTTTCTATTCGTCGGTACAGAAGTTTTATTGGAAAAAGAATTCACACAAAAAAAAAACAAATATTGAATGTGTTTCTCGTTTATTTTTAGTCTTTGGTAGTCACGAATTTGTAGTTATAATATATATACATACATACATATATACATATATATATATATATATATATATATATATATATATATATATATATATATATATATATATATATATATATATATACCGAATTACTCATTTCAAATATATTTATGTATGTGCATGAAATGCTGTATGGATGTTAGGCGAATAGTTAAGCTACATCTCCATGGCTATCACATAAATATATAATTGCAGGACTGCGAAAATTGCAGGTGTGAATACGTATGGATTTTAATTGATTAATAGCAGTTGCATAGTAGTATTTAAGCATAGTAATATTATATATACATATTTCTTCTCAGTTTACTTCTTATGAGATATTTATTCAAATGAGCCAGATCTATTTATATACCCGTCAACCGTTACACAATTCCACGAATAGACACAGCTATATAAGCATGCAACAGATATGTAGCAATCTACACACACACTTAGAGATATACTACATATGAATTTATTTTTAACTTTTTGAAAAAGTTTTTAATTTAGTACTGAAATTTAATGGTTTTTTTTTTTTTTTTTTTTTTTTTTTTTAATTATGTTTATATATATTTATTATTATTATTGGTTAATGTATGTATGACTCGATTTTTTATAAGATACATAAATACATATATATCTTGGTACATACAACTAGACTACAGATAACACAGTACAACCCACAGCAAGAAAAAGTATTCTTCTGTGGAAACGAAGCGAACTCCACGAGTGTCGATCTATTACTGTTTCTTTTCAACAGAATCTCGCTGAGAATCAGCATCGGGCATTAGGAATTATCTAGCGAGTATAGCTTTCGTTTTCATTTTGGGGTCTCTCTTTTGCACTCTCCTTCTCTGTCTCTCCTCTCTCTCTCGTTATTTCCCTTGCTAGTTAATTATTATTGTAGTAGTGGAATTCTGTGACTTTTAATTTTTGGGGTAAGTTATTTACATATGTATGTATGTAAAAATATTTGATTCAGAAGTATTGTTTGGTAGGACTCTTAAAACTTTTCTACATTTGCGTGCTTCGTCTTATCGAACAGAGCGTTATTTATAAATATTTTTCATACATAAAAATATCTGAACTAAATATAAATACCTGTATATAGCCGGCACTATCTAAAAATTGTATTCATACATATGGTTTTCCTTTAAATATTATGAGATTTGTCGCAAATAAATAGTAATGAATAACGTACAGTGGAAATTATTAGATTAACTAAGTGATAATAATGTAAATTGAACCATGGAAATTTTGAAATTTATAAAAGTGTTCAGTAACAAGTAACAATATGGCTCCAGTCGAGACTGATCGACTAGGAGATATCCTGAACCCTTCAAGCTAATATTCTACTCATTCTGCACTTCTTTTATGCACACATGCATAAACACGCATCCACACGAACGTATAATCACGCGCTCTGCTGACTGAGCAGTAAGCAGCGACTGCGCTTGGGCTGCGCTGTAGTGTGAGCAATATTATGAGAATTTATTTGTTTAATAATTTCTTTTGTAGACATACAATCTTAATGAAACTTTCAGAGCACAAATCTCTAGTACTTGAAATGCATTTTTACAAATTGGGGGCGAAGGGGGCGTGGTATCCAAAATCTGTAAATTACAAAATCTTCGTATCGATCAACTGTATATACACAGTAAATCTGAAGTCGCTAGGTCTAAAAGTGTTCAAATTGTGTTGAAAAAACAAAGTCGATTTTCGATTATTCTCGATAAAAAGATATCAGATGAGTTATCGAAAAATACCATAAACTCATACTGCGTATGGTATACCCGAGTATGCATGCCGAATTTCAGCTCTCTAGCTCTTATAGCTTCTGAGATCGACGCACTCATACGGATGGACGGACGGACAGACGGACGGGGATATATCGACTCAGCTCGTCGTCCTGATCAAGAATATATATACTTTATGGGGTCTGCGACGATTCCTTCTGCCCGTTACATACTTTTTCACAAAACCATTATACCCTGATTTCCTATTTTCAATGGGTTCAGGGTATAAAAAGTGAGGTGTTTTAGTGAGTAGGGGCGCGACGCTCGATCGGGATGTCTCGGGTGTTATTATGATGTTAGTTCTTTTTTAATTGTTTCAAAATATTTATAAATTTAATTAAATGAGTTTTCTATTTCATTTAAATTTATAAATACATCGAAGTTGAAATTTTAGGCAGACTAAATATGCATTTTTATTAGTTTGGTTCAGGGTAGCATCTAGTCGAGCACTCTCGACTAGAGTTTTCTTACTTCTTTAAGCAAAATCTTTTAGAATATTATTTGATGAATACCAAAATTTTATAATTTACATATTTTGGCTACTACGCCCCCTTGAGTCCCAGTTTGTAAAATGGGGCCTGCCACGTCTCCTTCTGACTGTTACATACATTTTCACAAAACATGCCCTAATATACCAAAATATACCCTGAGTTCCCATTTCAGGGCTCAGCGTATAACAAGTAAGAGTGCTCTAGTCGAGACTTGTCGACTAAGAGATACCCTGAACTCTTCAAAGAAGAGATATTCTTATCATTCCGAACTTCTTTTATACACATACATACACATGCAGACATACGCTTTGATTCGCTTTTTACAAATTTTTACATGTACATGTACATGAACATTATTTGATGCCTCAATCTCCAATTTACAATTTTTTGATTCCACGCCCCCTTCGCCACCAATTTGTAAAAAGCGTATAAAAGCGTATGTCTGCAGGTGTATGAATGTGTATAAAAGAAGTTCGGAATGATAAGAATATCTCTTCTTTGTAGAAAAAACGAAATTAATTTATCGGTTTTTCTCGATAAAAAGATATCGGATGAGTTATCGAAAAATATGATAAACTCATACTGCGTATGGCATATATACGAGTAGGCATGCAAATTTCAAGTCTCTAGCTCTCATTCTTCTGAGATCGACGCGTTCATACGGACAGAAGGACAGGGCTATATCAACTCTGCTCATCGCCCTGATCAAGAATATATATATGTTAAGAGGTCTGCCACGCCTCCTTCTTCTTGTTACATATATCTTCACAATAACATTATACCCTTATTTCCTATTTTCTATGGGCTCAGGGAATTAAAAAAACTTTTCGATTTTATTGAAATATGTGTGAGGTATAATACTGCTGTTTTTCGCATGTCATCTATATATTATTATAATGCTGTTAGGTTATAATAATACGGATACAATTCATTACACATTTTTTTCAAACAAGACAGGGGTTATAATCCGAGCTGGAATATATGAATACGAATACGTATCCTGGCCAAAGTTTGCGCGAACGATTTAACCCTCTATATACTTTGAGGACCGCTCTCTTAGCAACCACTTTGCAATATTATTTGCTTTTCCAGGACTCATTGAGTTATATCACAAATTACAATTATCTTGATGGCCCCTTCCAAAACATAGTCAAGTTCATTAAAATATTTACAGAACTTAACTTTGATAAGGGCCCTTATGCATACGTCCAAATTGAAAATTGAAAATTGTATTAAACGTTGCGTTTGCGCTAATCAAATAAAGCTGTATTTAAAACTCTCTCCCTCTCTTTTTCTCTCTTAAAAATTTACGAGTTGCAATCTAAAATCTCGGTCATTAAAGAAAACAGGTTATCATATTCTTTTCTCAAAATTATATTTTCAAATCACACCAATTATTGTAATGATTGGTGGCATTTTTGGGCGGAAATACATATATGCCTTTTTTTACAACCATCATGCTTAAATCATATTTAATGTATCCATTGAAAGATATGTTAATTCAATTTTGTGGGTTTCCGAAGTGTAACTTTGATATGAAAGATATGGCATAAACAATACTTTAATAGTTTGTTTGATGGCATGAAAGCTGCTTTATATAGCGATTTATTAATTATATCAATTATGTACTAAGCCTGCACTTAGGCCCAAGGTGAGTAGAAGCAAGACGCAAAAAACTGTTGCTTTCCCGACCCATGCGAATTATGAGGGCCAGTTGGATTTGCTCCACCAGAGGACGCCAGGCTGTTGGCGTAGTTGTAGCCCATGTGTGCGTAAGAAGGCATAGCCGGTGAAATACCTTCGCTCACAAATGCCGACCCATGGCCCATTTGACTTGGACTGCACGTGGATGGACGAGCCTCCATGCTCGGTTGATGGGCAGCACTAATAGCAGTATTTGTGGTAGACGTTCCCAATGCCGAAGCTGGAGCTGGTGGCGGGGGCGGCAAGCCATAAGCGGATAAGGACTCGTATCCAGTTGAATTGTTACTAGCTGGATTGCTAATGTTCACTGTGGGACTACTGCTGACACTAGTGTTCTCATTTGTAGCGCCTCCAACGCAGACCAACTGATGCGGCCCTAAGGGGGGCGGCCTTAATGGCATATGGCACGGATACATTGAGGGCGGGGTCAGATCTCTTTGTTGGGCGATGCCCGAGCCAACTGTTGCGTGACTGAAGCTTGGCATGGAAGAAACCGCACAAATTAAAATTCAAATTTTAAAACTATTGAATTACCTTCAGATAAGTTAACTTACCTATAACCCTCACTCATCGATAACGCATTATGATGTATATTCGAGTACATAGCGCTCATTGAGCTGCTAAAGCCACTGTTGAAGTTGAGCCGCGGAGAAATGGACGGAACGAGCGTGTGAGGAACGTGATGATGATGCTGATGATGCTGATGTCGATGATCCGTAATCTCCAGACCCGAAGTACATTCACTACCAACGTCATGCGTTCCACTTCGAATCTGTGCGCTTCCTCCTCCCCCACCAGCGGAGTGGTGGGCCTCAGTTGTCTCAAGGCCACCAGTGGGTGTAGATATAGGGTGGGGCGATGACAAGCTGTTCAACCCACCTACAAATAAGAGAGTACAATCTTAACATTAGAAAGTTTAAGTACATATGCAAATTGAACTGGTTCTAGCACCCACTGACTCCTACACGTAAAACAAGTAAGAAGGCTCCAGTCGAGACTGCTCGACTAGGAGATACCCTGAACCCTCCCAGTTGATATTCTAATCATTCTGGACTTCTTTTATGCACACATACATATACATGCACTTATATTTATTTGTTGAATAATTTAATTTCTAGACGTACAATCTTAATAAAGCTTTCAGAGCATAATCACTATGTTCAAATGTATGTACATTCCAAAGCACAAGTCTCTAGTACTTGAAATACGGCTTTTGCAAAGGTGAGGGGGTGGATATAGGGGTGGGGGGTAAATTTCAACAAAAATCGAAATTATGTAAAATACACATAAGTCTACATATAAAATTTGCAAGCTCTAGCTCTAAAGGTGTAGGAGATATAATTAAATAACTAGCTTTCGATAGGTTTTTTGATCGATAATAAAATATCAGGAGTAGTTATCGATATATAAAGAAAAACTTGATATGCGCGTGATATACACAGACCTAAAAAAAAATTTCAAGTCTCTAGCTCTTATATCTTCTGAGATGGACGCGTTCATACATACGGACGGACGGACAGACAGACGGACAAATCAAATCAACTTAGCTCGTCGCCCTGATCAAGAATATATATACTTTATGGGGTCTGCCACGCCTCCTTCTGCCTTCTACATACATTTAACAAAACCATTATACCTTGATTTCCCATTGAAAATGGGTTCAGGGTATAAAAACAGCGAAATGGTTTACGTTCTTACAGACAATCGGATGAACGGACACAAACTGTACAAAATCAATAGTGGAAACTTACTTCCTGCTGATCCTACCAATAAAGATGAACAGCCACCCAAACTATTGGGACTGTCAGTTAATGAAGTCGTAGCCGAAGTCGAGGTTGAAGTTCCATTCGTACTGGTGGAATTTGGCGTACGCCTCTGACTTCGCAATTTTTCTTCACGACGCCACTTGGCACGTCGATTCGAAAACCACACCTGTATCCTTGCTTCAGGCAATCCTATTTTACCAGCCAATCGTTCACGTGCAAATACGTCCGGGTAATGCGTTCTTTCAAACTCTGAAATAAATTAATATTAATTATTTTTCATCTATATTTATAAAACAAAGCCGTGTTATGTGTTACAACACTGGAGCAATTTTCATGGTTATTGATTTGTTGGATTGGTCTCCGCCCCGATTAGGAGAGTATATCTTAAACAAGTAACAACGTTGCAGTCGGGTGTTACCGACTGCGGAATACTCATTCACTCTAATACTAATACCCTACTTGGCGTAGACACCTCATTTTTGGTCAGTTCTTAGAACGAGATAATGGTACCCTAACTGCAAAGTTTGAATGCTTACCCTCAAAAATTTGAAAATTACAGGGTATTTTTCGATATGCCACGCCCATAAAAAGGCGTAAAAATTATTTTTGGGTCATCGATAGAGGAGTTCACTGGTATCTTAACTATCTAAATTTGTTTTTAGCTATTATACTTTAGGAGTTATAAACTTTTGCGGTTTGCCACGCCCCTTGTGGGCGGACATATATAAAGCTTTTTGGTCTTGGGTGATCAGCATGAGTATATATACAAAATTTGAGGTCTCTGGCATAAATAGTGTCCAAATATAATTTTAAAAATCACTATATATTTAGTCTGATTTGCCACGCCCCTAGTAGGCGTAGATATATAATTTTTTCACCCATCTTTATAGAATTAAAACATCAGCTTACGTGCAAAATTACAGCATTCTAGGTTTATAGCTTTGGGAGATACAGTTTTATCCGATTTGGCACGCCCCTAGTGGGCGGATTGGAAAAATTTTAACACTTTATAGATCGGAGATATACACGAGTATGTGTTCCCAATTTCAAGTCTCTAGCTTCAATAGCGCCGAAATAGATTGCGTTCATACGGACAGACGGACGGACAGCAAGACTGACATTGCTAAAACCAATATAATCATTTCACTTTCGTGAATGAGTCTAAAAATTTCAAGTCTCTAGCTTTTATATCTTCTGAAATCGACTCAGCTCGTTGCCCTGGTCAAGAATATATATACACTGTGGGGTCTGCCACGCCTCCTTCTGCCTGTTAAATACATTTCAACAAAACCATTATACCCTGATTTCCCATTGAAAATGGGTTCAGGGTATAAAAATGGCGCGTCCTAGAAGATCTAATTTTTCCCATCGGACCCGTAATGCAATTTGGCAACGGATTATCGTGAGTCAATTATTTCGATATGATTGCACCATCCACTACACCTTGTGGCGCATGGAAGTTTGCTGGTGAAACGCCCGGTTTGTGCTGCCTTAGTGGTAAAGAGACATTGCCATTATATTTCTATCTATATTAATATTGTTTTGTATTATTGTGTTACGTTCATTAAAGCCTAAATTAGATCAGTTAAGAGGTAACACGACATTCTTTGACTGTTAGGCGGTACGAAGTTCGCCGGGTCAACTAATATCGAATCAAAAACAAATAACAAGGTTCCAGTCAAGGCTGCTCGACTAGAAATACCCTGAAACCTCTAAGCTCATTTTGCACTTCTTTTATGCACCCATACATACACATACATCCACACGTACGTATAATCACGCGCTCTGCTGACTGCGCAGTTAGTAACGACAGCGCTTGGGATGCGCTGCAGTGTGGGCAATATTATACGAATTTATTCGTTGAATAATTTCTCTTGTAGAGAGACTATCTTAATTAAACATTCAGAACGTTATCATATTGTTTAAATGTGTATATATTCCAAATCACAAGTCTTTAGTACTTTAAATTTTATTTGAAATACACTTTTTACAAGGAGACTCCAAAACAAGTTAGAAGGCTCTAGTCGAGACTGCGCGACTAGGAGATACCCTGAACCCTCTAAGCTAATATTCTAATCATTCTGTACTTCCTTTATGCACACATGCATACACACGCATCCATACGCACGTATAATCACGCGCTTGGACTGCACTGCAGTGTGGGCAATATTATAAAAACTTATTAGTTGAATTATTTCTCTTGTAGTATGACTATCGTTATGAAAGTTTCAGAGCGTGAAACACGTTTTTTACAAATTGGGGGCGAAGAGGGCGTGGTATCCAAAATCTGTAAATTACAAAATCTTTGTATCCATTAACTTTACATACAATGCAAATTTGAAGTTCCCAGGTCTAAGAGTGTTCAAATTGGGCTGAAAAAACAAAGTCGATTTTTCGATTATTCTCCATCAAAAAGTTATCGGATGAGTTATCGAAAAAATATGATAAACTTGTACTGCCTATGGTATACACGAGTATGCATGCCAAATTTCAGCTCTCTAGCTCTTATATCTTCTGAGATCGACTTGCTCATACGGACGGACGGACGGACAGACGGACAGGGCTATATCAACTCAGCTCGTCGTCCTGATCAAGAATATATATACTTTATGGGGTTTGCGACGATTCCTTCTGCCTGTTACATACTTTTCACATAACCATTATACCCTGATTTCTCATTTTCAATGGGTTCAGGGTATAAAAAGAAAAAGAATAGAGAAGTATCTGATCTGCGGGGCACAGGTTTTTATATGGGAAGGAGTTAAGACTATCGACAATTTAAGGAAGCTAGAGAATCCAGTCAGATATGCAAGGAGAGAACACAACCAGTAGAACTGATATGGCTCAGTTTATATTCGGACAAGAAAGAGTTTTGTTACTAAATTATATAAAATATATTATTTTATTGAACACAAAGTTGTTATATATTCACAAGAACCCAATACAGCGTCCCCAATCACTAGTACTCTAGTGTGGGAGCGTTAAACTATAAATGGATGTATATATAAATATATGGATGTATATATGTATGTATATGTATATACCTTTTTCTAGACTATCAATCTGCTCATTTGTAAACGATGTTCGGTTTCTTTGCAGTTTTCTCTTCAAAATTAATCTGGCCTGGTCATCCTCGGTCGCACCTAAATTAGACGCGCAGCCGTTTGAGTTCTCTCCCTCGCCAGAACCAGTTTCGTCTGATTGATGCCCATCGAGCTCTAAAAGATAATTTAAACATTGTATTGTTAATGTTACATTATACTTTCACTATGTATATGATATCTACATATATATGTAAATATATAAGCGAATTAAAAGCTAATTTATGCAAACTTATTTGGAAAAGCAATCGTCTACCGATTGTATGTATAACAAATAAAAATGCTCTAGTCGAGACTGCTAGACTACGAGATACCCTCAGCTGTCTAAGCTGATATTCTAATCTTTATGCACTTCTTTTTTGCACACATACATACAAATTAGAGGTGGGCACGGGCCGGGTTTTTATCGTTTTACCCGTGGGCACCCGTGGGTATGGGCAAAAAATCGAGTTTCGGGTTGGGTGCGGGATACGCCGCACAACCCGTTTTACCCGAAAAAATCATATTTTGGAGACCGTCAAAAGCATGATGGTTGAAATTTATGATATGCAAAATGATTCAATTGAGGACGCGAGAATTGAGAACTCTCCGACAAATTTGAATCTTGAATTTCTAGAGTTTTTGGACAAAAATCAACCAAAAAAGAAAACTTGACGAACCTGGCAAAAATGCAATTGACTTAGAAATTGATGAATATTATGCCACACGCTATAATTCAAACTTGTCAATGTTAGATTTTTGGCAGGAGGCAACGGACCTTAAATTGTGGCAAAAATATTTTATGTATTCCGGTAAACTGTGCATTAACACTAATAAGCGAGCGAGTATTCTCCTCTTCTGGACAAATTTTAAATGAAAAGCGAACAAGGCTATTAAGCGCAAATCTTAATATGCTCCTTTTTATACCCTGAACCCATTGAAAATGGGAAATCAGGGTATAATGGTTTTGTGAAAAGTATGTAACAGGCAGAAGGAATCATCGCAGACCCCATAAAGTATATATATTCTTGATCAGGACGACGAGCTGAGTCGATATAGCCCTGTCCGTCTGTCCGTCCGTCCGTCCGTATGAGCAAAAGGATCTCAGAAGTTATAAGAGCTAGAGAGCTGAAATTTGGCATGCATACTCGTGTATATCATAGGCAGTACGAGTTTGCTTTATTTTTTCGATAACTCATCCGATAACTTTTTTATCGAGAATAATCGAAAAATCGACATTGTTTTTTCAGCCTAATTTGAACACTTTTCAACCAGGAGACTTCAAATTTGCGTTGTATATAGAGTTAATAGACACAAAGATTTTGTAATTTACAGATTTTGGATACCACGCCCCCTTCGCCCCCAATTTGTAAAAACGCATTTCAAGTACTAGAGACTGTGCTTTGGAATGTACACACATTTTAACTATATGAACACATTCTGAAAGTTTCATAAAGATACTCTTACTACAAGAGAAATTATTCAACTAATAAATTCTCATAATATTGCCCACATTGCAGCGCAGCCCAAGCGTAGCCGCTGCTTACTGCGCAGTTAGCAGAGCGCGTGCTTATAAGTGCATGTGTATGTATGTGTGCATAGAAGAAGTGCAGAATGATTAGAATATCAGCTTGGAGGGTTCAGGGTATCTCCCAGTCGAGCAGTCTCGACTGGAGCCTTCTTACTTGTTAAGAATTAAATTGTTGTTATGTTTGAGCACAAAAATTTGTTGTAATTTTTGAGAATTAAATTTTTTGTAAGTGTTTCGGGCGGGCGGGTTGATCGGGCCGGGTGCAAAAAAGTCGGCCCGTGCCCACCTCTTGTATTACAAATACATCCACACGTACGTGTAAGCACGCGCTCTGCTAGCTGCGCAGTAACCAACGACTGCGCTAGAGCTGCGCTGCAGTGTGGGTAATGGTATGAGAATATATTTGTTGAATAATTTATCTTGTATTGGTACTATCTTCATGAAAATTTCTGAACGTGATTACTCATTCCAAAACACAAGTCTCAAGTACTTGAAATACATTTTTCTACAAATTGTTATTCAAAATCTATAAATTATAAAATCTGTATATTCATAAGATGTATATACGAAGTAAATCTGAAATCTATAATTCCTAAATAACCAAATCATTTTGTCGATTATTCTCGATAGAAAGTTATTGGATGAGTTATCGAAAAAATATGATAAACTTACACTGCCTATGGTATACTCGAGTATGCATGCCAAATTTTGCTCTCTAGCTATATATCTTCGGAGATCTCGGCGTTCATGCAGACGGACGGACGGACGGCCAGGGATATATCGACTCAGCTGGTCACCCCGATTAAGAATATATATAATTTATGGGGTCTGCAATGATTCTTTCTGCCTATTACAAAAACATTCACAATGATTCTCCATTGCAAATGAGTTCAGGGTATACAAACTGATATATTGCATACAGACGCCAGTATTGAATTGAAATAAATCATAAAATTCATAACATTGTTACTGTCACATCAAGTACTACTTGAAGCCCCATCGACAGCCACATCTAAAACGCCGCAGGCAGCAGCATTTGGATCTCGGCTTGTCAGTTTTCATATACCAAATCAGCGGTCTCTCTCTCTCTATCTCACTCTCTTTCTCTCTCTCTCTCTCTCTCTCTCTCTCTCTCTCTCTCTCTCTCTCTCTCTCTCTCTCGTCTGTCTTTCGGTCTGTCTATCTCGCCCTCTGTGTGTGTGAAGCCGGTATAAAATGTGAGTGAATGTGACAAAGCAAATAGATGTTGATAGCTCTGGGACATGCCGCAGGTCCAGACTTAGGTCCAGTCCAGAGCACACGTCACTTGGCTAGCAAACTGCAATGTACTGACAGCACAACAACAACAGCAACAAGAATCTGAACAACGGCATAGCCATGGGGTAGGGTATACGGCACATGATAAAGATAGCCGAACACAAACTACAATAACAAATACAGCACTCCTCAACGATGGGAAGTTACATGGGTGAATAGGGTAGGCCAACAGCGCGACAGAGAGACACTCTTCCATAGTTAAATATGGTAAAGACAAAGCAGATAAGGCTCAAATGGAGTAGAGCGTGAGGTTTGCCAGATACGATTTTATAAATATGTATTTTGCGCTTTCTATATTTATGCACCCCATCAACACTCGTAACCATATCGTCCTATCCCCAACCGCTGTCACCGCTGTCACCGCTGCCACCCCCACGAGTTTGGCGTTTAATGAAGTGTCATCGCCTGTAAAATGAGTCTGCAAATCGCATTAAAGGAACTACTCCCGGTTAGGGGTTAGCCTGCTTGTCTGTCTGCCTGTCAGGAACGACAGCAATTCCCTTTGCCTGAGGCTGCAGATTAAACGGGCTACTGTTACAGTTACTTCTCCTTTGTTTGGCACACCCAAACAGTTAAGGCCAACACGTGGACGGACTTCAGGCACAGATTTTATTTTCAGAAACTTTGGGGCGTATGTGGTTAAACTAATTAGATCTTTGTTAAATGTCGGCAAATTATATTTTACCTGTTATGCCGTCGGCAGTAATCACTCTCAAGATCCAAAATATAAAATCTCAAGTCGCACAAAAAAGCTATGCAATGTTTTTCAATCAGCCATAGTAAATTTCCATTTAAGTACATTTGGTCACAGCGATGTTTACATATTTTAAGAGTAGCACACCACATTTCACCTGCAACTCCGGCTTTCAGTCCGACCGACAGTGCTCAGTATACCTTATAACAGATTTTTAGAAGCAGCAAAATTATAAGAACAGCAATCTAGAGACTAGCCATAAATCAATTTAGCCCAAAACGCGCACGATTGACTTGGAATATCTTCTAGATGCTCTTTAGTCCTTATGTCTTGCATGTCTACCTGTACCTCTCTCCGAATTTTCTGTTTGTATTTTGCATTTATCAGTCTGTATCCTCGCCAATTCGATAAGGACAATAAACCTGCCGTGCGTGCGTAAATAGTCGAGGTACGTGACCGAACGTCCAGATCTTGATTGGTCTCGCAAAACTTACTGCTTTTACAAGTTTCATGTTTCACTAAGGCTACAATCATATAAATTTCAGATTTTTTAACATAATAATAAAAAGTTAAATAAGCTTTGTTCTTCGTACTGGTTTTATAATAATATATTGGCAAAGCCTACATTTATAAAGTCAACAAACTACTAAAACTAGTAAGTAAGCTTTAGTCGAGACCGCTCGACTACGGGATCTCCTGTACCATTCGAGGAACTCTTATTACAATAATTCTTCGCTTCTTTTCAGCCTTTTGTGCATTTCCGTCTTGCTGTCCGTCCGTCTGTCCAGTAGAGACTTGAAATTTGTAACACACTTTTAACAAAAACCGAAATTGTATAAAATGCATATAAGTATACATTTAAAATTCTGAGACTAACTTTAATGATTTTAGATAAGGGTTTTTATCAATAAACAAGTAAGAAAGCTCTAGTCGAGACTGCTCGACTACGAGATCCCCTGAACCCTTGGAGCAATAGATATTTCAATAATTTTTCGCGTCTATCAGCTTACACAAGAACCACGCACACACACACACACACACGCGCACGTACGCAACCACAGACATACATACACACACACGCATACACACACACATACACACACACACACACGCATACACACACAAACGCATACACACACAAACGCATACACAAACACATACACACACAAGCACCCACGCATAAACACGCATTGGCTGCAGTGTGCGCTTACTATGAGAACTTAATTGTTTAATAACTTTTTATGGACGTACGATCTTCATGAAACTTTCAGATTATGATTATAACATGAATATGCATGTAATTGCCAAAGCACAAGCCTCTAGTATTTGAAATACGCTTTTTACAAAAGTGAGGGTGAGGGGGTGAATTTAGAGGTGGGGGGTAAATTTTAACAAAAACCGAAATTGTACAAATTGCATATAAGCATACATTAAAAATTTGGAGACTCTAGCAATAAAGGTGTAGAAGATATAATTTTATAACTGGTTTTCGATAAGGGTTTTTATCGATAAAAAAAGATAGGAATGAGTTATCGATGTTTAATGATAAACTTGACATGCGCGCTGTAATTACGGACATTTTAAAAAAATTTGAAGTCTCTAGCTCTTATATCTTCTGAAATCGACGCGTTCATACATACGGACAGACGGACGGACAGACAGACGGGCAGGGCCAAATCAACTCAGCTCGTCACCCTGATCAAGAATATATATACTTTGTGGGGTCTGCCACACCTCCTTCTCCCTGTTACATACATTTCAACAAAACCATTATGCCCTGATTTCCCATTGAAAATGGGTTCAGGGTATAAAAAGTAAGAAGGCTCTAGTCGAGACTGGTCGACTAGGAGATACTCTGAACCCTCCAAGCTGATATTCTAATCATTCTGCACTTCTTCTATGCACACATACATACAAATGCATCCAGACGCACGTGTAACAACGCGCTCTGCTAATGGCGCAGTAAGCAGCGACTGCGCTTGGGCTGCGCTGCAATGTGGGCAATATTATACGAATGTATTTGTTGAATAATTTAATTTCTAGACGTACAATCTTAATGAAACTTCCAGAACGTAATCAAACAAATTTGGGGCGAAGGGGGCATGGTATACAAAATCTGTAAGTTACAAAATCTTTGTATCCATCAACTTTATATAAAACGCAAATTTGAAGTTCCCAGGTCTAAGTGTTCAAATTAGGCTGAAAAAACAAAGTCGATTTTTCGATTATTCTCCATCAAAAAGTTATCGGATGAGTTATCGAAAAAATATGATAAACTTGTACGGCCCATGGTATACACGAGTATGCATGCCAAATTTCAGCTCTCTAGCTCTTATATCTTCTGAGATCGGTTTGCTGATACGGACGGACGGACGGACAGACGGACAGGGCTATATCGACTCAGCTCGTCGTCCTGATCAAGAATATATTACTTTCTGGGATCTGCCACGCCTCCTTCTGCCTTTTCACAAAACCATTGTACCCTGATTTCCCATATTCAATGGGTTAGGGTATAAATAGGTATTGCTCGAAGAGAGCAGAGCGTCATCTGATAAAACTACAGTAACGGCTGACAATCCAAAATTTAATCGCAATTCTTAGAATATGCTACGTATAGAATAAAGGATGAATGTGTGCACATGTATAGGAAAATGGAAATCTGCTACTACATTGGAGCCGGTATCCAAATTATAATAACAAATAAAATTGTACAAATTATACGTGTAATTTGAAGATCCTAGCTCCAAAGATATACTAGCTATAAAAGGGAAGAGCTATCGATGATTTCTCAAATCTAATGGGATCATGCACTTATTTTTGTTGCGTTGTTCAAAATTTTACTATGTACTCGGGTTGATAGGTTTGGCTTGTGAAGGAGTATTCTGGTAACGCCTGACTGCAACGTTCTTACTTATTCTTAAAAATAAATATTTTAAATAATTCGATTTGCATCTATTGCTTACCCTTTTTGAGCATAACTTCATCGACTCCTGTAATAGAACAATTATCCAAGCGAACGATTGGGCCACCAATGTTGATGAGATCATTTGGCGGAGTCAAGGGATGTCCAGGAAGCAGAGTTGGAGCAGTTGACGTGCCTCCATTGCAATACCCCGTTACCGATATCACTCCTGTTGATGAAGCCATTTCACTACCATTCAAAGGAGCCGCATACCAGGACCCAGTTGGATAATGTCGCGACTGCCAACTCTGCTGTTGGTGCTGGTTATGTTGCTGCTCGTGCTGGCTATGTGTGTGGATCGGATGCGGACTAAAATGACTGGGCACACTTGTCATCAGTTGTTCGTGAATAACTGGAGGCGCAGCTGGTGTCGACAAGGGCGGATCGAGCGTCGGCACATGTTGGGTGTTCAACAAGCGTATCTTCTCATAAATGGACTCCTGTTCACTGCCCTCACCCGAATTGCTAGCTCTTCCACTTTCCGAAGAATTCAACGGTGTTGCTGTTTGTATTAGATCATGTGTGCTGCTTGTGGTGCTAGCGCCAACGCCAACACTTACACCACTTTTGCCACTCATACTATTACCATTATTGTTGCTATTAACGTTGCTGTTAGCATTGCCTTGGCTCGTGCTAGGGTTAGGATTTATGTTTGTGTTGGAGCTACTTGTTCCCGAACTTTGCTGCTCCTTTTGTGCTGCTAAGTTCCTCAAAACTCTGTTGATCGAAGATACCTAGGAGATAAAAACATCAAAAAATAGACATCAGTCAAGAATAAAATATCGCATATTGACAAATGTACTTCTAGTTTATTGCACTTAATTATTAGATTATATTTAGTTGTACAGTTCGTCATATGATTGATAGTTGTTAGCTGGATAAACTGAAAACTTGAGAAAGTTTAGAAATCGAACGTTAATATATGCAATTTAATTTGTTTAGCTCAAAGTTTTTCAGTTCCTAAATCAATTTTTTAATTATCTCGGATTTGTAGATCATAAGCCAGAGCCTTTATATATTGGACACAAGTTTTGGTAAAGCATTCACAAAAGAAAACTTTATTCTTGTATGACCGATTATCTAGCTGCTCTTTGAAATTTGTAGAATTCATTTCGCTTCAACTAGGAGAAGAGAATAATATTGGAATATCTGAAATAGGTCTTAGCGAGCGTCCATTAGAGTATCAACTAGTCATACATTACTGCTGTATTGTTTTTCTATTGTTATTTTAGGGGAAAGCCTGCGCATGACAGCGCTTTTGAAATGAATTCAAAAGGCAACAGCGAAAACGAAACGAACGAAAGAAAGAACAAACGCGCAAAACATATAAATGAGCGAGTGAGAACAACAGGGAAAAAGTGCAGTTGACTGGAAAAATTAGGCAGACATGTCCTTTCGAGGGAACGAAAGCGAATGCCTGTATAAAAACTTATTTTAAAAATAAAATGAACGCCATCCCCGAAAGCATTGTACACACAAATAAAATTTATATACATATACATATACACATCCATATATTTATACTTTTAATATGTATTCGGATACCCCAGCCACAATTCAGGTTCAAACAATGCTTGCCCATCAGTAGATACGGACATAGAGATGCAAAAGCTTCGGCTAAAAGACGATCAGCATACAAGCCAAAACATTGTTACTTATTTCATTTATTATTACAAAATTAATCGAAATATAAGTTATTGAACAACTAAATATAAGAAACTTCAACAAAAGTTCTTATTGTCAGACGCCTGCTACATCGAATCCCTTGGCCCATCGGAACAAATTAGAGCGTGCGGCTAACATCCAGCAGTTTAATTTCTAACTGCCAAACACTAACGCTTTCACCCCTCAATGATTTTTTATGGCTCTGCTCTCAATCCGTCCCTGTACCCACCAATGCGTCGATTCCGTTTCTGTTTCTGTTTCCAGCATAAAAGGAAGAATCGGACTTTCCCTCGCGCGTGAATTTCAACGCCTTACGCTTTGTGGTGACGGGCTGGGCCGTATTTATTTAATATTGTACGTTTTTCATACTTTTTCTAGCACTGATTTCCCTTTTTGGCGCTTAATGTGCATAAAAGATTTTCCCTTCCATTTGAATGAGCACATTTTCCACACAACTGTCAATGAGGCAGAGTACAGCGCAGGCCATCGGCATCGCTGTCACAATTCATTTGCCTTCTTCGCTATTCCTTTTTTGGCATACTTAATAAACAATAAAAAAAAGACTGCTAACTAGATATAAGAACGGCAGAACAAAAAAAAAAACAAAAATGGCGTTAAGCTTGCCAAATAAATTCACATAGCGAACAAAATAAAATAGCAACAATAATGTGGTACTTAAATCATTAGAAAATACTTGAAAACTTGACATATCGACCAATTCCTTTCACTTCAGAAAATATTTAAGAGCAGATACATTTAAATATACATATGTATATGCATATATCTAAAATTTAGCTGAAAATTCTTGAATCGCAATGGATTGAATTTTTTAGAACATTCTACAGATAAATAATGTATTTTTATATAATTATACTTGTGCAGTAAGGGTGTAAGAAATGTCCAAAAGTATACTTACACTTGGAATGTTATCATTTGTACACACATTCTCCTGTAATAATCTATCACGGATCTCCCATGCAAATATGCTAGGACATTCCCGTTTGTATTGTGAGATTTTGCTAACAACTTCTGCGGTGGCAACACGTGGCTTGGAACCTCCGATCGCACGAGGTCGAATACTTCCTGTTTCGTAATATCTAAAATATATATATATATACATATATATGACAAGAAATTAATTTAATTTTAAAACCTACTTTATGTAGTTGGACTTACTACATATAATTTTCAGATCGAGATAATATTATTACTGCGTGCATTTGCCAAAGCACAGGTCTCCAATATTCGAATATTCGCTTTTTGCAAACTTTATTGTAAGGGTGAACATGGGGTGGAGCTGAATTATGAATTTATATATATTTTTTGGAGTGACCAACGACGTACTTGCAATAGACGGTCTTACAAGTCTCTAGTTCTTACATCTAAGATCAACGCGTACAAGCATACGGACAGACGGACAAACCTACGAATGGACATGGCTTAATCAAGTCAGCCCGAGTATTGAATTTTCAGATTTCTGGTTAATTATGCTTTAAATAGAGCGGAATTTGAATAATCACTATATGTTCAGAACCAATTTTGTACGCCCTTAATAGGACATATCATTTTCGCTCTTATACAATGGTAAAATTAGCTCACGTGCAAAATTTCAGCGTTCTAGCTTTAACAGTGCAGACGATACAGTTTTACCCCATTTACAGCGCCCCCAACGGAACTATATACATATATCCGCCATAGCTTATTGATCTTGGGTGGTCAACGCCTCAACTAATTTTTGGCATACCAAAAATGCAATTTTCAATTACAATTATTTTTTCAAAAATTTTAAAAGAAGTGATTTAAGATTCTAATTCTTAATTCTTGCAACCCATAATGCTCTAGAACCGGCTTTTAGTCAGTCGTCAAGGCGATAAGATTCCAGAAAATTCATGTCCTCATTTGAAATACTTAAAATGTTATATAAATTGGAATATTCAGTACTTACCTGCCTAAAATTTTGCTAACACACCCATTGGAAACTTGCAGGATTCGCGAAATATCACATGGTCGAGCTCCGGAGTGGGCGAGCTCAACTATTTTCTGGCGTGTCGAGTCTGGTAATGGCCTTCCTCCAACAAAGACTCCACCCAATTGATTTACTCCACTGTGACCTGAAATATAAAATTTATTGAGCACTATAACACATCGTCTCGCCAACAGTACGCGAGAATTTGAAGTTTTTTGTCAATCCCAAAATATAATTTTCAGTGACTTTTTTGTTCATATGCCTGTCACTTTTTCCTTTTATTATACCCTAAACCCATTGAAAATGGGTATAATGGTTTTGTGAAAAAGTATGTAACGGGCAGAAAGAGGCGTGGCAGACCCCTCAAAGTATATATATTCTTGATCAGCGCGACAAGCTGAGTCGATATAGCCCTGTCCGTATGAAATTTGGCATGAATACTCGTGTGTACCATACGCAGTACGAGCTTGCTTTATTTTTTTCGATAAATCATCCGATAACTTTTTTATCGAGAATAATCAAAAAATTGATTTTGTTTTTTCAGCCTCATTGGAATACTATTAGACCTGGAGACTTCAGATTTACTGTGTATATACATATGATGAATACAAACAATTTGTAATTTACAGATTTTGGATACCACGCCCCTTTCGCCCTCAATTTGTAAAAAACGCATTTCAAGTACTAGAGACTTGTGCTTTGAAATGTACATACATTATTATGATTACGTTCTGAAAGTTTCATTAAGATTGCAAGTCTAGAAATTAAATCATTCAACAAATAAATTCGTATATTGCCCACATTGCAGAGCAGCCCAAGCGCAGCCATTGCTTACTGCGCCGTCTGCAGAGCGCGTTGTTATACGTGCGTCTGGATGTATGTGTATGTGTGCATAGAAGTGCAGAATGATTAGAATATCAGCTTGGAGGGTTCAGGGTATCTCCTAGTCGAGCAGTCTCAACTAGAGCCTTCTTACTTGTTTATATCTAAGATTGTGAAACATCAAAGTTTTGCCTGAATTACAATCTGACAAAATGGGAGTATATTTGTTTTGTCCTGAGCCGTATGCATGAATAGTGAAAGGTCACATGGTAAACGTATAAAATGCAACCCTGACATGGTACATAAAGCCAATAGAATCTTATCTTTCCGTTAACAACTAAATTTACCTGCTATTTTCTCTCTATTCATTTATATAAAATTCAATTTTACTAATATTTTGCATTGGCAAATTATAGTACCAGGTTGCCTTGTGGACAATAAGATGTAAAAATAGACTATATTTATCCGAGGTGAGGAATTATTTCAATATTAAGATTGACATTAAATGAAGCGATCCGGTAAGTGTGAATAGGATATCCTCTTTGCGGAGTCATTCGACAAGATTTGAGTTGTATAACATATCTTCTGGCCACACCCAGGATATTTTTATATAAAAATATATTTTTTTGAAAGAAACGTTTTTTTAGTAAGAACATTTTTTTAATTAAAGTGTATATTTGTAAAATTGTTGGTCTAGAAATGAATTACATTGCTTTGTTTTTGTTAATTCCAAACAAAAATGTCAAACCTTTTTTGCGCTCTACTGCAATATTTTTTTAACAAGGTTGTAAAAGTATCTAAAAACACGTTTTGGAATTCTCTCAACTTGTCAAGATGTTTGCACTGTTTGGTCGAGTATATTGCTCGATGCGCTGACAGTTTCTTGTTTGGTAACAATTCAATTCAAATTGGTCGAGATTGAAAGGCTCGTTTTATGTGACTACAAAAAAAAAAAAAAAAAAAAAAAAAAAAAAAAACAAGTCAATTCAAAAACAAAAGACGATAAAATGAAAATAGATAATCAAATCAACTGGTCAACCATAAAGAAAAAGTAAGAAGCACTCGTTATGTCGATGGATGACATGGATTTCAAATATATTTCCTAGTATCGTTGCTTGTGAGATAATCTCTAAATCTGCGTATCAATGTGACTCCTTATTGAGCCCAGCGATGCGGTAACTTGCCTGCCAGTTTTACCCTATTACTGAATGCCACGAGATGAGGGTCAAAGTACTTTGAAAGGCTAAGCCCGACTCTAAATTTTACGGCAATCGGTTGGCAGAGCAGCTAAACGTTAAACGTTAAGGTACCATACCATCAAATATAATATATAACAGATTAGAGTGATAACATCTTCTCGCTATATTTTCAATTACTCAGTAATAATCTATTGGAACTAACTTCACTTCTAGTTCTCAATGTATATAAATATAATAAGTAAGAAAGCTGTAGTCGAGACTGCTCGACTACGAGATCCCTGAGCCCTTTGAGCAAGAGCGATTTCTATCATTTTTCGCGTCTTTCTGCTTACACAAGAAACACACACACAGGCACACATAGGCACGCACGCATAAACACGCTTGGGCTGCTGTTTGATAGCTTTCCTTATGAATGTACTTGATCCATGAAACTCTTAGATTGTGATTGTATCATTAAAATACGTACATTTGCCAAAGCTGAAATCTCTAGTATTTCAAATACCCCCCTTAACAAATTTAGGGGTGAGGGGGTGCATATAGGGGTGGAGGGTGAATTATAACAAAAATCGAAATACTATAAAGTACAAATGAACTTACATATAAAATCTGGCGGCTCTAGCTTTAAAGATATTGGAGATATAATCAAAAAGCTTGTTTTCGATAATGTCTTTAATCGATAAAAAATAACGGGATGAGTTATCGATTTTTGGAGATAAACTCGATACCCGCGGTATGAAAAAAATTAAAGTCTAGCTCTTATATCTTCTGAAATCGACGCGTTCAAAAAGATGGACGGACGGATAGACGGACAGGGCTAAATCAATTCAGCTCGTCACCCTGATCAAGAATATATATACTTTGTGGGGTCTGCCATGCTTCCTTCTTCATTTTCACAAAACCATTATACCTTGATTTCCCATTTTCAATAGGATTAACAATGTAATTGCTACACAAATCAGATGGGATGCAATTTGGACCTTGGACCTAGATCTGGACATATCATTGCGATGACAAGGGCAAGAAATAACCACTAGGAACCCCTAGGACATCACGTCGCACAATGATCGCGTCACTAACAGTCTCATTTGGGTTTCATGAATGTGTAGCTGTGACAGTTGTGTGCGAAAACGAGATAGTCCTATATAAATATTAGGAGAGAAGAGCGTGTTGCAGTTTGGCTGATGTGCGACACGAGCAGCGCAAACACAATGATCAGACAAAACAAAATGCTGATGCTTTTGTTTATTATCCATTCGACTTCGGCTTCCAACGTCATGATAATTGTTTTCATTTGTAACGACATGACACGAAACGGTCTTTGAACACAGAACACTCTTCAATTCCATTATATAGGTGGAAAATGATTGTATTGATTCATAAAGCAAACAATGGCACGGACATAACTAAAACTACTTATCGGCACAGCGGGACAGAGAGCGTTAGGTAGGAAGGGGACGAAGGCACCCCGAAAGGAGGTTCGCAAAACGAGGAGAGAAGCATGTCGAACGGGCACAGGAGTGTCAATCAGCTATGTGTTCTTTGCCGATGGTGTTTAATATGTACCTTATGTGCTCAATAAACATCTTTACTTGGACTTACAGAGAGACTCGGAACTCGGGGTCTTTCTCTCTCTGTACTGTTTCCGTTATCCATTGTCCGTAGTGATCAGCTGGGCTATGGATTTTTGTTTTCGATTCATTGTGTGACCATAATTGCCAGCTTATACAGATTCCAGATCCCTTGACCAAGTCATTCACAGGACAAAGCCAACAAACAATTAGTGGAAAAATCAATGAAAACCAATGTCTCGCAATTTTCACACCGAATCCCAAACATTTTCACAAATCGTGGCAGCGATTGATAAGCGTGCTTCTGGGTAGTACTATATCCTGAATAACTCAATTAGGTAAGTATATGTATAACAATCCAGATTGCCAGATTGCAGGCAGATATATATATATTGGGATTTCTCTTGACGCCTGCAATCTTGTAATCTTGTTTGCTTTTTTTATACCCAGAACCCATTGAAAATAAGAAATCAGGGTATAACGGTTTTGTTAAATGTATGTAACCAGCAGAAGGAGGCGTGGCAGCCCTATAAAGTAGTTGAGTCGATTTAGCCCTGTCCGTCTGTCCATCTGTCCTTACGTTTGAACGCGTCGATCTCAGAAGATATAAGAGAAGAAGATAAACTTGAAATTTTTTTTCCTAAGTCGGTGTATACCACGCGCATATCGAGTTTTTCTTCAAAAATGGATAACTTGACCTGTTATTTTTTTAAAACATTATCGAAAATCAGAAATAAATTGATATCTACTACACCTTTTAAGCTAGAGGTAAATGTAGATTCATATCTACTTAATAGAATTTCGATTGTTGTTAAAATTTAACCCCACCCCCTATATTTATTTATTTATTTATTTATTTCTTAAAGCTATTGACAAAAACGAGAGTCAATTTTAATTAAAAAAAGCCTATACAAAGTACACGATATAATTTCAATAGTAACACCAATCCGATGGGGGTATTTTATTTGCCAGTCCGGCCGGCTATGCCCACGTGGCCCAAATATGGTCAGTGATACTATTGAAGCTATGAAAAGAAAGTGTTAGTAAGAAAACTTTAAAAAAATAAAATATTAAAATGTAGGTTATTAACAATATCTAGCATAATTAAAATAATTCTTAAAATAATAATAAAAAATAAAAAAATAATAATAATAATAAAAAAAAATAAATAAATAAATAAAAGGAGTTAAAAAAAGAGATAAAGTATAGAAAAAGAAAAAGGACGGTAATAAAAGAAGTTGCAAGAAAAGTTAATAAAAAGAATGAGAAATAATAAAAAGAAAAGAGTAAGGGAAGAGCCAAAAATAGAGTATAAGAATAGAATTGAGAAATCACTAACACAACATTAGCAGCAAAAACGTATGCCAATGCTTATGCCTGGGCATTGTGAGTGATTTCCCTAAGATAAGCTGATAGTAAACTTTTTATTTTAGGAGAGAGCTCTAAGGAAAAAACGTGATAATATTTATTAAAATTAACACAAAGAACATGAAACGCACTGTGCAAAGAATAATCCCTAGTGCACACAGGTAAATGAAGCGGACGATAGTGTCTAGTTGCTCAGGACGGAACCAAAAAATTTAGACGACCCAACAAAGAGGACGAATCAATATCACCACTAATCAATTTATGCAGAAAAACAATTCCTAAAATTGTTCTGCGATTGGTTAGCGATGGAAGATCAATTAGCTGGAGCCTTCTATGATAAGACGGTAATCGTAAATTACTGTCCCATCTAAGGTCTCTTAAGGCAAAGAGAAGAAACTGTTTTTGGACCGATTCGATACGATCCTGATACAGTTTATGTTACGGAGACCATACGACAGAGCAATACTCTAGGATAGGACGCACAAGCGAAGTAAATAAGCGCTTGGTAATAAAAGGATCTTTAAATTCCTTAGACCAACGTTTAATAAAGCCAAGCACACTTTTGGCTTCATTAATGATGGTAGAAATATGAAGATTAAAGTTAAGTTTACAGTCAAAGAACACACCAAGATCTTTGACTGTAAAGATGCGTCGTAAGGAAATATTGCTAATTTGAGCAATTTAGGTCAAGCTGGTTTGCCACACACCAAAGTTGAAATGCATTTAGGTCATCTTGAAGGTGAAGATGTCCATTTGCCCTGGAGTATGGAAGGCAAAGTTTTACATCATCAGCATACATAAATATAGTGGAATACGAGATACAACTAGGAAGGTCATTTATAAAAAGGGAAAAGAGCTATGGGCCCAAATGGCTACCCTGAGGTACACCAGACGAAACAAAGATAAGTTTGGACATAGCTGTTCTCAGGAAGACTCTTTGGGCTCTACCCGTTAAATAGGATGAAATCCCAGAGACAAGACTGGGTGAAAATCCTAAGCGTTCAAGCTTAAGAATTAGTATATCCAGCCCCTCACCATCACTTTTGTAAAAGGCGTATTTTAAATACTAGAAACTTGTGCTTTGACAAATGCATGCATATCAATGTTATAACGATAATATAAAGATATGAAGATTGTCCATCCGCAAGAAATGTTTTTTTTTACAATTAAGTTCCCATAGTAAGCCCACACTGCAGCGAATGCGTGTTCATGCCTGTGTGTGAGTGCGTGCGCGCATTTGCGAATAATTATTGAAATATCAGTTGCTCGAAGGGCTTAGGGGATCTCGTAGTCGAGCAGTCTCGACTACAGCTTTCTTACTTGTTGTAGATGGAGCATGGAGTACACATTAAAGTATTCGCTCTATCTTTCTATTTTACTTTTGATTCTGTACTTATTATATTTTCGGAAAGTGGAAGCATATGTATTGTTTGAGCTTCATTCTCTTTTTCCGAGCACCATACCACGGCTAGGGGAAGGATCGAAGGATCAGATGTATAAGAATAATATAGTCCTAATTTTCAGTCCAATTAAAGGTGTCAAGAGATGGAAGTCAATTACATGTTCATGCTTGAACTGTATGAGCGCGTCGATCTCAAAGGATATAAGAGCAAGAGACTTGAAATGTTGTTATAGCTCCGTGTATTGCACGAGCAGATCCAGTTTGTTTCCAAATATCGCTAACTACCCCGGGGTAGGGTATAATGGTTTTGATAAAAGTATGTAACAGGCAGAAGTGGGCGTGGCAGACCCCATAAAGTATATATATTCTTGATCAGGTCGACGAGCTGAGTCGATATAGCCCGGTCAGTCTGTCAATCCGTCCGTCCGTATGAACGCCGAGATCTCTGAAGGTATAAGTGTGTATGTACGTATTTGGAGGGTTCAGGATATCTCCTAGTCGAGCAGTCTCGACTAGAGCCCTCTTACTTGTTTTATATTGTGTATATTCTATTCTTTATATTTTTAACATATATTCAACATCCCCAATATATACATAGATTGTTGCGTGAGTATAAATTTTAAATGTCAAGTCCTCGCGCATTAAGTAATAATTCTGTTATAACATAAATGTATGAAATGGCTTGCGTTCATACGGAGAGACGGACAGTACACAAAAGCAACATTCACTAATACATATCTGATCGAATATTAAGACACTATGACTTAGTGCTGTGCTAATATTTTGAAATCATCTGCTCGCAACGACTTACCATTGCAATACAATAAGAACAAGTAAGAAGACTCTAGTCGAGACTGCTCGACTAGGAGATACCCTGAACCCTTCGAGCAACTGATATTTCAATAATTATTCGCATATGCACACACACACAGTCTTTAGCTCTTATGTCTTCTGAGATCGACGCGTTCATACATACGGACGGACGGACGGACGGACGAACGGACGGACGGACGAACAGACGGACAGACAGACCGACAGGGCCGAATCGACTCAGCTCGTCGCCCTGATCAAGAATATATATACTTTGTGGGGTCTGTCACGCCTCCTTCTGCCTGTTACATACTTTGAACAAAACTATTATACCCTGACTTCCCAATTCCAGGGTATACAAATTGTTTTACCAGACGGCCTAATTTCATAAATGTAATTGTTTTTTATACCCTGAACCCATTGAAAATGGGAAATTAGGATATAATGATCAAGAATATATATCATTTGTGGGGTCTGCCACGCCACCTTCTGCCTGTTACATACTTTGAACAAAACCATTATACCCTGATTTCCCAATTTCAGGGTATAAAAATTGCTTTACCAGACGGCCTCATTTCATAAATGTAATTGTTTTTTATACCCTGAACCCATTGAAAATGGGAAATCAGGGTATAATGGGTTTGATAAAAGTATGTAACAGGCAAAAGGAGGCGTGGCATACCCCATAAAGTATATATATTCTTGATCAAGGCGATGAGCTGAGTCGATATAGCCCTGTCCGTCCGTATGAACGCCTAGATCTTAGAAGTTATAAGAACTAGAGAGCTGAAATTTTGCATGTAGACTCTTGTATACCATACGCAGTACAAGTTTGTCATATTTTTTATCGATATTTCATCCGACAACTTTTTTATCGAGAATAATCGAAAGATTGATTTTGTTTTTTCAGCTTAATTTGAACACTTTTAGACCTGGAGACTTCAGATTTACTGTGTATATACAGTTGATGGTTACAAAGATTTTGTAATTTACAGATTTTGGATACCACGCCCCTTTCGTCAGCAATTAAAATAGAACGTATTTCAAGTACTAGAGACTTGTGCTTTGGAATGTATACACATTCTAACCATATGATCACGTTCTGAAAGAAGTGCAGAATGAGTAGAATATCAGCTTAGAGGGTTCAGGGTATCTCCCAGTCGAGCAGTCTCGACTGGAGCCTTCTTACTTCTGTTAACAATATTTTGATTGAGCTTAAGTCTGCGTCTGCCATTAACAAATATGAGTTAAGCATTAAAGTTGATTGAAAAATTTGAGATGATACTAAAAACATACATTCATCATCTGTTAAGTGATAGTAGGTTGTGGTAAAGTACGAAGATGTTGAGTGAGGTGGCTGTGGAGCTGCAGTTGCATCCGCAACTTCCATCGTAGCTGTTGCAGCAGCCTTTCCACCAATACCGGCCAGTCCGTTGCCACTAGCCACGCCCAAACAGGGCAGATTTCTCATAGCAAGAGCATTGTCTATAAGAAAAAAAGAGCAAAGCAAATGAAAAATAATCACAACAGCTGTCAGACGTGCACATAATACAATACTTATATGAACAATATTATAGCAATTTAATACTTATATGGTCTTATATTTTTCTTTAGTTCTGAAAGCAATATTTCCAAATACTTCTGAGCCGAGATGTATTTTCATATGCTTACCTAAATTCGCATTCTCTTTAATTGTAAAACAACGTATTAATTTATTAAATCATAAATTTCATATTTGAACACGATTTGAAAATATTCGTTTTACGCTTGTTGCCTGTATGAACTTAAACCGTTTCGACCGTCCGTCCGTCCGAACTAACGCCAAGAAGACATAAGAGCTAGACACTTGAAATTTTGCATGTTTATTCGTGTTACCATATGTTGTCCAAGTTTATCATTTTTCTTTTATATCGACAATTTTCTTTGAATTAATTTAGTTTTTAAAGCGTAATTTGAACAATATTATACCTAAAACCTTCAGATTTTGTGTGTATATCGATTTTACGAATACAAAGACTTTGTAATTTACAGATTTTGGATACTATGCCCACTTTACCCCAAAAAAAAACAAGAGACTAGAGCTTTGGCAAATTCGCACCTTTAAATGCCATCATTACAATTTTGATAATAATAATAATATTATTATTATTATTATTATTTTAATAATATTACACAAAAATATTGCTTTGCAGTCGCTGCTGCTTTTTGTGTGTGCATGTGTTTTTGAATGTGTGTATAAAATACATAAGTGCAGAATGATTAGGATATCAGCTTTTTGCAGAGTTTAGCGGGTCTTCTAGTCTAGCTGTCTCGACAGAGCACTCTTACTTGTTCGAATAGAAAGGCAATTGCTCATACGCACTCGTATAGGAGAAACGCATACGCTCTTGACGAAACGCTGCTTTTAACAACTTTTAATTGAATTTAATATTTTCAACATATGATCTACATGTTATACAGAAAGACGAAGGGGATCAGATTGACTCACCTCGTCGTCCTTATCAAGATTATTATCGAGATATTAGCGAAACCATATACACTGATTTAACCTTTTATGGTAAGGAAAACTAATATCAAAGTTACATTTGATAATGCATATTTCTATTATTAATATTTATGAGCACCTATATAGTCTAAATTTAGGGAGAGTATTTAAAAAAATTCGTGGTTCCCTTGTGATCCAGAACATCAAATAACTCATTTTCATATATTCCAAAAACTTCATTTTGGTACTTTTATGTTGATTCTTGTTCAGTACATAAGATTGAATGTTGTTCATAGTGTTTTTATTAATTTTTACAGATTTACATATTAACTGAAATACACATACAAATTGATAGTAGATTATATTAAAAGTTTGAAAGACAGCTATCATCGGAAACTAATTAGGAGTTCTTAGAAATGAAACAATATATGAGATTTTCTTGTTTTTAAAGGTCAGGCAAAAGTTGTAACCATACCCTTATGGTTCATATCATCCAGAGCGGGCAGTCGTTCAATTAGTGTTCCTGTTGACCAAGGCACTGTTCCCATAGCTGCAGGAGTAGGTTGAAGCGTAAACATTTTTTATTTATTTATTTCTTTCTTTCTTTTTTTTTTTTTTTTTTTTACGTGCTTATTATTTTTGTAGTTATTCCAGCAGTTAGATTCACTCTCTTGCTGGTAGCAAGTGCTAGTGGTGGTGCTAGCGTTGATTTCCACTGTTGGACTTTAAATTCGAAATTTGTCGCATTTATTTAGGCAATCAGAGTGCTGAAACTTAGACGGGCTACTCGTCATTTGAGTATCAACAATGAACATTTAATATAAGTGCCAGGGCTCACTGCAGGCGTCAATATTTCACACAGCGCTACCACCACAGGATTCTGTTTGTCTCAAAAGAATGCATGCAGATGGTAATGATTTTTATTTTCTTTGATTAAAGCGCTCTGTATTTGTTAGATGCACATGTATACATATATGCATGTATGTATTAATTATAATGCGCTAAGACAGCATTACTTTTTGCAAATCCTTTGTTTGTTTTTTTTTTTTATTTTATTTTATTTCTTTATTTATTTTTTTTTTTTTTTTGTAATGGAGTATTCGTCATTATTTTAGTTCACTTGTTCATTTTTGTGCACTCTACTTTGTTTTCAAATTAACCGGCACATCAGATTGTCGCGTTTTCACTATTTAATGCGATACCGCACACAAAATAATCGCACATATTCCACGTTTTCCACACAAATATATATATACGTATTATAATATGCCTTCTGCCTAAATCTAGTAGATGCTACGCAGCGTTGACAAACCGTTACCGATGCAGACATATTAAACTCATGATCGAAGGCCGCCGGTACAAGTAGTTACAGTAAATGCGCGAGCGACAATGCCAATGCTAACGCCAGTATTACTATCGCAAGATTCGGAGTTTGCTTGTGTGGCTCGGGCGTATGGGCTAATTTGAACCGTGGTGAATAGGCGACTCTCTGATTGGCTGGCAGAGCCCATCCACTTAGTACCCACTTCCCTTGTGGTCGTATGCAACTCAATGATTGGCAGCGAGCCAGCTCGCAAGCTGTTCTGCTCTATCACGCATTGGAAATACCAGCTGTGTGCGCAGTACAGCAATACAAGCTGGGCCTTAAAAGCAGCCTGTCTCGTAAACAGTTGCAGCGCTTGTTGCGCCAAAAACCAAAAGAGGTCAAGCCAATGTTTATTATTTCTGGCAAAGATATTGAATCTATAGAATATTTTTGCTGTCAAAATAAAATTTTTAGTAATTGATTTAGCCACAATGTATACATTCTAAGTATTACGTGGAAAATTTAAAATAATGAAAAATATTGCTTATATTAACGTAATTTGATTTTATATGTGTTATGCCGGGTCATCGCGTAAATACACAATTTTCGTATATATATATATATATATATATATATACATACATATATATATATATATATATATGTATATGTGTGTACGACTGTGTGTGCGGATTTGTGTACATGAGTACACATGTCTGCTTGTTGGATTGGGAAACTCGAATTCTATTTGAATTACCCGAATGAACGGGCGAGTAAGTTGCAGTCGCCCAATTGAATTGTTTCATTCCGATACAATAACCTCTAGACTGTTCCGTTAACTACCCACATGGCTTCCGTTTCGACAAACACAAACACAGCACGAATGCGAATGCTAACGAATGGGCGGCATGGAGCTTCAGGACCCTGTTCCTGTTCCTGTTCCTGATTTCGATTCTGTGTCTAAACGTGGGCGTGGGCGTGGGTGCGTGGTTGTTTTCAAAATGACGACGGACGCGGACACACCCTCATCTGCACATGGAGCCAGCATATCGTAAGTGTGTATTATCGTTTGTCCTGCTTTCGCTGCCTTGTGAATCGCTCGGCTGAATATCGGCATTAGACAGAGATAGCCATACATACATACTGTAAAGTACGATTTGCATTTTTGCACAAAATGTTTACAGAATGCATATGGAAATGAGTACTAATAGGCGAGTTGCTACAGTCCAATCGAACTGACACTTTCATGCGGGCAAAAGTTGATGTCTTTTCTGATTTAGATTTTTGATACAACTCACAGTTACAACCTAGAATTAAAAAAAAAAATTACTAAGTAGGAGTGTTTAACTTTGTGATGATATCTTCTTTTCAGTAAATCCGATCATAATGTTCTATGTTTCTAACGAAAAAATTTATGTGTGGCAGGAATATTTCATAAATCTGAGCCCGTCGGGTCGTCCCATATCAGTTATTTCATTTCACATTAAAGTAATCCATATACTAGATATCCGCAAAATATCTAATTTCTAAATGTTCTTTAAATTAAATTAAATTATATATTAAATATATAAAGTGTCTAACATCAACTTCAAACGATGAGGTATATATCAATATAGTACGTTTAATATAAGTAACAAAATTTAGATATGTTATTCGATGGAAAAGCTAGGGAACCTCAGACATTAAATTATAATTCAACCCGCTTTTGAAGCTAAGGTCCTTAATTTTTGCATTTCGATTTATTTCATAGCATGAGGCTAAGGACAATAAATTTTGACATCCATATAAATCTTAAAGCTCTAGAGCGCCAAGTGAATGCGTGTGAAATGTGAAATGTTCACGTCTTAGACCTTTCGAATAGATATTTAAGTTAATGCTCACACATAAACCAATGTCAATTTCAAATTTGTAATAAATGAACAAATATTGAATAGAGAATGTATTTGGATTATTTGCTGAAACTGAAATCATATTCATTGAAATTCGGTAGCATGTCTGTAGACATGTCTGTAGACATGTGTGCACATGTTATTTCTCTTGAATTGGGTGTGCATTGTACTTTCGTTTATGTTTGCTACTTTGCACTGATCACTGATATATATATGTACATATATATTCTCTTTGAATAACTATAAAAATACTGAAATTGCCAAGTGTTAAACCCTTTCCCCACTACCAGTTCACTGATCATATATATATATACATATATCATATGTATATATATATATATGTATATGTATCTTAATCAATGGCTTGTAGGTATAATGCAGTCTGATTCTTCATTTCAAACCCATCATCACATGTGATAACAGCACGTATTTAGAAGTGCAGGAGCCGTCCAGTCAACCCCTCTTTTATAGCGTTGCTTGACAAGCACCCCTTTTTATGAAACTAAGAATTTTAATTTGTTACGATTACATCTGAGATATGCGCAAACTTTTATCGCTCGGAATCATTCTAATACGTACAAAGATGCCAAGAAAACGAAAACGAATCTTGCACGCAACGGAGCAATATAAGTATGATTCCAATTCCTATATAAGACACATGAAAGCAAATCTCTCAGCAGGAAATTGTGCCCGTCCTGCAGATCATCGGAACGCGATTGTGCCACGTGCCGTATAGAACGCCATGTGGAACGGCGTTGATGCAAAAGTTTCCCGCATCGAGGATGAGCTGAGGCCGAATCCGCCGCCTGTTGTGTTGCGCGACCAGTTTTGCACCAATAGGAATATTAATGATTTACGCTTTGAATCTAGATACGAGGTCGATCTGGACTATGAAAAAATAAAGAATAAACACTCCAGACTCTACAATTAAACTTTACTGTAAATGAGGAACTAGAGCTGAGCCATCCCATCTTCAATACCTTGTGCTTAATCTGTATTTGTATCTGTAATATTAACACAAATTTAAATTTGGAACGCCAACCGACTACGCTATACATACTCTTCTTCTACTTTTTACTCTAATATCAATCAACTTCACAACTAAAGCGAAAATGTTTTATTTCATAAGCTATATACGATTCAGCAGGCACATGATTCAGGTCAACTGGCAACTTTCTTGGAAGATTTCAAATAAGCCATATACCCTTTTCGAGCTTTGTGATGAAGCATTAAGATTTAAGATAACTTTTGTGTCGATTTTTTATTTTTATTTTCAAAGCTGCGACATTTTCTATGTGTTTTGCAGTAACATAGCAATGGGCGTGGCAAAGGCAACGTCGTGCAAGAATACGATTACGACTAAGATTACAAATTGATTACCGTAAATTGTTACATCATTTTGCATCGCTGCTTTACCGGTTTTTAACTCCCATTTGTAGCTGTTTTTATTGTTTGTTGTTTCGTGTTGATGTTGGCTGAGCAGCATGCGACCGTCTGATATGCTCACTGCGTCCTGAGTGAAGTCTTGCGAGTAAGCGATAAGAAAGCAATGCCTTACTATTCAGAGCAAGCGTTGCGAAGCATGTGTAGAGTCAAACTGAGGCCGTGGTTGAAGCCAATAAGGGGATAGGCATGAAATATTCAATTCGGATGTATGTATGTGTGCATACTTAGCAGGAAGAACATGGGCGCAGATTTTAACAAAGGGAAAATTTTAGGTTATATTAAAATGTGTATATTAACAAAAACTAAGAGGACTTATATATCGCAATCTGGCCCGATGCAGTCTTTAATCAATAATTCTCATCCAAAGTCCAAAAAGTGTTATGTATAGCGCAACAGTTTTTTAACACAGTTCATCTACCAATTCCAAATTTGCAATTTAATTTTTTTATTAAAATGCATTGTGAAAATTGTATTTTATTTTAAGCACTAAAAGTATAGAAAATATTGTATATTTATATATTTATATTATATAAGGATCATTTCCAGCTTCAATTTTTGTTTTCCGCTATCATTCGTTATAGAACCTACTAATTTTTGTATTGATGTATAGATACTTACACACTTACTTGACAGTTACTTCACATTTATCTGAAATTGTCGGCGTAAAATATGTATAATTTACACCAAATTTGCTTAATCCATAATAAATCACAACAATTATCACATTTGAAAATGCCAGGCAGCCCCCTTTATGTTTTGTCCGCATTGCTCCCCACCGGGAATCTTACTAACGAGTCATTAAACAATTAAAGACTCGAGTACTAGCAACAAGCCAGCCAGGCAGA
The DNA here is from genome assembly GCF_018153725.1 of Drosophila mojavensis. NCBI lineage: Eukaryota > Metazoa > Arthropoda > Insecta > Diptera > Drosophilidae > Drosophila > Drosophila mojavensis. The sequence goes on along the minus strand of NW_025318684.1, from coordinate 170,105 downwards.
CAGCCCGCTTGATGGCCAGCCAAGCATTTGACCAGCCAACCAAATACAAACAACCAAAAATACATATCAGAGACACGGCATGGTGTGTACAATCGCTGTGGGAAACTGTTAAGCAGGTAAAGGGGAACTGTGAAATGGGAAGCGAGGAAGTGGGACAAGAGGGGAATCAATCATCGGGGTTTACCAAAGCACAACAGCCAAGTTTCACGCACGCCCATTTCACCCGAGAGCCAACCACTGTGAATATGCTTCAATTATTATGAGCATTCCGTACCGTGCCTCCCACTCCTGCCATACCCATACCCATACCACCCACACATATCACATAAGGATTATCACTTAACAAAAGTCGAATCCCAACCCCGATCCGTGAATGGATATTCTCTAGAACAAGGGGAGCAGTCCGTTGAGTGGCATTAAAGGATGCATACGTAATTAAAAGAATACATGCTGGGTTGCCCATCCAACAGATATAACAACAAAAATGAAAAAGTTTGCAGTATAGCTGGTATAGCAAAGATACAAACATGCTATTTACGACTACATACTATGAACACATACAGATAAATAAATCGTACAATATCATTCAGTGTATCTTTTATAGAAATTTGCACTAGATGAGAAATGATAAGCAATGTGCATATATGTACATATGTATATATAACAGTTTTGAAGGAAATTATCAATTTCTAGGAATGTGAGCAAGCAGCCAATTTTGATATCGATTTTAGAATTTATCCTGAATGGGCTACTCAAAACTTCCACCACAATTGACAGCAAGATTTATATTTCCTGATATTCGATCGAAGTTGCTCTCTCAGGTGAAATGAGCTAATTGTTTATAACAAAAAGAGAGCAAAATGAAATAAACTAATATTTGTATCAACTCTAACCGCCTCTGCCCCAGTTAAACGTTTATTTTTATAACTCGTATGTAACATAACGGATTTTTATCAAATGTTCAGCATTTGATTAATATATTCTATGAATATTTTCCAATTTAGTTAAAATGTAAACTGATAACTTTCAAGATCTTTGTGAGTTTCGCAAGCATTTTCTTGCTGTTACTAATCAGTTAATTAACAATATATTAATATCGAAAGAATACATTTCCTATCTTTGTATGAATGGAAAGTATTTGCTTACTTTTCAGTCTAGGGACTTGGTATTTGGAATAGGCACTATTTTATAGAAAGTATCCTCTACTGTATTACAGTTAAAAGCTTCAAACATCAGGGAAATAACAGTTTTACAGTTGATAAAAATGGTATGTTTCAGGCTACACGGAAATGGTAGCAATTACATGATAATAATAATAAACTAATAAATACTCTAATATAGTGAATTTAATAGACAGGTCAGGGCTATTCCAGAACTTATCTGTGTAATTTACATACAGAATCTTTCCCTGTAACGGTTTCCCTATAACAGTTTCGCATATTGAACTAAATATTTATAAAGAAATACTCAAATGCCTCTAACACTTATTTGAATAAGTATTGTAAATGGGAAACGAACTGTTTAAAGATATAAATGCAAGGATACAAGGACAACTGTTACCCTCTCATCAAAGAGACATTTAAAATATCTAAACATTTTAATATTACATACATACATAGTACTTACTTGCTTTCTCCCTCTCTCTCTCTCTCCCTCCCTCTCTTTCTCTCTCTGTTTAGTACTTACTTGCTTTCTCCATCTCTCTCTCCCTTCCTCTCTTTCTCTCTGCTTAGTACTTATCTGTGACACGGATGACGATGGCATCGCATTAAATCCAACGAACCGAAATTTAAAAATTCGACAAAGTTTCGAATTATTATCAACGCGTTTTAAATAATACACAAATGTAACTGACTCATAAATACCCTTCCATTAAAAATATATCTTTAGTTGATATATTTTGAAAGCATTCATATTATATTTAACATTAAAAATAATACCTTATTTGAAAATATTGTCGATTGCATTCAAGCTGTATAAATTGGAATCCATATCTAAATTCCCAAAGAGCAACCAAAATAGTTTTATATGCGTTATCGATGTGAAAGGAGAATATTTGTATGAGCAATGTTAATCGCCGTTATTTCAGCATGTATATATTAATATGTTTGCGAGCTTTAATTTAGTTTTCAACACATGATCAATATCAAGCAATCAGTAAAGAAATATCCATGGTGTAAGTGAAGCATTTCATATTCCATAAAAATACGATTAAGTCTAACAAAAATAGGGAAATTGAATTTAGCCGACTGCTCAAAACTGCTAACTTTAGATGAAACCAAAGGTGTGATGATTCATTCCTGATATGTTCTTGTAGTATCTATAAAAGTGTGGATATATTGATATAGTAGCTCTAGCAATTATCTCAAGAAAATTAAAGACTAGATGAAATCGGAACATTCCCCCATTGGCCTTTTTCATCCGTAGTCTTAGATTTCATATATCAACCCGATCTACTAAAGCATGGTGAATGGTGAAGGGTGGATGGAGATTGAGCCTGGGAAGTATGTGTCCTCGAAGTGCTGTGAATTAACAAATGGCAGGAGTAAGCGTTGGGTTTGAAAGCCCAACTGAGTGGAACAAATAGAAAATCGACATTTTTGCCAGTTCTTATGAAGGGAAGCATTAAATAGGTAATTTTTTTTGTTAGTATAGAAACAAAAGCCAGTATGTGTACTTTAGTCAGACGCTCCCGACATAGAAAATCAGCCCATTTTTATTAAAGATTGGTTTTCAATTTTTCGATGATTATTAAAATATAATTATAATGTGAAATCCCAATTTGCCCACCTTGATGCCAACCTAGCTGCTAGCTAGAAACCAAAAATATACAGAACTGTAATTTTCTAAAGGGCTAAGGGCTTGAAAAGTGTTGTAGTTAGGTGTAACTGGACATAACTTATCTGCGTTTTTTATACTAAATAGAACGCAACTGTGCTTCGACGTTATAACAAATTTGCAAAGCGTTATTATCTCTTGCAGCTCCAATCAGTTTTTGGCCCTTAAAAAATCTTGCACTCTTAAAAAATTCGATTGCTCGCTGCCTTCTCTTTGTGATATTGGCAATCAGCGTCAATCGCTAATATGTGAAAATATGTGCATTCCTGATAGCAACAGTAAATGAATATATATGAATATATACAGACGAAATAAGTCACTCTAACCCTGTCCCCTGCCCTGGTTGGACACTTCCGTCAAAAGTCTTCTGTATGTTTTAGGATCTGTTGTTGTTGTAATCATATATCACTTGCAAATCACTGTTCTTAGCATAACTATGAAATTCGTCAACCGCGTGCCTTCATATAATGACTTTAAAAAAGGCAACCCTTAAAGCAAATGAGGTACAATAACTCAGTAATAATACAAGTAAAACCATAATTGCATGTTTTCACACGAGAATCGATATAGAATCGTCTTGTCCCTTTGAGGGTTGTTCATCACAAAGGTCGCGGTGATCTACACTATTTGTTTGAGCTAAGAAAATCACTTAACTAAGATCACGCTGATTTTCACCACATGCTGTGACTCAGACTGTTCCTATGCCCAGCTACAAAGATCTAAATTTTCGATTTGTAAAAAGAAAACAAAGCAAAACAAAACAACAAATCACAATAAACAGAAGCTGGGCTAAGGCAACTCAAGGCATATACATATACAACCACGTTGAAGGAACAAGAAAATCCAGAGTTGATGTCTTTAAATTGTAAAAAAAAAAAAAAAAAAAAAAAGCTTCCAAACGGAAACAACTGAACTCAAAATTTGAGTACATGCTAATTCATTCAATGTGCGAATGTGGCCCACCGAGTCTTAACCACAAAGTTTACTTGTGGACTTAAACATAGAAATCTGTGAGTTAGCGGTGAGTTGCCCTTATGATTGCTCTTTATTGTTGTGGGTGTTGGTATATGGTTTGCCAATAACCAAACAACAAAACATAATCAAATATTCGAATTGCGAATATTCCTGCATTTAAGTTTTCTCCTCTATATATACATGGAAATGCATACCGCATACTATCATTTTTATGTTTATTGTACTCTTAAAATATTGTAAAATACCATTCACAAAATCATGTAGTTATAACAAAGAGTGAAATAAATTGAAATTGAAATTGAAAAAAAATTATGTTGATTGTGACTCTTTTTCGTTAGCCCCATAATTTCCACATTGTTATCGAACATGATTTTCTCTTTTATACAATGCTGGATACAGCTACTACGTTCGTCGTAATAATTGGGAATAGACAGACTCGCTGCTATTAATAGCCCAATGTGAATGCGATAAAAGGGAAAGGTTCATGTATTTGCTTATCTTCGCTGTGTACGTAGCTTAACTCACTTAACGAAAGGCGGCGAGCTTTACTCACTGAACGAAATTTCGATAGGTGAGTACAGTGATGAAAATCAAGTTAGCAAACGAATTTAACTTGACACTACCGTACTATTCTGCAGCTAAATTTCTTAAAAACAAATTAGTATCCTTTGTTTTGTCGATACTTCAAGCTAACTTATTTATTTATTTATATATTGAGTTTGAAATATATATATATATATATATATATATATATATATATATATATATATATATATAAAGTTCTTTCACGCGTTACTACCTAACTCAACTCAATATATATAAGAAATTATATTTATACTTGGTCAGGTTTTTGTCACAAACTTATAGATAGCAAATTGTATCTCTTTGGCCGAAGTAACAGAAGGAGCAGAAGCTGTTGAAACCAGTTAGGACATCAAGAAAAACTAACGTTCCGCAAAATGAATAATAGGAAGCCGAAACTCAGCAATTGTTTTTCTCTTTTTTCATATCACATCCAACACTTTCTCATAAGCTTTGTATCTCCAATATATTTTGTGAAATAATAAATATTTACAACTTCCTCATTTATTCATAAAGTATACAAATATCATATCATAATAAGAAACAATACCGTCTGAAAATTTTGTAATTTCAATACTCCGTTTGATGCCCAAACATAGTGCGTATTCGGATTTAGGTCAACTGAAGTAGAGTATTTATAATTCGATAGATGACTCAATAATTGACTGACGTGGCTGACAACTAAGAGTGCATAAGAATATTAAAGTCGACTTGAGGATACCATTTAAAAATTTATATCAATTTTCACTTTTATAAAAAAATATATTTCAGGTGCTCAACTGCTACAAAGTGTAGACATACTTTAAAACATATGAATATATATAAATAAATTAAAAGACTATCTATGTGTCGGGAGCCATTTGAAGCAGAGCAACGGGTATAGGGTATACAAAAGCAGGGCCGGAATCGGGGTCCTTCATGAGAGCGCAATGTTTTATCATAGTATCATAGTATATAGTATATAGTTTATCTGAATATTAACATATATTTTATTTGATTTGGAACAAATATATAATTAAGCATCCAAGACTTATTTACCAACAGTGCGTGCTAGATTGAAATTTAAATAAGCACGTATATTAGACTATGAATAATGTGCAAAGCATTGACGCTGCACACCCACACACTGAAATGGGACCTGGTGCCCTAACCGAACGTAGCGCACACTCATCCTCAACACAACAGCTTCTTGTTTATGTCTGTGAATGTCGATGCGGATCTGTCAGTTAGTTATATGGCACGGTCAGGCTCTGTTGTATATCGCTGTACTCATTGGCGTTGCTGTTGCCGCTGCCGTAGCGGTTGCCATATCTGCCGATCCCTGTTTTATTAATAAATTTATTATTATTACTTTTTTAAAGCTGTGTGCGCGCTGCAAGTGAAATAATTGACACATGTGCTAATATTTTTATTACATATTGTTTTATAAAATTATAAAAAAAAACAAGTGTATGTCTGTGCACGTATGTACAATGCATGAATAAATAAAAATATTTGCGATCATATGAGTGAATATGTAGACATGCAGCCATTTAGATATATGTATGCTGAGAAATATGCACACAAACATACATATGTACACATATTCATGAATGTGCCTACATACATGTACATATACTAGTATGTATGTATGTATAAAACCGTACGTACCTACATATGTTTCTAAAAAGTACGTTCACAGAAGTGTTCAAAATAGATTTCGAGTACATACCCACAAACATGCGTGTTTATACACACATAAACATACATGTGTGTGTAAAATTTTGGGTATATATATATATCGATAACAAACTTTTGTATATATATATATATATATATATATATATATATATATATATATATATATATATAAATTTTCATATACAAATGTTTGTTATCGAAATTCTTATATGTATATACATACATATGTACATATGCTGGTTATGTGCGCTTTGAGATACGTAGTTAATATGTAGCTCATATGTACATATGTATTTACATGTATATAAATGTTTGTGTCTATACATACATATGCACATATAAATAAAAAACACAAATGTATGTACATGCACACATATATCTGAATGCATCAAAAGGAATAACTGCACTTTCAACACTGACCTGAAGTTCAAGAACACAAAAATTGATTATGATGTTTATAAATGATTTTAATTGAATATAATAGAGTAAGAGTGATCCATCAAGAGCTTCTGAGTGAGATTCACATGAATATGAACCGTTTATGCACACCGTGAACGTCACACGCACAGCACAAACATATACCAAAAGACTGACGAATGAATGCAAACAAATGTATATTGGTATGTACATATATGTCTGTGTGTATATGCACATCTATATTTGTACAGGCATATATTAATTAATACAAAGATATATGTATGTATCTACGTATGCACATAAACCAACACTCGGTAAAGATTAAACAGAATAAACAAACTCGAAAAACTACAGCACAAAACGAAAGAGCTCGGAACTGAGCGTGAATAGAATTGTGAGTGTATTCCGAAAGCAGATTTATTAGCACATAATGTATTAAATTCGAGAATAAATAAAATAAGTCATACATCTCTGCCGGCTTTATAACATTTGATGGGTAAATTTTATTATTAATTATATATATTTATTATATTTATAACAATGCATTTGGCTTGAGAGCTTTGAATCGAAAAGTCGCGCCAGTTACATTTACAAAAATTCATATGTATTTATGTATATTCATACACACAGTACATGTATATGTATTAATGCATACTTATCCATGTATGTATGTATATACATACATATCTTGAAGAGGAAAATAATAATAAATATAAAGGAATATGATGGGATTGAAACTGTTAAGTGATTGTGGGTGTTGATTGTAAAACTTGGATAAGACATCTGGTGAGTGTACTTGACCGAACAAATATGTGTATATTTAATAATAATATACACAAAAAATAATATAAATACATATATTGGGCTATTTAGGGGCGTGTCTGATTGAAAATTTTGGTGGATTGTGATTCATTGTTAGGGTGACCATCCGTCCTGGGATTCCGGGATATGTCCCGCATTTGGGGGTAATGTCCCGGTGTCCCGACCTGACACGAAATTGTCCCGGTTTTCAATTGTTTCGATAAAAAAAAATCGTCATTTTGACAAAATGCAAACTTGAAGAAGTTTGTGTAGAGACAAGTCAAGAATTTTGTTTATAAAAACACTGCAGTTAAGGTAGTACAGTTTTTTGAAACAATCGTACATTCGTGCTATTACTCGGAAGTATTGAAAATAGCTCAAATCCTGCATGCAATTGCAGCGCACAATGCGCAAGTTTCGAAAGGGTTTTTTCTTACTAAATACAAAGTGGTCAGACGACACAAATAAGTTACTAGTGGAAAATGTTAAAAACATCCATATAGCTCAATTTAATTTTGTGGACATAAAAACATTGAATATTGATGAAAGAAATGTTATGTAAATACCTTCTGAAAAATAGGCAATGTGGAGAAGTATAAGTCAAGCAATCATGAATATAATAATATAAGGATGAATATAATTAAATATAAGGATGTATTCATATATATGGATGGTCTTCTTGTGGAATTAGTCCCAAGATAATGTAATTATGCTAAATATGAAAAAAATAAAAGTTGAATTTATGTAAGAATCTTTGTGAGAAATGATTTACTTAAAATGTTTTTTTTTTTTTTCAGAGAGAATGAGAGAGTGATAAATGGGTGGGTAGTTCTTGACAGTCCCGAAATGGGCTCCGGCCCAGATGGTCACCATAGTCATTGTAAAACAAGTAAGAAGACTCTAGTCGAGACTGCTCGACTAGGAGATACCCTGAACCCTCTAATCTGACATTCTAATCAATCTGCACTTCTTTTCGACACACATACATACACACGCACGTATTAGAACGCGCTCTGCTAACTGCGCTTTGGCTGCGCTGTAGTGTGGGTAACATTATAAGAATTTATTTGTTGAATAATTTAATTTCTAGACGTACAATCTTAAGGAAAGTTTCAGGGCGTAATTATATGGTGAAAATGTATGTACATTCCAAAGCACACGTCTCTAGTACTTGAAATACGCCTTTTACAAAGGTGAAGGTGAGGGGGTGGATATAGGGGTGGGGGGTAAATTACAACAAAAATCGAAATTATATAAAATACATATAAGTCTACATATAAAATTTGCAAGCTCTAGCTCTAAAGGTGTAGGAGATATAATTAAATAACTAGCTTTCGATAAGGTTTTTGATCGATAATAAAATATCGGGAGTAGTTATCGATATGTAAGGAAAAACTTGATATGCGCGTGATATACGCAGACCTAGGAACAAATTTCAAGTCTCTAGCTCTTATATCTTCTGAGATCGACGCGTTCATACATACGGACGGACGGACTCAGCTCGTCGCCCTGATCAAGAATATATATACTTTGTGGGGTCTGCCACGCCTCCTTCTGCCTGTTACATACTTTTAACAAAACCATTATACCCTGATTTCCCATTGAAAATGGGTTCAGGGTGTAAAAAGCTCTAGTCGAGACTGCCCGACTACGAGATCCCCTGAACCCTTCGAGTGATAGCTATTTCAATCATTTTTCGCGTCTTACTGCTTACACAAGACACACACACACACACACACACACGCATACACACAAGCATACACACAGAGATACGCACGCACGCATAAACACGCATTGGCTGCAGTGGTGGCATACTATAGGAACTTAATTGTTAAATAACTTTTATTGTGGATGTACTTTCTTCATGAAACTTTCAGATTATGATTATAACATAGATATGCATGTATTTGCCACAGCACAAGTCCCTAGTATTTGAAATACGCCTTTTACAAATGTGAGAGTGAGGGGACGAATTAGGGGTGGGGGTGAATTTTGACAAAAACCGAAATTGTATAAAATGCATATAAGTATACATAAAATTTGAAGAAGATATAAATTTATTACTGGTTTTCGATAACGTTTTAATCGATAACAAAATAACGGAGTAAGTTATCGACATTTAAAGCAAAACTCGATATGCGCGTGCTATACACGGACCTAGGAAAAAAATTTCAAGTCTTTAGCTCGTATATCTTCTGAGATCGACGCGTTCAAACATACGGACAGACGGACAGACGGACGGACGGACAGACGGACAGAGCTAAATCGACTCAGCTCAGCCCTGATCTGAATATATATACTTTTTGGGATCTGCCACGCCTCCTTCTGCCTGTTACATACATTTAACAAAACCATTGAAAATGGGTTCAATCTATCTTTGCATTTAAACTGGCAACTCATAGTCAGATTATTGCTAAATAAAACTAATGTAATTGTATAACCTGAACTGAACTGAAATTCGAAATCAGGTAATAATGTGTTATACTGCTTTGTGAAAAGTATGTAAATGGCAGTATATATATTCTTGATCAGGGCGACTAGCTTAATCGATATAACCTGTCTGTCTGTCCATCAGTTCGTCCGTATGAACGCCGAGATCTCTGAAGATATACGAACTAGAGAAATTTTGCATGTATACTCGTGTATACCATAAGCAGTACAACTTCGATAACTCATTCGATTTCTTTTTATCGAGAATGATCGATAAATTGATATTGTCTTTTCAGCCAAATTTGAACACTTTTAGACCTACAGATTTCAGATTTAGTGTATATACATTTGATGAATACAAAGATTTTGTAATTTACAGATTTTGGATACCACGGATCCTTCGCCCCAAATTTGTAAAAAACGTATTTCAGATACTAGAACAATATGATCACGTTCTGAAATTTTCATGAAGACAGTCTTACTACAAGAGAAGTTAACAAGTAAATTCTCACAGAGCACTTTCTTATACGGGCGTGTAGATATATCTGTGCATAAAAGATGTACAGATTAGAATATCAGCTTGAGGGGTTCAGGGTAGTGTCAACTAGAACCGTCTTACTTGTTAAATCTAAGGACCAGGAAAGGGTTTATATTATATTGTCTAATATACAATCGAATCACTTTTTTCTTTTTTAAGGAAAATACTCCAGAATTGAGTCTTTGAAACGATTATTAAGCCATGACGTCAGTAAAGGAAACTACAAGGTTAGCCGTAAATCGACGAGGTCAAACAGACAATGGGAAAACAATTGATCGTTTAACTATCATTGATGAATCCGATTGCGATTTTGATTCCGAATATGATTCCGATTGCACAAACTTCTTTCTTAATATGTCTTTAAAAAAGTCTTGCCAATGCCACAGCGCTATGAAACGACAACAGATGATGATGATTATGAGGAACAATAGGAGCTGGCAGTTTCGATTGGTAGTCACCCGATATGCGTCTAAAGTTTTACTATCGATTTTATTATCGATCGTTATTCTAGCATCTGCCCAGGAAGTAACGAGAGACACAGAAAAATTGCTTGGATCAAACAGCACAGAAAGCCATCGAAATCAAACACATACAACTGCTATTGACACTCCTATTATAAAGGAACACAGCCAAAGCCAGAACCAAAGGCAGTCGGATCAGCTCCTAGGTCAAATGCCAGCAAGCATACAAGGATTTAGCGTAAACAGAAATAGTTTGATTAGTGGAGATTCTGTGCTGCAACGTCAGCTGAGGGAGAAAGCGAAACAGGATAGCTTGGAATCAATTAAAATGCATATTTTGATGCGACTGAACTTAAAGAAATTGCCCAATATAACAAAACCAATAAATGTACCTCAGAACATATTGGAGAATTTTTACAAAAACTATAACTCCTCGCTTTTGAACTCGATGTGGGGTCAAAAGAGTAAGCCAAACGGTGCTGCTATTCCTGCTCCAAACAAGCCTGGATCTGCTCTGTATATGCATGAAGATACTGTGACAGACTCTGTGAATGTTACGCAAAACATTAAACAGAGCTCTAATAATAATTCTAAATATGAGGCGTCCAATAGAAATACGTCTTTGGAAATGCAGGGTGACGATCCTAATAATTTTAAAGATTTTCAGTACATCTATAATATTGAAATTGATAAGCATCAAACGGGTACAATGCATAAGGCCACTGAATTTACAATTAACGACGATGATATTGAATATGAAAGCATACTTTCTCATATAAACCGTGTTTATATATTTCCAGAACGTGAGTTAAATACTATTACTATTTGTAATAAATTGTGGTAAAATTTTTTAGTAATAACAATTGCTGACAAACTAAATTTAACTTGCTTTATATATATGATGTTGAAATATTAATATTAATATGATTTCATTAGACATTAATTAAAGAAGTAAAATGATACAGTCCATAATGCCAGTCTGTACAATGCTCTTTCGCGGTCCAAAATGCACTGCATTTTTATACCCTGAACCCATTTTCAATAGGAAACCAGAGTATAATGGTTTTGTTGAAATGTATGTAACAGGCAGAAGGAGGCGTGGCAGACTCCACAAAGTATATAGTATATTCTTGATCAGGGCGACGAGGTGAGTTGATTTAGCCCTGTCCGTATGTCTCTCCGTCCGTCTGTTACGGTGTATGCGTGTGTGTGTGTGTGTGCGTGTGTCTTGTGTAAGCAGAAAGACGCGAAAAATGATTGAAATAGCTTTTGCTCGAAGGGTTCAGACGATCCCGTAGTCGAGCAGTCTCGACTAGAGCTTTCTTACTTGTTATACCCTGAACCCATTCAAAATGGGAAATCAGGGTATAATGGTTTTGTTGAAATGTATATAACAGGAAGAAGGAGGCGTGATCAGGGCGATGAGCTGAGTCGATTTGGCCCTGTCCGTCTGCTGTATGTCCGTATGTTTGAACGCGTTGATTTCAGAAGATATAATTTATCACAAAAAATCTATAACTCATCCCGTTATTTTTTATCGATAAAAAACATGATCGAAAATCAGTAATAAAATTATATCTCCTACACCTTTTAAGCTAGAGTCTCCAAATGTTCAATGTAGATTTATATGCATTTTATACAATTTCGTTTGTTTTTATTAAAATTTACCCCCCACCCCTGTATCCACCCCCTCATTCACATATTTGTAAAAGACGTATTTCAAATACTAGAGACTTGTGCTTCGGCAATGCATGCATATCCATGTTATAATCATACTCTGAAAGTTTCATGAAGAAAGTACATCCACAATAAAAGTTATTAAGCAATTAAGTTCTTATAGTAAGCGCACACTGCAGCCTATGCATGTTAATGCGTGCGTACGTATGTCTGTGTGTGTGCGTGTATGTATGCATATGCGAATAATTATTGAAATATCAGTTGCTCAAATGGTTCAGGGGATCTCGTAGTCGAGCACTCTCGACTAGAGCTTTTTTACTTGTTTTACATTGCTTTTTATTTATTTTTTCTTTTTTAGAGCCCCATGTACGACATAATCGGAAAACAGATGTCTTACGCTTTAAATTCGAATCAGGATCCTCAGATATTTCTTATGTGACACTTCACTTGTATTTGCGTGGATTGGAATGGATCAGTATCTATCAACCGAAAATGCTTGAAGAATTGTCCGATTTTCAGAATAAGGAGATTGTCGTAGCCTTGCATCGGGCCATACGTCGAGCAAATAACACAAATTATACGCATAAGGCAAAAATCTTCGAGTTCCGACATAAAATTCCAACTGGATTGGGTCAATGGGTCAACGTGGATTTGAAACCCTTAATAGGTACAGGAGCCGCAATAGATCCCAGTCAAACCCAGGAGATTTTTATAAAAGGTGTCGAGCCATGGATGCGGCCCTTGGTTGTCACGACAGATAGTACTGCAAAAAATCCATTGGTATATATATACAAATCTATATATTCAATAATCAAAAGATATTCGAAACATTTCTTTATATTCAGATTTATTCTCACTGCTCCATTGTTCACGATAGATCTAAATGAATTAGATGAGAATTTAATTGCATTAGATATAAATTTTTTTGAGCCACTTACCTTCCAATGCTTCGTTCAAATCATCAGGGTATAATGGTTTTGTTGAAATGTATGTAACAGGCAGAAGGAGACGTGGCAGACCCCACAAAGTATATATATTCTTGATCAGGGCGACGAGCTGAGTCGATTTGGCCCTGTCCGTCTGTCTGTATGTATGAACGCGTTGATTTCAGAAGATATAAGAGCTAGAGACTTCAAATTTTTTTCTAGGTCTGTGTATACCACGCACATATTGCTTTTAATATCGATAACTTTCCCCGTTATTTTATTATCGATTAAAAACATTATCGAAAATCAGTTTTAAAAAATCAGTTTAAATACCTACATCTTTAAAGATAGAGTCACCAAATTTGTAATGTGGATTTATATGTACTTTATGGAATTTCGATTTTTGTCTAAATTTACCTCTACCTCTAGTTCACCCCCTCATCTTCACATTTATAAGAAGCGTATTTCAAATACTAGGGACTTGTGCTTTGGCAAATATATGCATATGTTATATTCATTATCTGAAAGTTTCATGAACACAGTCCATCCATAATAAAAGTTGTTAAACAAATAACTTCCCATAGTAAGCCACCATTGCAGCCAATGCGTGTTTATGCGTGGCTGTGTGTGCTCGTGTGTGTGAATAATTATTGAAATATCAGTTGCTCGAAGGGTTCAGGGGATCTCGTAGTCGAGCAGTCTCGACTGGAGCTTTCTTACTTGTTTTTTTTATAAGAAGTACATTGATCTTTAACATTTTCTTTCTTTACAGACCGTGCATATTGAAATTGGCTCCCGCAAAAAACATCGAAGAAAACGAAGCGTTTATCTCGATTGCACCGAGAACGATCACGATATGCGCTGCTGTCGATATCCTTTAAAGGTTAACTTTACCAGCTTCGGATGGCACTTTGTTGTGGCACCCACATCATTCGATGCATACTTTTGCAGCGGTGACTGCAGGGTTGGGTATTTGGAGCAGTATCCACACACGCATTTAGCAGCGCTGACTACGTCGGCGACGCCATGTTGTTCGCCAACGAAAATGAGTTCCTTAAGCTTGCTGTATTTTGACGAAAATCACCAACTTGTGTTGAGTGTAATACCAAATATGTCCGTAGAGGGATGCAGCTGTTCCTAGCAGACAATATCAATTTACATATGTATATGTACATGTATGCTAATATTATATGAACGATTAATTTTACGTATTGCGTTTAGGTATAAATAAAATAGAATAATCTAATGCACATAATAAATGCAGTGGAGTCCGGTTATAGCGACATTCAAGGGACCGACGATTTTACGTCGCTATACCCGGAGGACGCTTTAACCAGAAGGAGCAAAAAAATATTTCTTTCATTTTTTTACCGTTGCCATGTTCGTAAAGGCGTTTGACACAAAGAAAATTATATTTGTAATCAAACAACAATTTTTTATATATATATTATACATATTATTACAATAACATGCTATCGAAACATTTATGTGACGTCGGCATTGCAGCTTGTGTCTCTCTCTCTCTCTCTCTCTCTCTCTCTGTCTTAGCAGCATTTGTGTCGCTGCTACGTACACACTGATAAATAGAAACATATACATATGTATGTATATATTTCTAACAGCATATTTTAATGCTTAAATTTGTTGTCATTATTTCGCATTTTTTTTTCGACACGTCGTCAAAAATGTGAAAAAAAAAAATCGTCGGGATAAGCGGATTGTCATTAAAAGCGAAGACCTACTAAGCGGAGGCTCTTTCATATATGTTTTTATGGGGACCAACCAAGACATCGAATTTTCGTCGACATATGTAACCGGTTGGACGCTTTAAGTGGAGTCGTTATAACCGGATTCCACTGTATATAAATACTCGAATATGAACATACATACATATTTGCACATAAACTTTGAAGTACCTGTAGTAATGTTTGTTTTTGTTTGAGTAGGGCATGAATGAATTTGTCATTTACATAAATCTAGTTATGTATAAAATAATAATAAATAAATATATGTATATATATTCCCTTCGATCAATAGCTATTTCGATAATTTTTCGCGTCTTTCTACTTACACAAGACACACGCACACACACACTAACACACACACTCACACACACACACACGCACACACACACACACAGACACACATACACACACACACATACATACACACACATAAACACGCATGGGCTGCAGTGTGCGCTTACTATGAGAACTTTATTGTTTAATAACTTTATTTGCGGACATACGATCTTCATGAAACTTTCAGATTATGATTATAACATATGCACGGATGGATATGCACGCATTTGCCAAAGCACAAGTCTCTAGTATTTGAAATACGCCTTTTACAAATATGTGGATAAGGGGGTGGATATAGGGCTGTAAAATGTATATAAATCTACATTAAACATTTGGAGACTTTAGCTTTAAAGTTTTAGGAGATATAATTATATAACTGATTTTCGATAAGGTTTTTTATCGATAAAAAAGCAAAACTCGAAAATCAGGTCTCTAGCTCTTGTACATATCTTCTTAAATCGATGCGTTCAAACATACTGACATACGGACAGACGGACGGACGGACGGACAGACTGACGGACCGGGCTAAATCAAATGAGCTCGTCGCCCTGATCAAGAATATACATATATACTTTGTGGGGTCTGCCACGCCTCCTTCTGCCTGTTACATACATTTCAACAAAACCATAACACCCTGATTTCCCATTGAAAATGGGTTCAGTGTATAAAAAAACAAGTAAGAACGTTGCAGTCGGGTGATACCGATTGCAGAAGACTCATTCACAGCCCAAACGCTGTCAACCAGAGTATATAGTGTAATTTTCAAGTCTAGTGCGCAACAAAAAACAGGCCATTATCCCATTAAAATTGGAAAATCATCCATAGCTATTGCTATGATTATTGCAATCAAATTACATACATATATAATTTATACAATTTTTATTTTTATTTTATTTATTTATGTATATCCATATATTGGATACTGGTTTCAAGCACTAACCACAGAATGATTGTGCTTTCGTATATTTTCGTAGCCCAAACCTAAAAGTGATGACCCGAGCAAATACGAAGTGGTCTGGGAGATAACTCCCGAAAAAAGTGTGCAAAACGCTTTACACTACTTGTCCGGTCTATGTGGTCTGTGGTAAGTGCTTCAAGCTAGCAGCAGATCAGCGCGATTTTTCTATACATGTGCACACACTCATCGTCTATTCTATGCGTACAGACAGAAGCGCGCCTTTCTCACATTCTTAGAACTTCGATTGATTTCTGGACTTTCTAGCCGTTACTGTAGGTTTGTCTGATGACGCTCTCTTATTAAGCTATTCTATTTTAGCAACTGGCTAGTCAAGCAAAGCAGTGGCGCGGGTGCCAAGGCGACGCAAATTATGTTAGAGTAGGGGAGGTTCGAAACCTCTTCGATGTTATTTTTTTTTTTTCATACATATTTCGTTTTTTATAAAATAGATATTTTATTGGGAAGGTGCGAGCTTGAATGAATGGCATTAATTACTTTTGTTTTCCTTAGTCGAATATTTTAACAAGTTTAAGTTTGTTTCTTCTTAAATAGCCCTCAAATACATATACGCATATACATACATATGAATATATGGAAATATGTATGTATACATAAGTCTGCACGCATAGCAGCCTTATACATGCGCTCATTTGTATGTGTGTATGTATGTACACATAAATGGGTACTCTAGCTTATTCTAAGAATCTCAGTTGCGATTGATTTGTCTTTACGCTGGCTTTTCTTTGCTATGTGGCGTTAACAATAATGTGGTTTCGTTTTAACTACTGTTGCTCGAAACGATGCGGTGGTGCTGTAGGCAGAAGCGCCGGCGATCTTTATTTTAGATATTTTGACATGAACTTGCTATTCGGCTGGGGTGCAAGTTCAAATCCCGCGGAAAACTCGTTTTAGTAAATTGCAAATGTTTGTTATTTTAGCTTTTTTATATTTTATTAATTTTATAAAAATGTTTCCTTCCGTGTATCAATGCTTATTAAGCCTATTTATGTGTACTAATACATATGTTAATAGATGACTGATGCATATAAATGCCGCAATATGGGCACTATAAATGCCGATTGCCACGCCCCTAGTGGCCGTAGACTCCTCATTTTTGGCCAGTTCTGAGAACGAGCAACCTGTAACCTAAATGCAAAATTTGAATTTTTACACTCAAAAAATGTGAAAATTACAGGGTATTTTTCGATATGCCATGCCCCTAAAGAGGCTTAAAAATTTGAAGCATCTAGCTCATAAACCCCTATGGGCGGACATATATCTACTATAGCTCGTTGGACTTGGGTGGTCTCTCTCGATGTTCTCGATGCACGCACATGTAAAGACAGGTATACAAATGCTTCTATCCCATAATTGTGAGCATCGCATCCCATGCATACACACAATAAATGTATATACATACACACATACATATGTATGTGAGCACTTCACAAGATCGACCAAATGCAAATGCTGGGATTTAAAATTGCTATAGGCAGCAAGAGCTTCGCAGTGCTGCAAATTTAGTTTTTTTCCCGTAAAATCTGGCATTTTCCGAAGACCAATTACGGGAAATATTTAGGAACTGCGGGAAGCGGGAATTCTGGCTTCTTTTTTTTTTAAATGAATTAGGCTTTTTTCGCTTTTTTAATACTGCCACCAATTTCATGAAAACATGTAGCAGCACGGTTGCCACTTGTAAAAAAAAGTTGGGTATTAAAATCTACCATTTTTAATAAATCTGTGAAGAAGTTTGGTAAAAATATACCAAATGTGTCTAAGAGTGACAGCTTTATTATACGTTTATATCGATATTCGCCAATATCACCACCACTACTTTACACAAACTGTGATCACAATAAGGGGGATTTTTTCGTCTACAAATTTCGCCATGTCAAAGGAATATAAGCAAAAGTGCCATGATGCAGGCCTTGAACAAGAAATTCGTGCTCGCTGCTCTTATTTTGTGATTGAACTTATCAAGGAGCTAAAGCAGAGGTAACCAATTTGTCAGATACTTCTACCGACCGTTAAATAATTTTGATTTTATCTGCAGGCTCCCCGACAATTTTAAAATTTTAAAAAACATTGACGTTTTTTCCGTTGACAAAATTCTGTCAACTAAAAAAAAGAAATCACAGAATTGTTAGAACACCTCCAAGTAGACAGTATAGCCAACATCGGTAGTACTATGATATTAATCTAGTTAAGTGGGAAAACGTCAATGACAACTCCAAATTTTGGAATGAAGTACAAGGATTCTGGCGGCAACCGCAGATTCCTTGACTTGGCAGCTGTTGCCCTGCAAATGTTTTCTTTACCATGGTCCAACGCGGAGGTGGAACGCGTATTTAGCCAGCTTAACTTGGTAAAGTCCAACTTAAGGAACTTAATGAGCCTAAGCACAATAAACAGTATTCTTAGCATAAGGTAATATTTTATTGAGAGTGAAAAGATGATACCGATTTATATATTACTTTTTTATTTAATATAACACACATATATGGTTTGCGAAGACTGGGCAAATGCTGCTATGAATACAAAGTTCCTCAAAGTTATCTTCGCATGATCAAACCATAAAAACCGTTTTTTTTACGTTTTTTTTGTAAGCCATCCGCTTTTCAGCTTTTTTTTCCCGTTTCTTCCATCTAAACCAGCTTTTTTTTCTGGTAAAAAGTTGGCAGCACTGTAGTACACGTAGCTACTGTAAGATGTATGTGTGTGTATGCTCGTCGCGAAAACATTTTTATTATGCGCACCAACCCATTCATACCCTTCCCACAAACAATAACGAAAACGCAAACATTCTGCACGAGCATGGCAAATGGCTTGAAGAGTTCGGAAGTTCTTGCTGCGACGAAATTTCAATTTTCGTGAGCTGCTGCTTGTGCCCACATGCATACATACATATCAGTGATGCCAATTTTCCCTTTTTTCGGACAGATCTGTCCTGCTTTTAATGGCTTCGTCCGGAAATTAATCAAACATCCTCTATTCGGAAATCTGTCCTTTTTTTGTGAATGCGAATCGTGTTCATATTTCCCCAGTTGGTTGGTTGTTTTTACAGTTGATCGGTTGTGGATGCAACAGATTTCTATTAATTAACATTGCCAACCAGTTGATCAGAGCTTTAGCATAAAATATATTAAATTTTGTACCGATATTTGTTTAAGAACAGTGCCAAAATGAGTATAACAGTGATAAATTGAATTGCTTAGATGCCTTGTATGTATTATCGATATCGGTTTTAATTGCTTTTTAAATTGTGCTCCATGCGAAAAGTGTAATAAAATGCTCAAAGAAACGTATAGGCAAAAATTTCGGGATTGCTGGCTACAACAGCCAAATTTTAAGTCGTGGATAGCCCGCGATGAAGACGACTATAAGGCGTACTGCAGAATCTGCAAATGCAGTATTAATTAGCAGGTTATGCTGCAATAACTACAAATTGCCAGAAGAGATTTTGGCGCGTATTGGATCGATGGCCACATACGAGGCTAGTGAAGAGGACATGGATTGCATACTTGACAATGCCTTGAAATGTTTGGAATAAAAAAGAAAAAAACAAAAATTAACAAAAAACAATATTTTGTCCTGTTTTCTGTCCTTTTTATATCCTGAACCCATTGAAAATGGGAAATCAGGGTATAATGGTTTTGTGAAAAAGTATATAACGGGCAGAAGGAGGCGTGGGAGACCCCACAAACTATATATATTCTTGATCAGCGCAACGAGCTGAGTCGATATAGCCCTGTCCGTCTGTCCGTCCGTTCGTTCGTATGAGTGCGTCGATCTCAGAAGTTATAAGAGCTAGAGAGCTGAAATTTGGCATGCATATTCGTGTGTACCATACGCAGTACGAGTTTGTTTTAATTTTTCGATAACTCATCCGATAACTTTTTTTATCAAGAATAATCGAAAAATTGATTTTGTTTTTTTAGCCTAATTTGAACACTTTTAGACCTGGAGTCTTCAAATTTGCGTTGTATATAAAGTTAATAGATACAAAGATTTTGTAATTTACAGATTTTGGATACCACGCCCCCTTCTCCCCCAATTTGTAAAAAACGCATTTTAAGTACTAGAGACTTGTGCTTTGGAATGTTCACACATATTCACCATATGATTACGCTCTGTTTCATTAAGATCGTATGTCTACAAAAGAAATTATTCAACAAATAAATTCTCATAATATTGCGCACACTGCAGCGCAGCCCAAGCGCAGTCGCTGCTGACTGCGCAGTTAGCAGAGTGCAGGCTTATGCGTGCGTGTGGATGCATGTGTTTTTGTATGTGTGCATAAAAGAAGTGCAGAATGATTAGAATATCAGCCTAGAAGGTTCAGGGTATCTCCTAGTCGAGCAGTCTCGACTGGAGCCTTCTTACTTGTTTTTTTTTTTTTTTAATTTTCAGCCTTTTTTTTCGTATTTTCCGGACAAATTTTTTTTTTTCCAAAAAAAATTTGGCTTCACTGATATATATACATATTTGAGAGAGGAGAGAGCATCGAGAGAGAGAGAGAGAGAGCAAGGGAAACTTTCAGCGAAAAAAGTGTGCAAAACGCTTTACACTACTTGTCCGGTCTATGTGTTCTGTGGTTAGTAATACAACTTCAAAACGGATTTTCTATAAGGTTTTTTATCGATAATAAAATAACGGGATGCGTTATCGATTTTAAATGATAAGCTCGATATCCACGTATATACGGAAATTTTAAAAAAATTGCTCTAGCTCTTATATCTTCTGAAATCAACGACAGGCGGACAGGGCCAATTTGACTCAGCTCGTCGCCCTAATCAAGAATATATTGTATGTATATACATACTTTGTGGAGTCTGCCACGCTTGTTTCTGCCTGTTACAACATTTCAACAAAACCATTATACTCTGATTTCCCATTTTCAATGGATTCCGGGTATAAAAAAAAAATTTAGACCATAGTGCAATATAAATAATCTTAATGTCTGCACTTGCCATTCACCACGAGGAACAAATACTCATTTCGAATATGACAGTATTTTACAATATTTTCACTCCTAAGTCGAGTGCATAAACAACTTGATCTAACAAATTGTAGTATACATAGTGTTTTTGCTTATAAATTAGTCCTTTTACTTCTGAAATTCTCTTAAAGTAGTATCACTGACCAAAGAACACAGTGGTCTTTGGTCAGTGGTAGTATACAGATTTTTCAAATAATCGATAATAATAAGATTTTGAAGAAATAGGCACTATGGTCACACAGTCGCGGCGAATTTAGAAATGATAAACGATGTCTGTATTTGTGTTGTGTGGGTGTGGATTTATTTCACGGAATAAAAATTAATAAAGCTATGTAATTTGTTATCAAAATGTGCTCTAATAACTGTGTTAATGTTGTTGAGTTAGATTATGTTGTGCTAAAGGTAAGTTTAAATTGCAAAAAATCCGAAACCAGACAACTGCACACAAATGTATAAACGATTTCAGCCATAGAGAATCATGCATGCGTGCAGCATTGTGCAGGCTTGTTCATTCTCACATTTGTTTTCAATTACTGCAATCATTACAGTTAAATGGCAGCGACATTACATCATTGTCTAGTTATGAGGCGGTTCAAATGTTCCTTCAAGCTAAAGAAACCCTAGTAGTTGAATTATGCCGAAAGCGAAATCCCGTCACCTCCGGAGACCTGCAGAAGGACGATATTTGTTCAAGAGTAAAAAATGTTCAAGTATCTAATGCAAAAGCAACCAGTGCCTCAGAAAATATTAATTTCAATTCATTGCCGATGCCACCTCTATCATCAGTGTCAGCTGAAAATCAAATTATTTTAACTTTACGAACATTTCAAAACAGCGATCAAACCGAACCAGTATCGAAGGAGAAAAAAACGAATGACAAGTTTGTTGCATTCAATAAAACTAACAAAAAATTCAATCATAACGAAAATATTGCGCAAACAATTGCCGATCATTTTATTGAGCAAGAGCATCATCTGTTTGAGCAGTGTTTGGAGCCAGAGATAGACATCGAGGTAAGTTTTAGTGCATGAAGAAGTATTTTTATAGAACATATGATTTGCAGGAGGTAACACTCGTGAAAAATGATTCAACTAACGATGAAATTGGACTCACTGTGTCCTGCAATAACTTCTACAGTATCAGGGACTGCGAAGAGAATATTATTAATCCTGTGATATGCAACAAGAATGCAGACTTAATAAGAGATGACGCGGACGCTAATACTGACGCTGATGTCGATGCTGACGCTGATGCCTGTGATGACGTTTTCATAAGTGATATACAGCCAGAGAGCTTGGCTGAGCGCGACGGTCGACTCCGTCGTGGCGATCAAATTCTCCGCATTAATGGCATAGACATCAAGAGTAAAAAACATGCCGAAACGCAAATAGCTGAAAATACTTCGTCTGTTACATTGCTTGTCAGTCGAGTTCTATATCCCGTAAGTACTTAGAATGATATATATAACATCATCTGATATTCACTTTTCATTTAAAATGGAGGATGACGACGATGATATCGATGAGGATGATGAAGAAATCGACAGTAACTTTGATTATGCCAACAGCATTCTATCTGATGAATATACAAATGTCGTGGACAAATTGGATAAACTACTCGTAACGCAGCAACGGCAAACAAGCGATAACAATTTAACAGCAGAATCTGCGGCAAAACCTATTAAATCTATTTTACCAGCAACTTTCAGTGGATCGCAAACGATGTCCGAAAAGTCGAAAAACAAAGGACAAACTCAAACTAGTGTCACAGAAAAGTTGTACATTGGCAATGTGCAAGGAATGAGCCAAGAAACGGGCTTTAAACCAATCATAGACAAAAGCCTGCGAACAACAATAATTAGTAAAGAATATGATTATGATGATTGCGAGCATATTTACGAAACAATTCCCGAGGATTCTGAATCAGAACCCCTCTATTGCTCACCATATCAAAGCTCGAACTATATGACTGCAATGGGATCTTGCTCGTCAAGAATGATGGCAGAATCGGATGTTTTAGAAATGCAACAGCAAACGCAACGTGTAGCCCAATGGTTAGGGATTAAATCTCAGCTTAATGCAAGATCCGTTCATACGATGGCTGGCCGTCCAAGCTTATATCATAAGCAACAACATCGAATATCGAATAGAGTTTATACGCTACGCAGTGCTATAACAAACACCAGTGAATCAAGCAGCAGTGGAGCTAACTGTAGTGCAACTAATGGTGACAACGAGAATAAATGTATAAACCAACAGCAGGAAGAGGTAGAAAATTCTTCAAGTGCCTATAATACGGGTGGCTCCAATAACAGTGCTTCGCCTCACCAAAATGCCATAAATTTAGAGATCGAACCAATTTCACTTTCAGCGGCAACTGCAAATACAACTCCTAACAACCCTATAACCTCGTTTCAACCCGTTTTGCTACCATTTATAAAATCTGGCCGTATAGTCTGTTCCCAACACAATTCCGGTACGTATTAGCTCTAATTGAGATTAACATATTCAATTACATAAACACTAAGAATTACAATTTACTCATTATTTTTTAGAAACTGTTGCACTAAATAAAGCATCAGCCGACGAGCTGCATCCTTTCGCATCAACAACTGCTAAAATAGACGCTAAAACAATGCGACCCAAACCAAACGAGGAACAGCAAAGCCCATGCCCGCAATTTAACGCTCCCAACTTGAGTCGCTATCATTTTGTTAGCAGTCAAGAGGTAAACACTATTGTAATAATATAAATAATGTAATACCTATATGGATGATCATAATGAACGATAGTTTTGTAGGTACGAAATATCGTGGTATTCATTTATCACAGAAATCGTTAAATATTTAAAAAACGGTTCGAAACATAATAAAAATATAAAATGGAAATAGTGGATTAATTAATACATAAGAATCAAATAAAAGACATAACTTAAGAAAAGAAATTTAAATTGTTAGGAAGTAGAGGCTTATAATACGAAAAATTTAACTATATATGAATCATCAAATAGAGGGAAAATGAAGAATGCGCCGAAGAATACGGTTTATTATTATTTTCACCTCATCAAAAAGAATAATATAGAATGGTAACTGAAATTCAAAAACCAAATTTTAAATTTAAGTTTGGATGATAGATATTAATATATTTTTGGATGTAGGAAGTACGAAATGTGTAAATCAAAGCATAGATCTATCTTTATTGTAGACATGCAGCTTTAATTAGGTTTTCTTATGCAGTAACGTCTTGAATTTCAATATATTAAATTGTGCTGTATTTTCTTTAACTAGGTCGCAAATAAAACTCTTACCACACCAAAGACAAGCTCTATTTTAGGAGAAAATGTCTCGGAGGAAATTCCAATGGTGTGGAAAGTAAAGCGGCGTCCAGATGGAACCAGATATATAGTTAAACGTCCAGTACGTAATATGAGCATGGGTATACGTAAAAATATACGTAACAACGAAATAACAACAACTGAGGATGATACAATATCAGAGGTTAAGATCGGACGTTACTGGACTAAGGAAGAAAGGAAACGACATATAGAACGTGCACGCGAACGTCGACATCATCAGCAATTGCTCCATCAACAGCAACAACAACAATTTCCCACACAATGAAGTATAAAGTGATTAATTTTAATGATTTTCCAGCCTGGAAACATCACATTCAATTTGATGCGTATGCGTATATGTATCCAAGATTACGGGTTTCAAAAGCATCGCAAATAAAAGTTATATCTATATTATCGAATTTCAATATGGATACGATATAAAATGTATTATAAACTTAAAAAGCTCATTGAAATAAAACCAAAAAACGAAAATGATCTTAAACACCCACAGAAACTACTTTTTAAAAGTCGTCAAAGCCACTTTTGAGGTAATTATTGATGAGTGCTTCGTGTTAGTATTATTGTATCTAACCAATTCCTTTTAATATTAATATCCCCCAATAGTGCTAACCGTATGTTTGTAAATAAATAAAACTTAAAATGACCTTGTTATTATGCTGGTTTATATTCGATCATGTCATTTTTAGAGTATATAGAGTGACATGTAGTTTTTTTTATGAATAATTGAATAATTGAATGTGTAATGTGTAATGAGTCGAAAGTGAATATTTCAGACAAGCGTTTATGAAATAATTATAATAGCGTCTTCCGGGTATAACAACGGTCCCTGGCGCGGAGTATTTATAACCGGATTCTACTGTATATGTAATTGGTATGTCTTTCTATATTGAGCCGTTATAAACGTGTAGAGCTTTTCCTTTTTTTACCCTGAACCCATTGAAAATGGGAAATCAGGTAATCAGGTTTGGAATGGAAGGAATCATCGCAGACCCCATAAAGTATATATATTCTAGACCAGCACGACGAGCTGAATCGATATAGCCCTGTCCGTCCGTATGACTGCGTCGATCTCAGAAGTTATAAGAGCTAGAGAGCTGAGATTTGGCATACATACTCGTGTTTACCATACGCAGTACAAGTTTATCATATTTTTTTTTGATAACTCATCCGATAACTTTTTTATCGAGAATAATCGAAGAATTGATTTTGTTGGTTTTTTTTTCAGCTTAATTTGACCACTTTTAAACCTGGAGACTTCAGATTTACTGTGTGTATGTATACCTTAGATGAATACAAAGATTTTGTCATTTACAGATTTTGGACACCACGCCCCCTTCGCCCCCAATTTGTAGAGAACGTATTTAAAGTACTAGAGACTTGTGTTTTGGAATGTACACACATTTTAGCCATGCTCTAAAATTTCATTAAGTTTGTCCGTCTACAAAAAAAAATATTCAAATAATAAATTCTCATAATTTTGCCCACATTGCAGCGCAGCCTCTGCTTACTGCGCAGATAGCAGAGTGTGGACGCATGTGTATGTATGTGTGCATAAAAGAAGTGCAGAATGATTAGAATATCAGCTTAGACGGTTCAGGGTATCTCCTAGCGTGCAGTCACGACTGGAGCCTTCTTACTTGTTACTGCTTGTATATGTGTTGCACGCGCTGATGTACGCTTTGCCAACTGAGCAAGTCTGCGCTGCAACATGTTGGACCATGTTGTAGCTGTGTACAGTGTATGTACACATAGGAGAGAGCAGTCTGCTGTGTGCTCTGTACATTTTTCATTCTGTTAACAGTTTCTGTATCTTTGACGGTCTTTACATGTTCAAATTACATATATGTTAATTTGTGGAGCCGGCAAAAATTTACTTTGTAGCCGGCAAAAAAAAATAGCAGATTAAATTATATTTGATAAAAGCGTTAAAAAAAGACCCGAACCTTAAAATTTCAGTTTGGTTTGTTGTTAATTAAAAACAATAAAATTTGCTCATTTATAAATAGTGCTGTCTAACTTGTTTGTGAATTTTATATCCCATTCGAGGCGTGGCTGAGATCCTACTGTATATGTATGCAGATACGATGCATGTGCATGTGTGTACGAGTCAGTATTGATATGTGTGCGTGCTATCATACAGTTCCCAACCCTTAAGATAGAGAAATTCATTTTACTGCATTCGATATTTTCCGGATGAGAATCGAAACTAAAACGAATGTTTCTGTAAAAAGATTACTTAGGTGTTATTTTCTAATTTTGTAAATTATGTACACATACATTTTAGTAAGGATGCGAGCGCTAGAGCTGAGAGCGGTTATAGGGTGAGTGACACGCAGGCCTAATGTTAGTTAGGGGTTGTTCCGTCCAAAAGAGAACGTAAGTTTGTACGGCTCGAACATATTCGTAACTACATATACATTTGTATGTACATATGTGTATATATTTTAATAAGAATATCTATATGTGCGTTGCGTGAGCAACGCGGCTTAAACAGTAAAACGGCTGAACTCCTAATAGTGAATAGTTAAATCATTTTTGGGTGTTTTTCATAGGATTAAGTGTGATTAAATTACAATTAAATTCGAAATACATGTACAACTTAGATGCAGATATATACATATATATATATATATATATATATATATATATATATATATATATATATGTGTGTGTGTGTGTATGCACGAATGACATGCCTATACCCATACAAAGTAAAACACCGACACAGAATAGTATGCGTGTATGTATACCAAATGCAATTCAGTATTTCTGTCTATTGCAGAAAAGGGAATTCAACTTCTGCGGAAACAATGCCTAATCATTGATAAATTCCATTCATCACTCGCGACAAATATACAAGTTAATGCACATCTAAAGTATTAACATATATACATAAAATGCATAAATTACATCATGAATGCACGAGTGCTGGCGTTTATTTACCGTTGCTTATAAAATTCCCGTTTCGTGCAGATAAAATCATAATAATTCAGAAAGAAACATTTAAATATCAAATATAATGAGATATTTTAATCGCATATCGTATCAGAGACAAATTGATATACCGAAGTGAGTTCATCAATGATGGCTATAGCCTAGTCGACCCGACATCTAATATAAATATTAATAATAAACTTCATCGGCAATATCATCGAGTGAGCGGGAAGTTGTGATTTGGGACTGTAATAGTTAATTTTCCTCGTCGTTAACGGTGCCGCAGGCGGTCTTAATTTATACATTATTCGCACACAAAGATAGTACCTTTACATCTCCAGTTACTAATAATTGTTCGCTAATAATGTCTGCTAATGCTTCTGCGGCCATACAAATTACACCTCAAATACTTAATGATATTAACATGACAGACTCAATTCACAAACTCAATCAGACTCACGCACGCAATCAAATGATTGAGCAGCAAAAGGTGCACACGATTCCATTGCCTGAAGACCCGCGAACATTGCAGTTGGCATTGGAGCTCTCCTTGGTGGGCCTCAATGAGAGTAATCAAAATAATAGTTATGCTCAGCCAATACTCGCACAGAGTGATTATGATATCGGCGACATTAATGTGGTGTCTGGCGCATTCAACAGGACCGATGTTGGGCCCATGAACAATCTACCGCTACCACCGACGACTGCATCTGGGCTTTTAATGCCCTCCGTTGGCCTGGAAGAAAGATCAAAGAAGTCACAAAATATGACCGAATGTGTTCCAGTTCCCAGTTCCGAACATGTTGCTGAAATCGTGGGACGCCAAGGTAAGGAACCGGCATACATATTGCCCACTATATTAATTAAACTTGTCTTCCTGGGACTAACTGCATTGACTGACTGACTGGATTAATTCAGTATGTTCCTAAAATGTACATTATCATTAATTCATTATTTTCCTAAAATTTCATCATAGTTTATGATGAAACAGGAATTGATCCGCTTTGGCGTCGAAGGCTCAGAAAAAGCTTCAAAGATGTTAGAAATATAGTCTGATTCTTGGTTACAAAATTGAATCATATTCTATGGGTTAAACTAATGGTTTATGCAAATTAGATTATGGTTAATATAGATAAACAAATAAATTTAAGCAATTATATAAAGCCTAATACACACTGCTATAATGATTTTTTTTTTAAATTATTTTTTAGGGTGCAAGATAAAAGCTTTAAGAGCAAAAACAAATACCTACATCAAGACTCCAGTGCGTGGAGAGGAGCCAGTATTCGTTGTAACAGGACGCAAAGAAGATGTAAACAAGGCCAAACGCGAAATACTTTCAGCTGCTGATCACTTCAGCTTAATTCGAGCCTCACGGAAACCATCAATAGACGGATCGAACAGCGGGATAAGTGGAAGTGGCAAATCGGGTTCATTGGCTGTGGGCATTGTTGCTAGGGCGCAGTCTGGGCCGCCCTGCTTGCCCGGCCAAATCACAATTCAGGTGCGTGTACCTTACAGAGTCGTGGGCCTAGTTGTTGGGCCGAAAGGTGCCACCATTAAGCACATACAACAAGAAACACAAACATACATTGTCACCCCGTCTCGTGAAAAAGAACCCATATTCGAGGTAACTGGACTACCCGAAAATGTGGAGACCGCACGCAAACAAATCGAGGCTCATATAGCCCTACGTACGGGCAATAGCGCTCATGGCAGTGAAAGTGGTACGGAAACCTTAGAGTCACACGAATACGCTACTCTGCACACGATTAATACGCTCAGCCAGATACTAAATGACGATCTTAACTCAGATATCTTGTCATCAATCTATACAAGCGATATTGCACCCAGCATTAATTACGTAGACAACTCTCATAGTGTCATTGATAATATTTCAAGTTCGAGCACTGCCAATTCTATCATGCCAGTGCATAATTTAACGAAATGTTTTCAAACTTCTGATATAGTAGATCTCACACCTAATGTAACTTCAACAACAACAACGGACAGAAACTTAACACTGACACTATCGAGCACTGTAATTGACCATAACGCGCAGGCCTCAAAATCCAATTCATTATTCCGCAATACAAATACCAATATCAATGCTAGTCTAAATGCAAATGCCAATGTCATTGCCAATAGCGCCAACACCAATACCAGTGCAAATGCCAGTGCCAATACCAACACCAACAGTAATAATACCAAATCGTTGTCATTCTGTCCACCCACGTCCGCCTCTGCAAATATTTCATCTGGCTCTTGTCAATCAATCTCAACTAACATATTAACGCGTTCATGCTCATCTGCCTCCTCGACTGCATCAACTAAAAGCACAAACAACAGCGCCAATAGTACTAACAGCGTTAATACTCCTCCAGAGCTGTTGAATATATGGAAAAAATTGAATGATGCAATTGACGTTGATGAGGGCATTGGAGACTCTCCCAGCATTTGGAATCTTCCATCAACCACAACAACTACAGCGGCATCCCATTGCTCGCCCACGGCCTCAATTAGTCCAACGGACTCGCTGCTAGGGGAGCACAGCCTAAACATTAGTCAGAAAATTTCAGGCAACAGCACCAATAAGGAACCATGCACCGAAAACGGTTCTTCATTATTGCAACATCATAATCAGCGGAACGTATTGAAGAATAGTTCAGATAAATTACATCGTGAATGTTTTGTATGCAATGAGAGAGAAGTGACGACCGCTCTAGTTCCCTGTGGTCACAATATGTTTTGTATGGACTGTGCCAATCAAATTTGTGTCTCAATAGAATCCATTTGTCCCGTATGTCACTCAATTGTTTACCATGCCATGCGTATTTTAGCATAAATGATTTCGAGAGAGCTGTATGTAATATTTAGTATTATTTCAACAATAATCAAAACTACGTCAAAATCTAAAATAAAGAACACCTTTCTAATTTGAGGGCTGCGCAAAGGTAAATAAGCACCTGTTCATCTAATAGATTATAAAGGTCATGGGAGGCTACATCGATTTCATTAATAGCTTTTACTTATATAATTTGTAAGTGAAATGGAGATGCAACAGAAAATATTATGTATTTTAAAAAGAAAGACTTTCAATGAATTCACTTTTATTTCGGGATCATAATTTAAAGAAAATTAGAGGATTCCTATCAAATCCGATATCGCACTAGTATTGGAACGCATTTAAAAATTCCGTATTAAAGTTATGAAACCATATATATATATATATATATATATATATATATATATATATATATATATATATATATATATATATATAAGAGTTTCCTAACTTATATATAGAAATGTTAATATATATATATGGAATATATACATTAAACAAGTAAGAACGTTGCAGTCAGGCGTTACCAACTGCAGAGTACTCATTCACATCCCATCAGCAATTTAATAGCTAAAATTACTAGTAACTCAACCCTCCAAATTTGATTTGATTCTAGCTCTTAAACTCTAGGAGATTTAAACTTTTGCGGTTTGCCACGGCCCTTGCGGGCGGAGATATATCCACCATAGCTCTTTAGAGCTATGCGTATATATACAAAATATGCCCAAAATATAGCAGAATTTGAAAAATCACTATATCTTCAGGTCCGATTTGCCACGCCCCTAGTAAGCGTAGATACATATATCCACTATAGCTTGTTGATCTTGGGTGGTCGACGCGGATCTACATTCCAAATGTCAGCTTTCTAGTTTTTCAGCTAATATGATTTCTGGTATATCGGAAAATGCTTTTTTTAAATAAATAAATGTGCTCCAAATTTAAAGTCTCTAGCTTAAATAGCGCCGAAATAAACTGCGTTCATACGGACAGACGGACAGCCAGCAAGACGGACATTGCACAAAACCAATATACACATTTCACTTTCGTAAACGAGTATAAAAATAAATACCAATACAAAAACAAATAGAAATAGATATATGACATATATAACCATTTTTAACACTTTCAGATATGTGAAATAGTATGTAAGATCAATTTAAAAAATCCAATATTTTTAGATTTTCAAAATTAGTAAACTATGTCGTATATTGGTTTTGAAAGGCAAAATACAAATGTAGCTTTTAATCATAATATACTGCACATATACGCATAATCCATGCCCCTATATACTGTTTACACTACATATACAATATGCATAATGCTAATCAAGTTGCTAATTAAGTTGACTGATAAATAGGCGGTAATACATTAGGTACATGCATATATACGAACTTTTCTAAATTTCAATCCAAATAATGTAAGTTGTATTAATATTTAAACTCATAGAAAATATATAAGAAATACGTATGCATATATATATATATATTTATATATATATATATATATATATATATATATATATATATATATATATATATATATATATATATATATATATATATATATATATATATATATATATATATATATATATATATTTATGATAGCCTATAATATGTAATTGTGAATAAAAAGACTTATATATTTATTAGCCAATAATATTAAAAGTATCTCGCGCTAAAATTTACGTTCCTTTTTATATATTGATTTTAGTTTTGTTTTGACTTAATTTAAAATAGTTATCGTCTAGAGATCTATTGCGAATATCATATTACAATACATGTATTGTATATAATTGATGAGATTTAATTCTTCATTCCGTTTTGATTTTTACCCTAAGCCCATTGTTAAAGTGTATGTAACAGGCAGAGGGAGGAGGAGGAATGGCAGACACTATAAATCATATATATTCCAGATCAGGGAAAGAGCTGAGTCGAGACTTGCTATTTAAGTCCTTGTATAGTTTTTAGTTTAATTATATAAAACATTAAACCAAAAATTTCTATCTGGCAGTTAGAGTTAAAGTTACAGTCTCCAAATTTGAAATATCGATTTTGTATTTTTCTTATATTTTGGACACCGGTCCCAAATTTTACCCTCTAATTGTGATGGACTTTGAATTTTTTATGAAATGTCAAATATATTTAGATCATATGCTCAAAAGATAATTAAATTCCGCTAAAATGTATTAATCAAAACAAAGCTATTATCTATACACGTGCAAGCAGACATGAGTAACGCAAAAGAGTTTTCTCGGAAGTATACACGCATGTATATAAACACGTATATTTTGGCACATTCCAAGAATGTCTATTGAATTATATTACTTTTATATGTTAATTTATTATTTATTTATTATTATTTTGTATGATATTTTTTTTAATATGCTATTTAAATATTTAATTGATTGTTTTATGATTTCATGAGACATTCAAACTGTGAAGTAAATTTAATTTAGAGCACACCGGATTCGGGGTCTCCTACCCTCGGCTAGAACTTTCTTACTGATTCTTTTATAATGAAGCTTGAATTTATTATTATATTTTATAAATTGAAATTTTAGAATTACGATAAATATGAGTGAGACTAAAAGCGCAAAATATTGAATATTAAAAACTTATTCAATACCAAATAATGCATATATACACATTAAATAATATTATGTATTTTATATATATATGGTGGAAATATACCATTTTAGTACCAATTTATGTAATGGTACTAAAAACGTATATTTTAAACAATTAACTAACAAACGTTATGAAAGAAGACAAAAATATTAATAAATTAAGTATTCTTTTATAATGAAGCTCTACTTACACACACATCATTTTATAAATATTCATTCCCAACTTCCTAAAGGATTCTAGCATAGAAACATTTTATTTGAAGCTAGATACTCCGTGCAATACTTCTTTATGTTAACGACTTAACTCATAAAGTCTTTTTAATATATGGCACGGGTACACCTAATCATCCAATAAACTTCCAAACAATACCTTGTTAAAAATATCTAGCTGGCAAATTATCCTGGAATACTCAATTTATTTATGTTTTTTTTTTTTTTTTTTTTGATAACCTATAAGTACTATTCATTACACAAAAAAGTATTCGAAAATTTACACATTTACATTTCATTTGATTCTCTGCTGCATTATATAATTGATGATAAAAATGATTGTTTCAATAGTTGCACGCGCACATTTATAATTACATATATAGGAATATTTTATTGCAGTTCGTATAAATGACAAAAAAAAAGGAGAAATAAATAACGTTTGCACTACATGCATACTTCGTCGCGTGGAAATATTTTTTTACAGATGATGTAAGCTTTTACATCTAATTTGTAGATGGTGGTTAAAGTATTTACAACGAATATTTTATAAATGTTTCTAATTAAACTTATAAAACTAAAAAAAAGTATATATATATATATATATATATATATATATATATATATATATAATATACAAAATATAATGATATATATAAAATATATACATATAGGGGAAAAAACAGAGCAAAGAAATATTTATATATATGCCAATAGTGAAATATCCATATTGTGTTCGTAAGAAATAAATTATATATATATATATATATATATATATATATATATATATATATATATATATATATATATATATATATATATATATATATAATTTATTTCTATATATATATATATATATATATATATATATATATATATATATATATATATATATATATATATAATATTACATTTCATAGATCTATTTTAATCGACATTAATTTTAAACAAATAATTAAATATAACACATATAAATTCTAATGTCGATTAAAAACATAACTTTATATAACAAATATATACAAAATATAATATATGTATTACTAAAAGGTTATATAATAAAATTTTTCGAATATAATTTGTGTTTTTATTAATCATAGGTATGTGTTCCACTTCTATACTGTATACATCTAAAATAGCTCCGTAGAAAAATGATTAACGTAAGTATTGTAATATAGTAAACTTGTTGATTACGGTACTAGACGATTACAGATCCACGAATTCCCAAGAAAGATCCACGACTTCCCACGAAAAATTATATTCCCATCATTCTTCTCTCAAGAATACTATCTATGTAGTTGACCCGGCGAAGTTCGTACCGCTTAACAATGTAATTATGACCGAATTTTTCGCTTAAAAACCCGTGCGGAAAGCAGCAATTGAATAATTTCCATCCATTTCGGATTACATGTAAATGTAATAAATAGATCTGGCCGACCATAATGACGAGCATATGTCATTGCATCTTGCGCATATTTATGCATATGACGCGGGCTACCTGTGTATGTCGCTGGTAAAATGTCAATTGACCATAATTTTCTGAATCTCCTTCTGTGCTTATTGCATCGCGTAAATAAATATACTCATCCGAACGAAATTTAGCTTGATTCAAACGGTTCGATTTTAACGTACATGTCAACGCAGTATTGTTTAAGCAGTCGACGAAATCGCAACAAATAATTGTCAGAATTTTCACGAATCATCAAACGATATGCGTAATAATTCATCGAACTAACCTCACCTTAAAAAAATACAGTAAAAATTGTATTTTAGAACCTCCTAATAGGCTACTCTCTACTAAATTAAGAGTGGTAACTTTTTTTGTGTACCAAAAGCAAACAGAATAAAATGTATATCAAGTTAAAATACAAACAATGATATTGATCTTACCATTCAATGGATTAATCATTTTGATATTAAAGTGATATCCATCGTCTCCTTGCCAAAACATCAGTGGGTATTGTAACGCGTCATATGAACGGTGCGTTTCATATATTCTTTGTAGTTGCCCAGTATTGCGTCGTGCAAGCACAATATCGCGTGCTTCCAAGCTTTCACCAACAATCAAGATTGTCACTTCATCGATTGTTGGAGCATTAAATGTGCGTTCATGTGTTCCAGCTGGTCTTTTATCTGCTCTGATTACTACTTTATAGTCATCTCTTGGCATGCGCTCTAAAGCAGTCTTGAGCAGCTTGACCATGGCATGATGTTCATGAAGCATTTGCTGAAAATCTTGGAGAATTGCTCCTTTCGTAGCTGTGTTTATCCCTTGACGCTGGTTAAGTTGTTCTTCAATATTGCCCATGAAGTACATTTGCAAGAATTTGTGCTGTGCATCTTCAATAGGTTGCAATCCAATGCGATGGCAAATCTGGCCTTGAATCTTTAAATTCAAAGTCATAGTTATAGTTAGATTTACACTTTTAACAAAAATCTAACAAACTACATTATTCCAATTTTTTTTTTTTTTTTTTTTTTTTTTTTACAATCATAGAAAATAAAATTTTTCACGTAAATGAAGTCCATTTGAAACAGGCATTGTATTTTTGAGTGTTCGCTAGAAAATGTCGTGATTCTAGGGTTTCGCCATAAAGCAAGGAACGCAATGGCTGTGGTGGCGGGACCACTAATGGCAATGTGACTTTACAAAGTGCTTTGGCAAATACATGAATATCCATGTTGAAATCATAATTTAAAAGTTTCATAAAGATCGTATGTCCACAAAAAAAGTTATGCAGCCCATGCGTGTTTATGCGTGGGTGCTTGTGTGTGTATGTGTGTGTGTTTGTGTGTGTGTATGCGTGTGTGTGTATGTATGCGTGTGTGTGTGTGCGTGCGTGCGTGTTTCTTGTGTAAGCTGAAATAATTGAAATACCTATTACTCCAAGGGTTCAGGGGATCTCGTAGTCGAGCAGTCTCGACTAGAGCTTTCTTACTTGTTATTAACAGTAATACTGAATATGCACTCGCACAAAATCACTTAAAACAATCGTTTGTTAAACTGTAGAAAAAATATTTAACTTAATAAATAATTTACACAAATTAATGTTTAAGACAAACAAATCTAACAGTACCTACCAGGATCGAAAACTGTCACTGTTATCAAGCCTACTGGAATTTGACAGCTCCGATATGGATATGTATAATCGTATAATCGTCTTTATATCTCATTCCGTTATTTTTTTTATCGATTAAAAGCCTTATCAAAAATCAGTTATAAAATTAAAATTATATCTCCTACATTTTTAAAGCGATGTTTCTATAGAATTTCTATTTTTGTTAAAATTTAATTATTTTGAAGAGCGTTGTCTTTTTTGAAGACAAAGACAGCAACAGTGGATCAGATAAGTCTAGTAACCTTTGGAAAAACATCCGTGATGTTGTTTAATATGCTGCTCTTTCGGACATGAGAGCTTTTATAATGTGTATAAATTTTGTTCAGAGCTTCGGTTGGATATCCTCAGGAATACTAGTAGCTAACCATTAACTGGTATCCATTGACCAAAACTATGTGCACAGTTGGGACATGGGTTACCAAGTATAGCTATTCATGTCTATTTCAATATTTGAGCACTGAACGCCCTAACTTTGTCACTATTTATATAAAGCTCAGAGGAGATAACAAATAGCATGTTCTTCTTGTCTTGTAAAATAAATTGAACAACATGAGCAGAAATAATGTTTTTCACACGTTCTTCCATATTGTTATTAATTTTCTCAACGATAACAATTTTTTTAGCTCTATTTAGCGATTTTTCTTGACCATACGTCTAGAAATTCTCAGCGCTGAAACTCATATTTTACTAGAAAACTGTTATTTTTTCGGGCTGGAGCAAAAACGGTTAATAGTCTTTAATAATAGAGGCAATTAAACTTCATCACTACTTTTCTCTTTTTGTAAGTTATACTCCACGAAACACCAACAATTTTTTTACTTTTTAGCTAAAATACACGACAACAAAACATTGAAAAACAAGTAAGAACGTTGCAGTCGGGCTTTACCGACTGCGGAATAATCATTCACACCTCAGCCATTTAGTAGTTAAGTTTCGCTCTAACACTGTAGAAAATACAGTTTTTCCCGATTTGCCACGCTCCTACTGGGCGTAGACACCTCATTTTTGGTCAGTTCTTAGAACGAGATAACGGTACCCTAACTGTAAAGTTTGAATGCTAGCCCTAAAAATATGTGAAAACAAGTAAGAAGGCTCTAGTCGAGACTGCTCGACTAGGAGATACCCTGAACCCTCTAAGCTTATATTCTAATCATTCTGCATTTTTATGCACACATACATACACATGCATCCACACGCACGCATAAGCCTGCGCTCTGCTAACTGCGCAGTAAGCAGCGACTGCGCTTGGGCTGCGCTGCAGTGTGGGCAATATTATGAGAATTTATTTGTTGAATAATTTCTTTTGTAGACAAAAGATCTTAATGAAACTTTAAGAGTGTAATCATATGATGAATATGTGTGTACATTCCAAAGCACAAGTCTAGTACTTGAAATGCGTTTTTTTTTAATTGGGGGGAAAGGGGGCGTGGTATCCAAAATCTGTAAATTACAAAATCTTTGTATCGATTAACTTTATATACAACGCAAATTTGAAGACTCCAGGTCTAAAAATGTTCAAATTAGGCTGAAAAAACAATTCCGAATTTTCGATTGTTCTCGATAAAAAAGTTATCGGATAAATTATCGAAAAAATAAAGCAAACTCGTACTGCGTATGGTACACACGAGTATGCATGCCAAATTTCAGCTCTCTAGCTCTTATAACTTCTGAGATCGACGCACTCATACGGACGGACGGACGGACAGACGGACAGGGCTATATCAACTCAGCTCGTCGCGCTGATCAAGAATATATATACTTTATGGGGTCTGCCACGCCTCCTTCTGCCCGTTACATACTTTTTCACAAAACCATTATACCCTGATTTCCCATTTTCAATGGGTTCAGGGTATAAAAATCACTGTATCTTCAGGTCCGATTTGCCACGCTTCTAATAGGCGTAGACATAGACGGATAGCAAGACGGACATTGCACAAAACCAATACTAATTCACTTTCGTGAATGAGTATAACTAGATTATGAAACAAATGTACTCAAAAATTGGAATCGACAATTTATAGTACATTTTATGAGTAACGATTTCCATATTAAGAGTTATAAGCTTTCTTTTTATTTACGGCACCAAAATCTGTAAATTACAAAATCAAATGTATATGCACAGTACATCTGAAGTCTTCAGGTCTAAAAGCTTTCAAATTAAGCTGAAAAAACCAAATTATTTTCGATTATCGATACAGCGTATGGTATGCAGGAATATGCATGGCAAATTTCAAGTCTCAAGCTCTTATAACTTCTGTGTTCGGACGTACGGACGGACGGGCGGGCAGACAGACGAACAGGGCTATATCGACTCAGCTCATCGCGCTGATCCAGAATATATATACTTTATGGGGTCTGCGATGATTCCTTCTGCCTGTTATATACTTTTCACAAAACCATTATACCCTGATTTCCCAATTTTAATTTGTCCAGTTCATAAAAAACGAATATTAATGTTATTCGCTGTATATGTATGTGATAAGATTTGAAAGTAGTTCCATTACAATAAAAAAACCCACATATTTGATTGTTTTTATCTTATTTATTTAAATAATAATAATTAATAACTATAACGGAAAAGTAATGAGATTATAAATATTTTCAATTTTATGTTCTGAGCCTTCTTTTTGTGTGTGCTTACATATTAGTAGCTTTAGATATTGGATCATTTTGCAGAACTTTAAAGCAAGAAACAAAGCTTTTAAACTTTTGAATAAAAGCATTTAATTTGTATTCTGATATAATTTAACAAAGTATGTAGTAAGGAAGTTCATGGAATAACCTGACTTCAAAACCAATATTATTGCTAACTTAACAAACGTGCGGTATTCAGCAAGCCGAATAATGAAATACCCTTGCAAGCGAATTAAATTTTCTTTGCATCTTTAGATATATAAATCCATAAATTTATATATATATAAATGAATTGCCGAGCACCTAAGCTGTGCTTTATATATATATATTTGAAAGCAACAAATCCTGCGCTGAAATAGCAACATTTCATTAGTGATTATTTAATCCTGATGAAATCTAACACATATATAATTTAAAGTAAACCTCTATATATATGGCTTAAGGATATACTATTATTCTGAGATACTTTTACAGTGATTAATTTTTTTTTTTTTTTTTTTTTTTAATGTATATTTTATCCTTACTGCCAAATAGAAAAAAAAGAATTACTAATTTTAATTTTTCGAATATCGGATAAACAGACAAATGTGAAGTGAATATGAACATAAATCCAAATAGAAGAAGACTTATATTATGGGGACGGAAGTACCTCCTATTCGTTTGTTTCGAATATGTGTCTCTGATAGAATATGTATCGATTTATGTGTGTATGAATTTATTAATGTGCGTATAAAAGTATATTTTTAAATAATTTGCAAGGGTATATATATATATATATATATATATATATATAAGCGATAAATTTTTATTCTTACTATGTTTAATTATATTATATAAGTATGCATTGTGTTTGCTCTGGTTCTGGGTTGATACCGGGCTATAATTGTACTATATGTTAATTACAGTTGAAGTTTTATAAGCATGTATGTATAATTCGTACCTATGCTAAGATTGCAGATACAAATATGTATATATATATATATGCCACTACTTAGAGGCTATACACATCCATTGTTAATCAAACAAGCTATGCGTACAATATACATACTCTTATGCATAGTACTTTTATTTCAAATATTTATGTATTCAGTTGTATATATGCATGAATGTTTTTGTGAATTACTTTGCGAGAATAATTGTGGATTCATTGTGTAATTCATATATTAAAAGCACATTTACATATAATTAATTTAAATTTTTATTGATAAACGACACACATATCCATATTAGTTCCCCGATGAAAACATATTGGTGTGGTCCCACTCAAGCTGATTGATGTGGGTAAATCCATCTTTGATGACTAAAGATAATAATTTGTAATTGACAACATTGGTATTTATGTATATCTGCACAAAACGTACCGTCTTCGTCTTCCGAATCAGTATTATCCGAATCAGAACTTTCCTCAGATGCGCCATCAGTTTGCATTGGATTAATGGTAATGGTCAATGCAGAATCGTCCCAAATTAAACCTTCATCAGCTACCTAAAATATTAAGTAAACATATATAAGTTGAGACCGCTCCACAAGGAGATCTCCTGAACCCTTCGAGCAAGTGAGTAATTTCATTAGTTCTTCGCATCTTTCTGCTTGCAAAAGAAAAAACACATGCACATACACACGTACACACACAGGCACACGCACGCAAGCATAAACACGAACTGCAGTATGGGCTTACTGTAGGAATAAAAAGTTTTCTGAATAACCTTTCTTGTGGATGGACTATTTTCATGAAACTTTCAGATTATGAATATAACATAGATATGCATGTATTGGCCAAAGCACAAGTCCCTAGTATTTGAAATAAGCCTTTTACAAATGTGAGGGTGAGGGGGTGAATTAGAGGTGGGGGGTAAATTTTTACAAAAACCGAAACTGTATAAAATCCATATAAGTATTCATAAATTTGGAGACTCTAGCTTTAAAGATGGAGATATAAATTTATTACTGGTTTTCGATGTTTTTAATCGATAACAAAATAACCGGGCAAGTTATCGATATTTAAAACAAAGCTCGATATGTGCGTGCTATACACGGACCTGTGAAAAAAATTTCAAGTCTCTAACTCTTCTATCTTCTGAGATCGACGCGTTCAAACATACGGACGGACGGACGGACAGGGCAAAATCAACTCAGCTCGTCGCCCTGATCAAGAATATATATACTTTATGGGGTCTGCCACGCCTCCTTCTGCCTGTTACATACATTTAACAAAACCATTATACCCTGATAAGGGATAAGACTTAATCAACCCAGTTCGTCGCCCTGATCAAGGATACGTCCTCTTGTGCCCGTTTTAACAAAAACTTTTTGAGAAATCAAACAATTTTACCTTGGGACAAGGTTGATGTTGGTCGGTGTATTTTTGGTTACTTTTTAGCCTTGCAACAGAAATGCCACAGAGTAAGATGACGAGAAAAACGCATATTAAAATTATCAGCATTGTTGGATGCGACGCCTCAGCTAATAAAGAAGATTTTAGATATATGTATTCATATTATGATTATTACTATTATAATTTTTTATTATAATTTACAAACCTTTGTGCGCGATGGAGTGTAAATGAGACTTAGGCTCCTGTACATCATTGATATGAAGCAAGGAGTTCGAAAAAAACTTTGTATCTGAAATAAATAAATGTCAGAATATCTCCACATTTATTCTTCTACATTATATTAAAAATTAAGCAAATCAAATATTTTACCTGATGATCCTTGAACCACACTCTCGCTTACACTTCGCCCATTGTGATAATTGGATAGAAAATTTTCCTTTCCTTCAGCGCTTGTAACAGCTGATGATGGTGCATTTGTTGTTTTAAAAAATTGCTTCGGATGCAAAACAGTCAATGTGAGTGTATATTCAACACTTTTATATTGTGCGGATAGCTGCGAACAGGACAGCTTAAACACACGATTAAGATAATATGCCGGTTTCTTGTTGCTATAGACTAAAGCACGCAATACGCTGAGATAACTGCGAATTGAATCGGTTCCGATCATTTCAACCCCATCCTTGTTAATATTTGTTCTGATGTCCATTGTAGATGACAATGACTCATCCCCGTCTATTTGAATTTCCTCATGGTCCGGATTTAAAGATGGAAATACAATTACACTGCACGAATCGAGATTCTCTTTGGGGATCCCATTTCCGCTATCACTGTCGGTGGCGAGACCAATGCGAACTTTATCCAAGATATGCACACCAAATTTAATTTCTTGATAAGAAACGAGTTTATTTTGGGTTCCTAAGAAATAAAAATAGAGTGATATATTTTGATACAATTTTACAGATTGTCCTAAAATTTAGATATATGCTCGTTGCCACTCAGTTTGAAAAAATAAATAAATTAAGATAATATTATTATAACATATAATGAGTGTATCATCAAAATATTAGATATTTGTTCACTGCAGCCGTTTAAAACTCTATAGAAAACCCCCAAAACGCAGCGAGTACCACTGCAAACATCCTCTAAATACCGACCAAACCCTATAAATAATGGTAATGTATGGAAAGTGCACCTAAGGCACCCATAAAATGGACAACTATTAAAATGATACTATTCTTAAATTTATACCTAAAATGGTTCAGTTTTAATACGAATAGCCATTAGCAGCATATACTTATGAATTAAAAACTTCACATAGTTACTTTGTTGTTTTTAATTTTAATACGACTAAGACTATAATGAGTATTATACAGTCGGTTTTGCCCAACTGAAACGTTTTTGTTATCATTTTTATTTACCGGAAATTGCAATCTTTGTTGCCAAATGTGACTTCGATGTAAGCTGATCGCCTTCAAATTTAGGTCTGAGATTTTCAACTGTATAGAAAGTAGCAGTATCTTCTGCAAGTTTTTCGCTAGGAATTGTTGCTGGCTGAACGGGGTCATTTACCATGATATAGGTCTCGATTGTGGGCAGACGTATGGCACTCTGATTTGTACACATTATTGTCGTACGAACCTCAATGTTTCTGCGTCCTATAGTGGGATTTTTTTTAATATTGATGTATTGTATTCTACGCATTAATTGCTCAATATTATGCTTGCTTTGTGCCTCTATATATATTTCATTCATTTTTGCATTGACCTGTACTTGAAAGTCTGTCGGCTCTTCCTCTGACTGCTGTTCAAGTTGCAATGCCGTCGATGTTAGCAGATGTTCGGCACAGCTCGTTCCACACTTAATGTCCTCGACAGAGAGCACACCGTTGAGAGATAGCTTCACTTCTGATATGTCACCATTGAATCCGTGCTTTAATCGGTTCTCTGAACTCTGGTAACATGCTCCGACCGCCAGTGTAGTATTAACTCCATGTGCAGCATGCAGGGGCCAATCATCGATGACCTCCGGATTGGCGTGATGGTCCTCAACGGAGCTCACAAATTGTACACCATCTATGAACAGCTCCACCTTGGATGACTGGTATACGTTGATTACATAGTAGTGCCATTCATTGTCGCAGACCTGCGCTATTTTCCATCTCCACTCCGCTGGACTAAATATGTTTAGATCACCGTCATTGAAATTCTTTCGCAACAGTAGAATAAGTCGGCAGTTTCGTACGAACAGTGCCATATGGTGACGATTCATTTTGTGATCATCCGCGTTGCAAACTATATGCTCTTTTACATGTTTGTTCATTGGGCTTTGATTACCATGGCGAAAGATCGTCACAATGCTAAAAGGCTTCAGCGAGAAATCGTGATGGTCAATAAACCCATCGGGTACAACTACACCAGCTGACCCATCGAAATGGAAGACCGGCTCGGGCCCCTCGTCATAGCTCAACTCCTTCGTCCAGTCGGTGTCACGGGGCAAAATGTCCTTTAAGTTTTTATTCGCTGAACAGTTCGATATATCACGATCACAGCCAAATGATATGTGCTTAGTCTTAATACGAATTGCATTAACATCAACAAGTGGATTAGGTCAATATAAAATTGTTTGAAGTAAGTAAGTATGCTTACCTTAAGAGCAACCGCTGCGTGAACGTTTAGATCATCAGCTGTGCATAATATATTGCACAAATCAAGTCGCGCATTTGGAAACAGTTGTAAGCTTTCGGTGCTACCGGACTAAAAATTTTGATTATTAATTGTATTCATTCGGGAAAGTTAAATTAATATATTGGTTTTGTGCACTATCCGCCTTGCTGTCCATCCGTCTGTGGTATTGTCCGTCCGTCCGTTTGTATGTTTGAATTTTTTCGGCGCTATTGAACCTAAATGCATTAAACATTGAACATATACTCGTATATACCCTTAATTTATAAAGTATTAAAATTTTCCCGATCCATATCGAAAAATACTCTGTAATTTTCGCATTATTGGAGAGTAAGCATTCAAATTTTATAATTGTCCGTGTTACCGTCCGTTCGTATGAACGCTTTTATTCGCCGCATCGGATAAAACTGCACCTTCTAAAGCTTTATAGCTAGAGCATATATATATTTTGATATGATATTTTGCACGTGAGCTAATGCTACGATTTCAGAAAGATGGCAGAAAAAAAAGCCATGGCGGATATATATACGCCAAAGTTTATATCTTCAACTGTTTAAGAGATAGAAGCATAGGATAGTTAGTTAGTGCTAACCTTTTTCACCGACCCAAATTTTATATATATATGTATATATATGAATTTATACATTTAGTAAATACTTACAATGTAATCGATGCGTTCTGGTATACCTAAGAACTTGGCATCGCATACGCGGCGTACCTTGATGCTCACCATAATTGGAACAGATTCTTTCATAGCGCAGTCGTAAGCCACTACGGATAAAATGTGATTGTGGGATACCTTATGAGAGAGAGGCTCTTTGT
Organism: Drosophila mojavensis; assembly: GCF_018153725.1. NCBI lineage: Eukaryota > Metazoa > Arthropoda > Insecta > Diptera > Drosophilidae > Drosophila > Drosophila mojavensis. The sequence goes on along the minus strand of NW_025318684.1, from coordinate 125,185 downwards.
TTTTGATTGAGCCTTCGTTGTCGATTGTGAATGGTTCATCACTATTTAGTATCTCATATTTGCAAACATCTCCAAACAGTGGAGTGCAATCTTTGTCTACTGCTTCGACACGAATAATTTCATTATAAAGTTTACCCTCATCGACTTCGGTAACATATGATGGCTCTAAGAAGGTCGGAGAATACTCATTGATGTCGATCACTGTGATATGGACGTTTGCCGAGTTCGATGGCGTTCCATCGCAGTATATGGCAACAATCTCAAAATGGTAACTTTTACGCTTTTCACAATTGAGTGTGTGGCGTGCCTTCAGTATTCCAAGATTATTAACCAACTCAATCTGAAAATTAATTATCTTTTATTGACTTTGATTTATATTAAATTTTGTTAATATGTGATGTGTTTGGAAAATTTACTATCCTGTGTGTTCTTATAGTGTGAGGCCTCACCTGGAATGGAATTTCATGATATGGCTTTTTTACAATGCGAAAGTTGCAAATTTTTTCTTCATCGACATTAATTAATGGCGTTATTTCCACTAGAGTCTCATTTTCCCGAATCAATCCATGGTAGGACTTTTCTAAAATATACTCTGAAATCATAACAAGATATAATTTTGATAAAACATCATTTAAGCAAACTTTTTTATTTTTAAATTTAAACAAACCTCGTTGGATTAGATACTCGTCCTCATTTTCAGCAGAAGTGCCAGCATGAACCGAAACACCGACGAAACCAATTAATATTAGACCCAAATAGCCAAGATTTAGGATTTGTGACGGCCCCATAATTCTAGATTTTTTTTAATTAACAAATTACCCAATATATTGAGTTTACTAAACTCTGTAATTTCTGTAACGGAATAACGCAAACAATTTTCATAAGCTGCACTATTAATTATTTTTTTATTTTAAATCATCTTTAATCAAAATATTCGTAAAATATCAAAAAAATTACAATTTTAACTTCCGAAATCAGATGCATCTTCAACTGTATAAATGTGCATATGTGCTTGAATTTATAAGATACACATTTTACGAGATACATATTCATGCATGTATGCACACATATATCTGGATATATATATATATAAATAGATATTAATATGCATTCACAATTTTTTGTCGAATCCCTCATTTCTCAAATAGCGAAACCAAAACAATTCACGTTGATTTCAATAAATTTTCTTCTTTCTTTAAGTATTTGATTTCTTATTAATTTCTCACCCACTCAAGAAAATGTAATAATCAATATTTGTTTGTACCTAAAATTTTTTCTGTCCGTTTCAATATTATGTTGATGGCTTTTTTAAAAACAATATTAAAAATATTATCCACAATTCATTTGCTGATCATTTAAGCATTTAATTATTTATCCGAAATTTTTAATGCGTCTACCAAGAAAAGAATCTGTTGATTTATAATATCCTAAATAATCCCTAGCTGTTTTTAAGTTGTTTGTCTGGTGTATTTTTCACATCAGTTTTGTACACAAATTTCTTAATATCGATTGCTTATGATACCGATATTTAAATCGAATAAATTAATTTAAGTTCAGAACATCTCTATTTCAAGACATGCTATACTATTAACAGTCGGGACAGACATCAATTAGTTACTAATACCACTTAGTGGTAATACCAATTTATTTTGATACAAATAAGCCTTTTTCAAATCATCTTAGAAACGTATGTAACATGAAAAATCTTACCTTACAAAGAATCTCTGGTCACACTGTCTATGAAAAAGAGCGCTTTTTAAAGAATTCCTTTTAAGAAAACAATAAAATGTGAAATGTGAACATTGTATGAAGTATAATAAACAGTTTACGCATTAAACATTAACGAGATCTTGTAGCTGTCTCCATTTGATTTACATATTTAATTTGGGTACCACCTTACTTATAGAATTTATATACTGAAATATTTACTTAATGTTTGGATTAATGTTTTTATTTATTTATAGCTAATTAAATGGAAAGATAAATAACTATAAAAAATAATAAACCTTCCTAATTTATACATATGTTTGCCTAACATTAATAATTCATTGTAAACTTGTAGCCCTGAATAATGAGAGAGCAACAGAGAAGATGTACCCGCTGAAAGCTGTAGACATTATGCATTCAACCCTAGCTCTCTAAATGTTTGAATAAGCTAGCAACAGTTTTTGCCCACGATTTCATTCATGGCGCAAATGTCTGCGCGAACATTTTGACAAACATATACATACGTATATGTATATATTTATGTATGTGACAAAAAAACGAGCGCTACGTACACCTATCCCGGAATTTCCGAAGAAGGCAGCCGAAGCACGATTCGGCATTGAATACAAACACGTTTATCGGAAGGAAGTTAGTGAGCGGATATCTATATTTTCTGAGCCACTCTGTAGATGCTGTTTTCCATTCAAGCCAAACCGTCGCTCATTCATTCATATGTGGCGCGCTGGAAAAGTTAATAATTCATTCATAACTCTATCCATACTAAACAAACGGAAGGGAACTGCGACTTATTTCTTGTGTGCAATCGCGGTGAACTTAAAAGTGAATTGCATGTAATTCTTAGACTATTAATTTAAATTTAGGTATATATATATATATATTTAACTAGTATATATATCGTAGAATCCAAGTCGCCCATATCCATACATGTTTGTCGTTTAAAACTGAGAGGGCAAATTCTAGTTAATGTATTTTACGAAAGTGTGATTATATTATTGGACTAATATATTTGTGTAAAATTCAAATTTGTATGCTAGTCAAAAAAGTCGATGTCTATCAAGGGTGGAGTACGGCTCTCACCCCCCAGTTAAGTGTGTGCAAATATACGCGTGGGTATGTAATTACACATGTATACCTATATATACATATATAAACACAAATACACAGATATATTAAATATGTATACACACTTACGTGCTTCCATACAGATACATAAATATGCAGTATATATATCTGTATATATATACATCTGTTTATATAATATCTATGTATGCCAGATTTATTTGCAGTTAGGATGAATTTAATATTGTGGAAAAATTGATATACGTTTTATACACTTTATTTTTAATATTGGTATTCTATATTTTCTATAGTGAAACTGTTGAATTGGTCTATCTATTAAAAAAAATATAATGAAATAAAAAAATAAATAAATAAAAAATCACGAAGCAAAAACATGATTGTGACTTATGGGAAATCAACGCATCAAAGATATAATCACGTCTATATCCACGGTATGGGGCTATCGACGAAAATATGTCGCTTAATAAGTGGAAGAGCTTATAAATATTGCAAAAAAAAGTAATTCTTAATTTATTCAAACAATCAATTGAATTCGATTCACGTTTCAAATAACAGCACTAATATTTGTTATTGTCGAGCACCTGCACCAATTAGCTTAATGAAAATTTCGAAATATAAAATAATTAATATTTTCTAAGTACAAAATATTTAATACTGTATATCTTTTATATATCTATTTAATCATATGTAAGTATATTTTAATTTTCTATTATCTGCAGAGGTCAATTCTCTAAAAACTAAGAATTAATTCTTTATAATTTATAGAAACCATTCATTTTAAATTCATATATTGAAGGTGTATATTTAATATAATTGAATATTTTTTAAAATTCGATTACATAAATTTTGGGTATGTATGTATATATACATGTATCTACTTTAACTGTATAAATATGTATGTATAAAAAATCAAACGGGAACTTAATGACAAGAAAGTAAAGAACAATAGACCTTTTTAGGTGAAAAAGATTTCTCAATTTGATTAACTGATTGATAGATACATTAAAATATGCTTAAAATCGGTAACCTTTCTTTGTGGCAAATTAATTGTTAAGTAAATTTTGTGTGTTTCATTAGCTGTTAATGTTGTTATTGTTATTTATTTTTTCTTTCGCATGTTCTTGTATATATACATATGTATACATATATTTGATGATACTATAATATTATTATCTAATCTATTTTCTTATTGCAAACTGGCAGACAATATCAATATATAAAGAGACATATCTACTCGATGTTCTATGCATAATACACACTACTGGATTTTAATTAGATAATCATCAGAAATGCATTGTTATAAAAGTATGGTAAGTCTAACTTAGCTTAAATACGATTTACGTTACGTTAACAATTTTTCACGACATTCTCTTATCATATAATCATGTTCTAGCCAAACAAGTAAGAAAGCTCTAGTCGAGACTGCTCGACTAGGAGATACCCTTCGAACAACTGATATTTCAATAATTATTCGCACATGCACACACACGCATACACTCAGGCAGACGCATAAAACGCATTGGCTGAAGTCGGTGGCTTACTATGGGAACTTTATTGTTTAATAACTTTTCTTGTAGATGTAGTTTCTTCATGAAACTTTCAGATTATGATTATAACATGGATATGCATGCATTTGCCAAAGCACAAGTCTCTGGTACTTTAAATATGCCTTCTACAAAGGTGATGGTGAGGGGGTGGATATAGATGAGGGGGATAAATTTGAACAAAAATCGAAACTATAAAATTTGGCGACTCTAGCTTTAAAGATGTAGTAGATATACATTTCTTACTGATTTTCGATAAAGTTTTAATCGATAACAAAATAAGTTATCGATTTTTAAAGCAAAAATTGATATGCGCGTTGTATACACTGGCCAAAAATGAAGTGTCTACGCCCAGCAGGAGCGTGGTGTACTAAATTGCTTATGGAAAGTGAATGAGTATTCTGCAGTCACTGTTAAAAGACACAGTGCATAACCTACTATCACTCAATCGTGTTCTGCAGTTAGTAACGCCCGACAGCAACGTTCTTAATTGTTTGAAATATGAACAGGCACCAAGACAACATTGTATTTGCTCAAGGCCCATACTTTCACGTTCCGGGCACTAAATTTAGGGAAAGCAAAATCATTTTGCTTTAGTGTCGTCAGTTTAGTCCGTTTCAGGCTACTCTATTTGAAAGAGGTATAGACTATAAAATTTCTAAATAGCCTATAGCCTATAAATTTAACATATGCATTTACAATTCTATCTAGAATATTTTCAATTCATATAGTATTTTTTATTGCATCCTATGACACCGGCATAATATTTTATAAGCTAATAATTTTTTGTGTCATCAGAATATCGGCTTATTACTTTCAGCCATTCTTTCGTGTGCTTGAGACTATCAAAGAGAGTCGGCGAAATTTAATAAAATCAAGAAAAAAGAAGTAACAACTCTAGATGAGACTGCTCGAATACGAGATCCCCTGAACCCTTTAAAGAAGTGATATTTCAATAATTATTCGCGTCTCTCTGCATGCACAAGAAACATTGAGAGCGACTGCGCTTAGTCTGCAGTTTGGGCAAATTTGAAAGTGATTTGTGGAATACATTTTCTGACAGTGAATTTCAAGTCTCTAGCATTTGTAGTTTCGGATAGCTCTGCGGACCGACATATGGAGCGAGGAACGTACAGACGGACAGGACTCAGCTTGTCGATCTGCGCGCGCGCGGGGCTCGAGCCCGAGACTACGCCACCTCACTTTTGCAAGCTGCGTTAGCAAAACTGAAATAGATTCACTGCTGCAGTGCCATTTAGCAAAACTATACCAAACTAAGAATCTGCTAGAATAATAATGTATGTGTGCACACGTATACGATACTGATGTAGCTGCTGCACGTGCGTTTGTTAGTTGGCCAAATATTTTATTATTTTTTATTATTTGTTGTAGTGGTGGCGTCTTCGAAAAGTACAAAAGATCAGGTTGTATATTTCCTAATCTTTATTGGTAGATGAGAGCTGTGTCGCTCGTATAAAAAGTGTGTAGAGAATATGTATGTATACATATATGAACAGAAGTGTCAATACCAGGATAGGCAAGTGACAAGTCGTGGGGGCGAAGTACCCAGCGGGGCGCTAAGTACAGCGAACCAGTAGGAGAACTGGGTTATGTTATTAACAGAATGCTGTTAATAACATAACATTGTGTGGTTCGGGAGGAGCAATTCTTGTTAATGGGATCTGGCATTAACATTATTTTTTGACTTAACGGAATTTAATAAAACTTTTAGCATATGATCTACATAATATATTAAATATTTGATAAATTTAAAAAAAATTTAAAGTCATTCACAATTAGCTATAGTGGCATCTGACTTGAACTTGAATGTTTTTATTCGATAAAAACAAAACGGGATGATTTATCGAATTTTAAAAGCAAACTCGACATCCGCGCTGTATATACCGTCATTTAAAAAAAATTCAAGTCTCTAGCTCTTATATCTTTTGAAATCGACGCGTTCATACATACGGACAGATGGACGGACAGACAGACGGACAGGGCCAAATCAACTCAGCTCGTCGCCCTGATCAAGAATATATATACTGTGTGGGGTCTGCCACGCCTCCTTCTGCCTGTTACATACATTTCAACAAAACCATTATACCCGGATTTCCCCCAAAATCACTCCAGTTTTTCCATGCATTTTATACTTCGTATTTGCTCGGCTTGACAAAATCAGTGCGCTGCGAGAGCTCAAACATACAGATCACATTTTCATATGCTATGTGCAATTTTAGCGTTACTCTCTCTCACTTACTCTTTCTGTCTCCTTATGATCTTTTCCTCTATGTTCGCACAAGCAATTCCGCAGAAAAATTGAAATCTGTTTGCGACAACCATGCACACACACAGTACAGTCCCGTGCTACATTTTTCTGATCACTTTTGTTTCTGTATGCGAACTTGTCAACTTATGTTGAGGTGTCAAACTATCGATGGCACTATCGTCACTATCGAGCGACTGTACTATTGACGATTCAATGTCTCGATAGTGGACGATAATATCGTCAAAGGTGCGTGATTAATAATTAAAATTTTTCCTAATTTTGTATCATAGCTTGCAAATGATGGTTGATCGATTTTTCGAATATGCTCTGCTTCATAACATAACCGAAAAGATTGTGCAGACACAATCTCGCTATGAGCGGCACTCTTTGCTTTGTTTTGAATCGATTTTGGTCAAGTGCTTCGCATTGACTCATTGGTGTGAGGATCTCAAATGAGTGTCGCGTAAAGAGTGTCGCTTACACAAAGCCTCTCAGCAAAAGACAGTTTGACTAAAAAATTCAACGGAAATGATCGTGTGCATGCAAATATATACATACATACAATAGAGGACAAAAGTATTTTGACAACGCATTGCAAAAACTCTCTTTAACCTCTTATTTATTATTTCAATTCATTTAACTCGAGCAAACGATCAGTGCTTGACTTCAGCGAAACGAAAACTGAAATAACTATCTCGCTCAGAGCGCGAGCGAGCTAAACCATACGTGACAAAAACAATTTCTGTCTGATACAATACAAAAATTGAAGTGTTCAAATTTTTAAGGCTAAGAATCACTGTTTTTATTGCGACTATCGACCACAATCCATGGTACTATTGACCGCTATCGATGGTTTGGAAATTACTATCGTCCTCAATCGATGGGGCCCACCATCGATAGTTTGGCACCTCTAACTCCCACTCCTTCAATTCTTTTTTGATTGGCTGAATATTCTGTCTTGAGTCATATATGAGCGCACCGTTTTTCTGGAATTCACGCAGCACTCTAGTACATACATACATACATATGTATTACAAAAACTAATGACATGTCGCGCTCTTACTATTTGCAATTAGGAAAATTAAATATTTTAAAACAATTAATAAAATAAACAAAGGTTGCGGACTAAAAAAAAACTAATGACATGTCGCGCTCTTACTATTTGCAATTAGGAAAATTAAATATTTTAAAACAATTAATAAAATAAACAAAGGTTGCGGACTCTGGCGTCGAAGCCGAGACTTCTCCATCGAGCGTCGCGCTGCTAGTCGCAACGCCACTTAACTTTTCGAAAGTCTGATGGCAAAACTGAAATAGATTCACTGCTGCAGCGCCATCCAGGAAATCGAAGCTAAACTAACTGTTGAGAATTCTAGCACTTCATTCCAATGTGATTCAAAGAATGTGCTAGTTTAAGTGTTTGTGTTATTGCTTTTATTATACCCTGAACCCATTTTCAATGGGAAATCAGGGTATAATGGTTCTGTTGAAATGTATGTAACAGGCAGAAGGAGGCGTGGCAGACGTGATCAGGGCACCGACCTGAGTTGATTTGACCCTGTCCATCTGTCTGTCTGTCCGTATGTTTGAACGCGTCGATTTCAGAAGATATAAGACCTAGAGACTTGAATTTTTTTTAAATGACGGTATATACAGCGCGGATGTCGAGTTTGCTTTTAAAATTCGATAAATCATCCCGTTTTGTTTTTATCGAATAAAAACATTGAAGTTCAAGTCAGATGCCACTATAGCTAATTGTGAATGATTTTAATTTTTTTTAAATTTGTCAAATACTCAATATAATATGTAGATCATATGCTAAAAGTTTCATTAAATTCCATTAAGTAAAAAATTAATTAAAAATCATCAGATATTTGGCCAAATAACAAACGCACGTGCAGCAGCTACAACAGCATCGTATACGTGTGCACACATACATTCAAACTTCTTCTGGAACATTCTTTAAATCACATCAGCTGTTAGTTTGGTTTAGTTTTGGTAGATGGCGCTGCAGCAGTGAATTTATTTGAGTTTTGCCAGCGCGTGAGGTGGCGTAGTGTGTCAGCGGCATGACGCTCGATCGAGATGTCGCGGTTCAAATCCCGATCGGTGCAACTGATGTTAATTTTTTTAATTGTTTCAAAATATTTTTTTATTTTATTAAGTGAGTTTTGTATTTCATTTATATTTTTAAATACATCGAAATTTAAATTTTAGCCATACTAAATGGGCATTTTTATTAGTTGGGTTCAGGGTAGTATCTAGTCGAGCACTCTCGACTAGAGTTTTTTACTTGTTTTATTTATTTATTTATATGGGACACTTTATTTTTAATCAATTACTGCATACACAAGTGTTGTGTTTAATATTTTTTTTAAATTTAAGAGTACAGGACACATTGTCCTTTTCTACTTAAATATAATTATATTTTTATAATATGGAAATTTATTCTTTAGAGTTAAACATACATATGGGGCAAATTTATATAAAAACCCCTTAAACATAACTTAACTGGACTTAAAACTAGAACTTAAATTAAACTTATTTCTATTATGTATGTAAGATAATAATATTAATGTGTGGGTAAATGGAACCTGAACATCTATTTATGAAGTAAGAATGCAGCTTCCCTATTCTACTTGATGCTAATTCTACCTTTGCTTTCAAATGTAACTCCGTAGTGGAGTAATACCACGGTAGGTTATGAATCATTTTCAGTATTTTATTTTGTAAAATCTGAATTTTATTTATATGTATATTGGCAATATCAACCCATACCGGGACCCCATAATATATTGTGGACTGAAATATTGACCTAAAAAAGTACATTTTATTTTCTAAGTTTAGGCGAGAATTTCTTTTTATAAATGGATATATGGTACGGATTAGTATATACTATTTCTGAATGACATGTTCGACGTGGTCAGCAAAACTGAAATAGATTCCGTGCTGCAGGGCCATCAAGGAAATCGAAGCTAAACTAACTGTTGAGAATTCGAACACTTTATTCCAATGTGATTCAAAGAATGTGATAGTTTGAGTGTTTGTGTTATTGTTAATTGGCTAAACACATTGTTATTTTTTTTTAACGTCGTTAGACTTAACGGAACTTGATGAAACTTTCAATTTTCAATTTCAATTTATTTCACTCTTTGTTAAAACTACGTGATTTTGTGAATGTTATTTTACAATATTTACATACATGACATATGGATATGCGATAACATTATTATTTGGGGGGGAAAAAAAAAACAAAGAAATAGAAACCCCCATTAAAATTTACTAGAAACTAAATTAAATTAAACACTAAAAACTACAAGTCTATGCCAGGTCGTTTATATGTGAATATCATGATTCCTGACACTTGGTTATGAATTTTTGCGATAGTCGCGATAGTCTAATATCTACGAGTTCAGTATTTGTAGACATACAATTTTAATGAAACTAGAAACTTGTGCTTCGGAATGCTCACACATGCTAACCATATGATCACGCTCTGAAAGTTTCATGAAGATAGTCATACTAGAAATGAAATTATTCAACTAATAAATTCTCATAATATTGCCCATACTGCAGCGCAGTCGCTGCTAACTGCGCAGTCAGCAGAACGCGTAATATATGTACGTGCGTGTGGATGCGTGTGTGTGCATGTGTGCATAAAAAAAAGTGCAGAATGAGTAGAATATCATTCATTCGAATGTTAAGTCATTTAATGGGTTCGTACGTGGCCAATACGGTAGCCTATGGCTCTACAGCTGCTACCTAGCCCCCAGCATGCAGCTCAGTGATTTCACAACGGCGCTTGACGAGCTTGCCGAGGATGCTAGGGGTTGGAAGGCCATTATAACAGGAGATTTTAACTCATGGGCGTTAGAATGGGGTAGCCACACAACAAATGCCAGAGGCCGTATCTTACTGAAGATTTTCGCGACGAAAAGAAGTTGCACTGCTCAACACTGGCCACGAGTTCACCTTCAGTCGGGCTGGATACGGATCTGTAATTGACATTACTTTTGTCACTTCATCCCTCGTTCGGGAAGCAAAATGGAGCCACTGCGATAGCTATACGGGCAGCGATCATACGGCACTTCTGTTCACAATAGGTGAGCCACCTGCCAGGGCGTCAACCTTGTGGAGGGAATCGTATCGGCTGGATACTTTTGATCCCGCGGCTTATTCAGAGGCCATTCAGTCTCTGGGCACAATTGATAATGCTGAGGCCAGAGCATGCCAAATGGTGGCCCAAATACAGAGTGCCTGCAATAGCAGCATGTTACGCCGCAAGCAGTTCACGCGACAACAAGAGCCTACGTATTAGTGGAATGCACAAATAGATGACATTCGACGCAAATGCATCCAGGCGAGAAGAAGCTATCAACGGGCTAGGTCTACGTTTTTCGAAAAACAATTAGCTTACCAGGCAGCCAGAAGACAGTTGAAGAAGGCCATTCGGGCAAGCAAAAGAGAATGCTTTCTAGAGTTGTGCGACTCAGCCGAATATGACCCTTAGGGCAGGGCATATAAGATAGTAATTAAAAGACTATACGCAGGTAAACAGGTGCAGCCTACGGATCGTCTGGAGCTTAAATCGATTGTGGAAACGCTCTTTCCAGAAAGATTAAGCTCCATTCATCCCCCGGAGTCCGAGTCTGCTAATCAGGGCTCAACAAACACTCAAATTTTTTAGTTACAGACGAAGAAATCTTAGTAGCTCTCAGAGGTCTTAGAACCTACACAGCTCCAGGGCCGGACGGGATCCCAAATCGTGCGCTAAAGCTAGCCCTCGCCTTGCACCCTAGTACGTTCGCCGAATTATTCAACGAATGCTTAATACAAGAGACGTTCCCTGCAAAATGGAAGACCCAGAACCTGGTATTGCTACCCAAGGCTGGCAAACCACCAGACGAGCCATCTTCATACAGACCGATCTGCCTCTTAGACACCATAGGAAAGGTGTTTGAGAAATTGATCTGCTCTAGACTGGAGACTGCTATTGCTAGCGCCGGAGGCCTATCACCAAATCAATTTGGATTCCGGAAGGCCCGGTCAACAACAGATGCTCTAGAAAAAGTTGTTGGCCTGGCAACTTCCGCCATCCAAGGCACCAGATGGAGGCACGGGACGAAGCAATTCTGCATCATCGCGACCCTGAACGTCTTCAACACAGCTAGTTGGGATATGATACTGAATGCGCTGTCACAATATAATATCCCTAAATATCTAAAAGAGATAATAAAGAGCTACTTCAGAGGTAGAACACTGGTATACAACACGAGTGAGGGTCCCCAAACTCATACAGTGTCAGCTGGAATACCCCAAGGCTCAGTGCTGGGGTCTCTCCTATGGAATATCATGTACGATGGCGTACTGCGCTTGGAAGTACTAGCAGGTGCGCACACCATTGGCTTTGCTGATGATGTGGCTGTTGTCGCCATAGGCAAGGAGCTTAAAGATACAGAGGATATGTGCAGCGAAAGTATCAATCGCATACGAAGCTGGTTGACAGGAGCTGGGCTCTAGCTTGCAGTGCACAAGACGGAAGTCGTCCTAGTAAGCAGTCGCAAAAAAGTGGAGACTGCCAATATAATGATAGGCAGCGTCACCATCGCGTCAAAGAGGGCGATTAAGTATCTTGGCGTGATGTTAGACACAAGATTAACATTCCGCGAGCACTTAGAATATGTGCATAAAAAGGCAGCTGATTCTTGTAGAGCTCTCTCAAGAATTATGCTTAACACGCGGGGACCTAAACAGCAACGACGTCTTCTTCTAATGAGCGTCATTAGGTCTGTCATCTTCTATGCTGCGCCAATATGGTCATGAGCAATGGCAACGCCGAGCTACAGTCGGGGCATTTGCGCGATCTACAGAGTGAGCTGAGTCAGCTGCGCTTTCAGGACTATCTCCGATGATACGGCGCTTGTCATAGCCGGCATGGTGCCCCTGGAGTACCTGGTCGCCGAAGCCGTGGAACGGAATTCGTACGCGCCTGTGCGACACAACGCTATCAAGGCGAACAGCATTGCCCGATGGCAAAGGAAGTGGAATAGCTCAACGAAAGGGCGGTGGACGCACAAGCTCATCCCGGAGCTCGAACCATGGGTTAACCGCAAACACGGCGAGGTTAACTTCTATCTTTCGCAGATCCTCTCGGGCCATGGATGCTTTCGGAGCTATTTGAAGCGCTTTGGTCACGAGGAAACTGACGAGTGCCCCTGGTGCGAGCGAGGGCATGTGGAAGACGCCAACCACATCCTTTTCGTATGTGGACGGTTCCTGGAGGAGAGGCGTCGTCTAGAAGAGGCATTGGGCCACTCCATCAGAGCGGACAACATAGTCAACGCCATGCTGTGCTATCAGCTGAGAATAGCTTTGTGGGAACAAAGCTTCGAGTGATAACCACAGGGAGATTTAATGTTTGTCCTATCAGCTGAGAATAACTTTGTGGAAACAAAGCTTCGAGTGATAGATTTTAAGCTTCTGTATCGAATGTAACCTTGGAGTTATAAAGCTTTACATTATAACTTTACATGATAACCTGTATTTTTCGCAGAGTTGCATATCTTCAAAAACACATATTAATGAGATTTCTTGTTTATATATCTATTTTGATAAAAAAATTAAAAGAATTTGTAAAAAGCATACACCACCATCTCATTAAAAGTTGATTTCGGCTCGAAATTCTCACAGAAAATTCGGTCGTTTGATGAGTTTTCCAAATAAAATGATCCACAATGCATTAATCCATTAAAAAATTGATGAAAAGCGCGGATGGCGCTGAGTTCTGACCCAAAATCATGTCACTCGACTCATTCGCGAGAGTAAAAAGGATCTTTTTAAGTCGGCTACTCAACTGAAAAAGCACCTAAACATATCAGCAAATCCAAGGATATTTGAGCATAAATACCACACCTTCAATGGCCGCAAATTTTAGCCCTAGCACGGCTATAAAACGCACTGCAAATAAATATCGATTGTCGTCAAGCTTTGTTGTATCTAATAAATATGTTTAAAAAGTATAATGACCCTTAAATCTTCACAACTCTAATTGCCAAGCATCAAATATGACCTTTGCAGGCCTTAGGGGACAGCAAATTTTTTCCAGTAGCAGGAAATGCTATTTGCCATGATAGCTCCTGTGATATTTAGCTTTGTTAAGGATATTAGTACTCCTCCTTTGATCTGGTCCCCAATAAATCCATAATTAGATACCAAAGACTACTTCTAGAGTCTATTCAAACACAAAATAACAATTAGGTAAAGAAAATCAAAGAAGAGGCAATTTCTGAGTACACTTTCCCTTGATAAGAGATGTCCTGATTTTTTTTTTTGCAAAATTTAGTGGATTCCGGTCCTCGAACTGACCAAACCTTTATTTAGTTTAAACTTTTTTTTCTTAGTATTACATTCTTGTCAAAATGCGGCATAACCGCTGCAAAAATCGTTGGCTTCTGGCATTTGGTTTCAGATGAAAGAACTGACAAAACATAATAGACAAAATATTTCGCAAATTTACAGTTATTAGTGTGCACTTTACTTTGGCATTCATTTTCGGTTTGGCAACGGAGGTGTCAAATTTTCATTGAGAATTTACCCAGTAGGCTTGATAACAGTGACAGTTTTCGGTCCTGCTCTCATGTTAAACAATTATTCATGCACATTTGATCAATACGTGAATGAATAAACTATTATGTGTATTTTTATATTTGTTTGTCTCAGACTTATAAAGTGTTAAAATTTTCCCGATCCGCCCACTAGGGGCGTGGCAAATCGGAAAATGTATTTTCCGATATACCAGAAATCATGTTAGTTAAAGAGATAGAAAGCTGAAATTTGGTATGTAGGTTCGCGTCGACCACCCAAGATCACGAGCTATGGTGGATATATCTCCGCCCATTGGGGGCAGGTCAAATCGGATAAAACTGTATCTCTTAAAGTTGTAAATCTAGAATGCTGAAATTTTGCACGTAAGCTGATGTTTCGATTCTATAAATATAGATAAATTATATATCAACGCCTACTAGGGGCGTAGCAACGAAATATGTATGAAAAAAATATTAATAATAACATCGAAGAGGTTTCGAACATCCTCTACTCTAACATAACTAGCGTCGCATTTAGTACCCGAGCTACTGCTTTGCTTGATCAGCCAGTTGCTAAAATAGAATAGCTAAATAACAGAGCGTCATCAGACAAAACTAAAATAACGGATAAAAAATCCAGAAATCAATCGAAATTCTAAGAATGTGCAAAAAGGCGCGCTTCTGTCTGTACGCATAAAATAGGCGATGAGTGTGTACACATGTATAGGAAAATCGCGCTGATTTACTGCTAGCTTGAAGCCGGTATCCAATATATGGATATAAATATATAATAAAAACAAGTAAGAAGGCTCCAGTCGAGACTACTCAACTAGGAGATACCCTGAACCCTCTAAGCACTTCTGCACTTCTTTTATGCACACATACATACACATGCATCCACACGCACGCATAAGCCTGCGCTCTGCTAACTGCGCAGTAAGCAGCGACAGCGCTTGGGCTGCGCTGCAGTGTGGGCAATATTATGAGAATTTATTTGTTGAATAATTTCTCTTGTAGACATACGATCTTAATAAAACTTTTAGAGCGTAATCATATGATGAATATGTGTTCACATTCCAAAGCACAAGTCTCTAGTACTTGAAATGCGTTTTTTACAAATTGGGGGAAAAGGGGGCGTGGTATCCAAAATCTGTAAATTACAAAATCTTTGTATCCATTAACTTTATATACAACGCAAATTTAAAGACTCCAGGTCTAAAAGTGTTCAAATTAGGCTAAAAAAACAAAATCATTTTTTCGATTATTCTCGATAAAAAAGTTATCGGATGATTTATCGAAAAAATAAAGCAAACTCGTACTGCGTATGGTACACACGAGTACGCATGCCAAGTTTCAGCTCTCTAGCTCTTATAACTTCTGAGATCGACGCACTCATAAGGACGGACGGACGGACAGACGGACAGACGGACAGGGCTATATCGACTCAGCTCGTCACGCTGATCAAGAATATATACATATATATACTTTGTGGGGTCTGCCACGCCTCCTTCTTCTCCCGTTACATACTTTTTCACAAAACCATTATACCCTGATTTCCCATTTACAATGGGTTCAGGGTATAATCAGAATTGTATAGATGATATATGTCATTTGAAGATCCTAGCTGCAATGATGCAGGGATGATAGCAATAGCTATCAATGATTTTCCAATTTTAATGGAATCATGCCCTGTGTTTTGTTGCGCACTAGACTTGAAAATTGCACTATTTACTCTGGTTGACAGGTGTTTACTCTGTGAATGAGTATTCTGCAATCGGTATCGCCCGACTGCAACTTCTTACTTGTTATCCTCATTCACGAAAGAGAATGAGTATATTGGTTTTGTGCAATGTCCGTCTTGCTGTCCGTCCGTCTGTCATTTTCTCTCTGACTGTAATTTTCACATTTCTTGAGCGTAAGAATTTAAATTTTGCATTTAGGTTACCGGTTGCTCGTTCTAAGAACTGGCGAAAAATGAGGTGTTTACGCCCAGTAGGGGCGTGGCACGCCCCTAAAGAGGCGTAAAAATTATTTTCGGGTCATCGATAGAGGAGGTTACTGGTAACTTAACTCTCTAAATTTGAAATTTTATTGCGGTTTGCCACGCCCCCTGTGGGCGGACATATATCCGACAAAGCTTTTTGGTTTTGGGTGATCAGCCCGAGTATATATACAAAATTTGAGGTCTCTGGCATCAAGTGTCCAAAATAGAGCAGAGTTTAAAAAATCACTATATCTTCAGGTCCGATTTGCCACGCCCTTAATGGGCGTAGACTTATAATTTTATCTTTAGACTCTATAGAATCATAACATTAGCTGACGTGCAAAATTTCAGCATTCTAGGTTTACAACTTTAGGAGATACAGTTTTATCCGATTCACGCCCCCAATGGGCGTAGATATATCCGTCATAGCTCGTGGTCTCGGGTGGTCGACGCGGACCTACATACCAAATTTCAGCTTTCTAGCTCTTCAATTAATATGATTTCTGGCATATCGAAAAATGCATTTTCCGATTTTCCACGCCCCTAGTGGGCGGATCGGGAAAATTTTAACACTTTATAAATCGGAGATATGCACGAGTATATGTTCCAAACTTCAAGTCTCTAGCTTCAATAGAGCCGAAATAGATTGCGTTCATACGGACAGATAGACAGACGGACGGACAAGGCCAAATCGACTCAGCTCGTCGCACTGATCAAGAATATATATACTTTGTGGGGTCTGCCACGCCTCCTTCTGCCTGTTACATACTTTTAACAAAACCATTATACCCTGATTTCCCATTTTCAAAGGGTTCAGGGTATAAAAAGGAGCATATCAAGATTTGCGCTTAATAGCCTTGTTCGCCTTTCATTTAAAATTTTTCCAGAAGAAGAGAATACTCGCTCGCTTGTTGCACAGCTTACCGGAATACATAAAATATTTTTTCCACAATTTAAGGTCCGTTGCCTCCTGCCAAAAATTTAAGATTAACAAGTTTGAATTATAGCGTGTGGCATAATATTTATCAATTTCTAAGTGAAAAACTCTAGAAATTCAAGATTCAAATTTGTCGGAGAGTTTTCAATTCTCGCGTCCTCAAATGAATCATTTTGCATATCTCAAATTTTAACCATCATGCTTTTGACGGTCTCCAAAATATGATTTTTCCACGGGTAACCGCAGTTGCCCACGGGTACCCGATAAAAACCCGGCCCGTGCCCATCTCTAGTTCAGGGTATCTCCTAGTCCAGCAGTCTCGACTAAAGCCTTCTTCTTTGTATAGAACATAATTATATTTGAGTGTGTAAAACCAAAATATGTAAATAAATAAATAAAATTATTCAATATTATTAAATCTTTGCAGAATAAATACATACACATACATATATTTTTAATTCTGCTCTACCTAACACAAGGCAAGTGCATCTTTTTAAATGCACGTAGCCATGACTATGGAGTGCCGAGAAGTGCAGACGGCAATAAGTTAGTCAAGGACGCGGACTCAACGTCGAATGTTAATACGGGCTTAGTAGAGGACGCAGGTGTTCGAGCCGTGGGCGAAGTCTTTGTTCCAAAGACATTCTCAATGAGTTCGCAGGAACCATCATGTGAACAGCTACGCGCTATGTGGATGTGAGTTTCGATATACATATATATTTATATATAGAATTATAATTAAGTACTTATCATAGATTTTCCAAGAGACAATCCCGTGCAGCTGAAATGACAAATGAAATACCCACATATCGGGATCCCTTCACATTCAATGTTTGGGAACCCATCTACTCCAATTCTCGGCTTGGCTCGTAAGTTTCTTAGACCCAAATATGTTCCAAGTAAACTAATGATCTAAACTTATAGCAGAACTCGCATGGGTACACGGGAACGTTCCAGATCCCCAGTATTTGGACGTGTCTTAAGTCGAGAGCCCATCGTACCACAACGTATTTCATTTGAACAACTTCCACGACATCTTGATGGAAATCCAAACGGAGCTAGCCAGGCGCGCTTATATGGTGGTGAAGTACGTCCCTCTGGAATCGGTGTTGGAGCTGGAGCTGGCACTGGGGCAGCGGGGTCCTCTCCACGCAGATCCAGTAAAAATAGATATGTGGGCGTGTCAAGTAACTTGGTAGCCAATAATGTGGCTGGAAGTCATAACTCAGTCGCTGTACATGGCAGCTTTCAAAAACTGAAGGAGCTCATCTGGACAGAACGTGCTAAGGAATTGACACAACAGCGTCGAGCGGAGGAATTGGCAGCTCGAGCTGCTGTGCTCAAGGAAATTGCTAATGGTCAAAAGTATGATTATTTTTCCTTTGAAAGCTGAATTCATTTAGTGAGTCCTATTAAATTTGTATGGAAATTGCTAATGGTCAAAAGTATGATTATTTTTCCTTTAAAAGCTTAATTTATTTAAAATCCTTCTCCGTGAGTCCTATTTAATTTATATGAAATTTGTAATCAGTACAATTTGACATTTCCTTTATGCTTACTTGTCCTTGAAGTGCGACGTGCTGAGTCGATTTTTATAACTAACATGCAAAATGTCAGCATTCTATTACAAATATAGTTTTCAGCTTTCTAGCTCTTCAACTAATATGATTTCTGGCATACCAAAAATTTATTTATTATACACGAGTATATGTTTAGAATTTCAAGCTTCAAAAAAATGTCAGGTCCAATACACTCATTTCACTTTCGTGAATAACTAAAAACAGAAAGCAAAACGTATGCGTCTGAACACGCTAAAACTTTTTGAATAACAGCGTTAATGTTTTGCTCTCTTAGTAAGACTGCCTTGAACCCTTCTAGGAACAAATAGTTCCATAATTCTATGCTACTTTTCAGACACATATAGGCTCGCACGCATAAATACGCATGGGATGCAGCTTGAGCTACCACAGTAGGGAATTTTATTGTTCAATAACTTTTTATACCCTGAACCCATTGAAAATGGGAAATCAGGTTATAATCATTTATTTAAAAGTATGTAACAGACAGAAGGCGGCGTGGCAGACCCTATTAAGTGAATATATTCTTGATCAGTGCGACGAGCTGAGTCGACTTACCTGTGTCCGTCTGTCCGTCCGTCGGCCTGTCCGTCAGAAGATATAAGAGCTTCTCTAGCTTGCTCTATCTTGAAAATTTTTTTCCTAGGTCCGTGTGTACCACGCGCATATCGAGTTTTGCTTTACAAATCGATAATTTGCCCCGTTATTTTGTTATCGATTAAAACCTTATCGAAAAAAAGTAATAAATTTATATCTGCTACACCTTTAAAGCTAGAGTCACCAAATTTTAAATATGGATTTATATGTACTTTATAGAATTTCGATTTTTGTCAAAATGTACCCCCCACCCTCACTCACCCATCTTTGTAAAAACCGTATTTAAAATATTAGAGACTTGTGCTTTGACGATACATGCATATCTATGTTATATTTATAATCTGAAAGTTTCTGAAAAAAGTACATCCACACTAAAAGCTATTAAACAATTAAATTCCCATAGTAAGCCTCCACTGCAGCCCATGTGTGTTTATGCGTGCTTGCCTACATTTGTCTGTGAGTGTATTTATTGTGTAAGCAGAAAAACGCAAAGAATTATTGTAATATCAGTTGTTCGAAGGGTTCAGGAGATCTCGTAGTCGAGCAGTCTCGACTAGAGCTTTCTTACTTGTTTGTAGATGGACTTTCTTCATATGGGTCAGGGATAAAGACAGTTATTTGCGGAATATACTGCTAATATATATTATTACTTTAACATATTACGTCTTGATTAGCGTTCAATCATCTTACAAGTCATCTTTTAACAATCCCGGAGATTCCCTTCTAATGGATGAGAACCGCAGCCCTGATAGTAGCAGCAATCAGTATGTGAATGGCGATCGAATCTCAATTGCAAATGTACAAAATTTAGATGCAAGTAATAAAAATGTTGGGCATAGTAATAGTGGCTCTCGAGCGTCAACCCGCCGTGTTGGAAGTGCATACAGGTTTTTGCCTACTGGACAAACGCGAAAGGAATCCCGTTTTACTGGTAACGTTGCCGCCGGCCGACCAAAAACATATTCTCGTTTAAAAATGCCAGCTACTGAAATTAATGCAGGTGATTCAGCAGAGAGTGAACATACATCATCTATCGGTATACCACGTACATATCCCGTTCGACAATCTCATTTTAGGGAAAGGAATCGTTCGCTTTTCAAGCAGGTAAATTGTCACTCATATGAATATACAAAAGCAAGCCGGAGATCCACAAATTCTGGCCATGCTCCGTTTTAGAAATTATAATACTTATGTATATATGCATGTAAGCAAATAGATATCACATTGCAAATGAATCGATTAGATGTGTATGTAATATGTTTGTATATGAATGCATATCAAAATGCTTATATATTTTTTCTTTTTCCAGTATTCGCCAAATGAATATTTTCGGCGAAATACTCGAATAATGAATGGTTTTCAGTTTGGGATCCAGCCTGAGCTTCAAAAAGTGGGCCAAGGTTCAAATGAGAATTATTTAAGTCCATTAACTTCGATCGAATATTACACGAGGCCCGGTAGCAATGGCTTGCTTTATTTTAATAATGATAAATTATTCGATGAGGTTGGATTAACTCAAAAATCTAATCAGCACGACTTCGATTTCGACAATAACGCGTATTAAATTATTTTTTATTAAATATATTGTGACAATAATTAATCAGAAGTATATTTAAAAAACATTTTACTAATTATATTATTGTTTTAATTTAGTGTGACCATGTAAATACAAAACATAAAATATTTATTTTAAAATATTTATAGCTTCAATATACTTATGGCAGGAAAATCGGTTGTCAATTCAATACCCAAATGCATACTGAAATACATTCTATCAAGAATTTATCTTGTTTTTATTTCATATTTTCCAAATTCTACAAAATGTATATATATATATATAACCATGAAATCTGTATAAATAATGTTCACATATCTTAAAGTTA
This sequence comes from Drosophila mojavensis, assembly GCF_018153725.1. NCBI lineage: Eukaryota > Metazoa > Arthropoda > Insecta > Diptera > Drosophilidae > Drosophila > Drosophila mojavensis. The sequence goes on along the minus strand of NW_025318684.1, from coordinate 104,003 downwards.
TAATTGTCGTAAGTTGAAATCTGAACTATTAAAAAAGATAATTTTGATTTTATTTTAATGGGAGCTGTGAATGAAAATGATTATGATTATATATTCATATTATATATATTCATATCTATTTTAAATTCCTCTTTGGAATTAATTAAATGCTTCCAATATAAAACAATCATCAATATGCAAGAGCTACCTAAGAAAGTGGATTAAAAGTACGCCTTGATATATTAAAAAGAAAACACAAAAGATCATGGTATGATTAATTTCTATTAGGGTTTTGTACGAATCTAGAACATAATCCTTGAAATCTGGTTCTGCAAAGGACCCAATAGAAATATCAACGACAAATGTTGTTTTTATAATTTAACCTTTCTAACTAGTAACAGTCATCTACACCGATATCTTGTATGGTAATACCTATATACATACAAATAAATGATCTAACTGTGCCTGTCCTTCAACTTTTAAACTAAATATAATAAACAACAATCAATTGAATGAGACAAATTAAAACAGCTACAAATTACAATTAGTCCACATTAATCATTTTCGCTACCGAACAGTAAAAGGAAAAAGCTAACACAATTAAAATATTGCATAGAGAGCGTGGCTGTACTCCACATTTTACTATTCTATATATATATATATATATATATATATTATATAAATCTATCAAATAAATGTCAATTTAACATATCGAACTTATCCAAAGTACTTGTGCTACCTATTTACTTATATATTCTAAAAATTCAAACTTTGGCTCAAGAAACTTTTAAATGGTGTTGTTTAGCTATTGAACTCTATTGTATAGACATCGTGTACTAGTAGCTAATAAGTATAACCTATCTGCATACATAAATACAAATATGTACTTGAAGAATATATGACAACAATTGACAATAAATCTCTAGTTGTGAGTTCCGGACAATAACAATAGACTTTTGTCTACATACATAGGAAATTAGATAAATTACACGATGTATGATATATGTAAATATATTAACATATGTGGAATTTCCTACGCATGGTTGATGTTTTTGAATAATGCAGAAACAAAAAAATAATATGAAAACTACTTTACTTAGGAAGTTATTGTGTATCTTATTGTATATTAAACGAATCTAAAAATAAATAATTGTATGAAATAATATTTTATTCTTAATTCATTATAGTTATAAGTTCTTATTTGAATCGCGATCCGTAATATGTTTTTCCGCCATAGACGTATCTTCGCAAATACCTTTCGAAAATACACAGAAACATCGATTTTTATACAAAGCAAATCGCAAGAGCTTATATATACTACAGTTTAAAAGCTAGAAGCTTCAAATTTAGATTATTGAATTACAGATCGTTGATCGATACTATCGATGACCCAAAAATAATTGTTGCGCCTCTTAGGAGCCGTGGAATATCTACAATTTTAAAGATATAAATTCAAATCTTAGCGACTGTAGCTGTATCTCTACTAGTATCTCTATTAATTTGCACAAAAAGTATAAATATATACCAATTGTGGGCGTGACAAATCGGAAAACGGACTGTGAATGAGTATTCTGTGTTCATATTCAACGTTCTGACTTGTTTTTTTATGAAAACGCAAAAAATATTAGATAAAAGTCTTGATTTATTTCTTTTTTATTATCAATTAATAGATAGACATGTATATAAAAGCCAATCCATCTTTTACACTACTCGTTAGTTAATGCTTTTAATTTATTTCCCTTAAAAAACTAAAGTGCAAGAATCATTTATAATACGTTTAATGTTTGAATAGTTAATTGATTAAAAAAAAAAAAATAACAAATTCTTTACAGATCTATAAACATATATATTTAGCCTTTATTCACAATATACTTATTAATACTCAATATAGATATTAATGAACGAATTTTTCCTTTTGCTTTTCATTAGTATCCATTTGCCTAAACTTCCAGCTTCCCAGGCCATCGAATTCCAGAATATGTGTATGAAATTTCCTGAGATATACAAATATAATATACTAGTTGTCCCGGCGAACTTCGTACCGCCTAACAGTCTCTATATATATATAACAAAGTAGAGTTTGTTACAAAACTTATAATTCGAGATCTGCTGCACCAATTTTCATGGTTTTTGATTTGTTGGATTTGTCTCTGCCCCGAATTGGAAACAGACATTGTATTTTGGAGTGTTCGCTAGAAAAGTAGGGAACGCAATGGCTCTGGTGGCGGGACCACTAATGGCAATGTCACTTTACCACTAAGGCAGCACAAACCGGGCGTTTCACCAGCAAACTTCAATGCGCCACAATGCTGGCAAACAACGTCCATTGGACCAATGCAAACTAAACGATTCAAGCTATAGTCAATGGTGCAATCATATCGAAACGCTTCTTGATTCAAATCAATCCTTGAACCATTTCTTATTACCATTTCACGGGCTGCCTCTCTTTGAGAAGCACGAATTAAGGCCCTTCTTTGCTGGGTACTAACGCGGAGCCTTTCTCGGGCGATTTCTCGATCTTCGTCAGATAATTGACTCGCGATATTCCGTTTCCTAATTGCATTATGGGTCCGCCGGGAAAGATTAGATCTTCTAGGACGCGGTATTTTTATTAATAGTAATACTGCCCTCGCACAAAACCATATAAAACAATCGAGAAATATAAATATAAATAATTTACACAAATTTATGTTTGAGACAAACAAATACCTGAACATTCGAGATATTTAGCTTTTGTACGCACGCGCACAATTATTATTTATAAAGTTTAAAAGTCCAAAAATATAAAAAGCCAAAAATACACTTTTTAATAATTAACTTTTTTTTTTTAATTTCGAATTTTGAATTTTTTATTTATTTTTGATTAGTCAGGTTTTAATCTTTTGATTTTTTTGTTCATTTTTGCAGATTTTTTATTTGAAATATTTATAAACTTTAAAAGTCCAAAAATATAAAAAGCCAAAAATACACTTTTTAATAATTAACTTATTTTTTTTTTTAATTTCGAATTTTGAATTTTTTATTTATTTTTTGAACAGTCAGGTCTTTTGATTTTTTTGAATTTTTGCAGATTTTTGATTTGAAATATTTTTCTTTTTGATTTGGAAAAAAAAATTTTTTTTTGTTTATTAATTTTTTTTTTTTGAATAGTCTTTTTTATTTTTTTTTTTGTTGAATATTTTTTTTTTTTTTTTTTTTTGAATAGTCTTTTTTTTTTTTTTTTTGTTGAATAGTCAGGTCTGCTCGAGGCTGTGCCGTAGACTGACTGACTACATTTGTTTATTTACTTCTATACAGGACCGAAACTGTCACTGTTATCAAGGCTACTGAGTATAAATGGAAATTTGAATCTTTAGGGAAAAAACCGCGTTTTTCAAGTATTCGTCTTTTTTTTTCATTATTTTAAAGATCTACTGATCCGCCTCGTGGCGGAGACAAATCCAACAAATCAAAAACCATGAAAATTGGTCCAGCAGATCTCGAGTTATAAGTGCTAAGACACTTTTACACAACTCTCTTTTATATATATAGATGTATAGTGTATGGCAAGGTAATTATATTTATAAATTTCGGCTTACCATAGGGTTGGTCTATGGGTGATTGTCAAAAGCGTAATGCCCATGCTCTTAGCAACTTCATATATTGAGCTTTCCACGTCTATTGAAACCGCACTAGTGCATTCGTCAAGAAGAGCATACCGTGGCCTTTAAAGATATTCGATTACTCAAATATAATACCTATTTATTTATTTAATACTTGTGATAAAATAGACGAGCGACAGCCATTCGTTGTTTTTCACCTCCGGAGAGAATGTCTTTCCAATCACGCACCACATCGAAACTGTCACTACAAGTATAAAAGTTGTATCAGTATTATTATAAAAGAATTTTCTGCATTTCGTTTAAATTACTAATTAAATAATGATTATATTTTAATAATGATAGCATTTCTAAACTTGCGCATGCCAATAGTGGTCTAGTCGAGACTGCTCGACTGGAAGATACCCTGAACCCTGCAAGCTCATATTCTAGTCATTCTGGACTTCTTTTATGCACACATACAAATACCTGCATCCACACGCACCTATAAATACACGCTCCGCTAACTGCCGCAGCGATTGTACTTGGGCCGCAGTGTGGGCAATAAAATCAGAATTTATTTCTTGAATAATTTCTCTTATAGTAGGACTATCTTTCAGAACTGACACTATCAGAACGTACAGTGGCTTATTTCGTGCAGCGGTACAGTAAAATTTTAAAGCCGGATTCCCGCTAATCTAAAATTTAAATGGGGTTTTATTTATCAGTCAATCATTATGTATTAAGGCACTTCATTATTTTTTTGTTTTAACCAATAACATTTAAAATTAAACAAACTAAAATAACTGGCTTTTCCATTTCACAGCTTATTTCGTGCTTGAGGTCATTTTTATTGGATATTGACCTTTTCCGAATGTCCACGCTCAATTTTGCCCACAAATTTTTAGGTTTAGGTATGACCACTGGGTTAGGGAATGACCACATTTGGACAGTTCCAGATCAACCAGGACTGGACAATACCCGATAATTGTTTTTAGTCATTAGCCTGATAAAATCGGGATCGCCCTTCTAGTCCAAGTTTTTCGGCACTTTGGAGAGAATTCTCCTTTAAAAAGGTACATATATTTGTTCATATTACCATCTATGGAAACTAAGTTCCCAACTCCCGAGGACGCCACGACACTGTCACCGCCATAGCTCATAGCTAGTTAGTTTTAGGTTCTGATCTTGGAGCTCGGTATTTGATGGGCGCCAAACATATCGCATCCAATCCGACTCATATATATGCACCCATATATGGCGCCCTCGGGAGTTGGAAACTTAGTTTCCATAAATGGATTACCATTCATATTAAACAAAATAAGATGTGAACTAATCTGTTAGCCACTGTACATGTTAAATTATGTGTATATTCCAAAGCACAAGTCTCGAGTACTTGAAAATCGTTTTTGGAAAAGGGAGCGTGGTATGCAAAATCTGTAAATTACAAAATCATTGTATTTATCACATGAATATATACACTAAAAATGTGAAGAATCCAGATCTAATAGTGTTTAAATTACGCTAAAAAACGAAAAAAATTGATCGATTATTTTGAATGAGCCTGATGTCAGAGTGGCCGCGATAAGCGATGCGATAATATGGAGCGAATATAAGCGAGAAAGCTCTACATGCAGATTTACATGTAATCGCTTAAAACATGTCAGAGTGCAAGCGAAGCGAGAAGAGACCCAAAGCGAGAAGTTAAGCGAGTTGCGAGAAAGCATTCCTGAATCGCTTTCTCGCTTAATCGCATGATAAAGTGTGTTTTCCTTACGTGCTGAGCTTAAATTACCGTTGGTTAGTAGGTAAAATATATTCTTTTTGGCAATTCAAGCAATATTTCTCTCCTTCACTCTGACATGCCATCGCTTTGCAGATCGCTGCGATAATTATCGCTCATAGCATCGTATCGCTTATCGCGGCCACTCTGACATCACCCTAAAAAATAAATCAGATGAGTTATAAAAAAAATATGATAAACTCGTACTGCGTATGGTATACAGGAGTATGCATGACGGACGGATGGACAGACTCAGACTATATTGACATAGCTCGTCGCCCTGATCAAGAATATACTTTATGGGGTCTACAATGATTCCTTCCGTCTGTTACATACTTTTCACAAAAGCATTATACCGATTTCCCATTTTCAATGAGTTCAGGGTATGAAAATCGAAGTACTATAAATTGACGTATGTGACACGAGCTTAAAATATTTGGCTTGCGGCAGACGGGTAGGTAGACAAATGATGTCAATCGGCTGATCAATAAATTTATGAAGGCAGACTTCATAAATTTTTGCCCACTTAAACGAAAATATTATAGTCCAAACTGCATTTTTTCAATGTGTTCAGGGTGTACAAATCGTTTGGAAAAAACATTTGTATGAATCGTTTGGAGAAAACATTTGTATGAATTTGAGAAAAGATAAACATGTTTTATGTACATATAAGTACTTACCGTTGTGCAATATGCTCTAGGCAGACCAACTTTAAAATGCTCATCAACTCATTTTCAGTAATACCCTTTCGTTTCATATCTTCACGAGTATCTGGATATATGATTTGATCACAAAGGCTGCCAATTGACATATATGGTCTTTGGGGTATATAAAACATGCAGGGTTTATTTTCCACAGGGCGGGGAATGTGCAGCTCGCCGGCATAGATAGGCCACAGACCACTTAATATGCGAAACAAGCTGGACTTGCCACAGCCATTTGGACCAGTTATCAATAAATGAAAACCCGGTTCAATGCAAAGGGTCAAACTGGGAACAACAATATCACAGTTGGGTGTTACGACCGGCACGGCTCGAAGGCTGATGGACATGTTGCTGGGATCATCGATATATATTATACGTCCCTTTGCAATGGGTTTGCCGTCACGAAACTCAATGATGCCATTTATTTCCTCATTCTCAATTACCGAGGCTTTGCTGTAAATGCCTTGAGCGGTCTCTTCGAAAACGTCTAGCATCCCAGCTACTCGATAGGTATAGCCGGCCAATGCTACAATTTCCTTGTAAGAGGACATTAAACGCTCTATGGCATCGGCTGCCGAAATCAGTAGATTTCTGGACGTTGTCAGGTATTGGGTTCGCTCACTAACACTCGACTCAGTTCTTTCGATGGTCTTATTATTGGATGACGATGTCGTTGTGGATACAGCTGCTCCTGTTAATATTGGCAGAGAAACCATCACCATGCCTGTGCCGGACCATACATATTTCATAAAGAATTGCTCTAGCATTATAAACCAAAGTTTTTGACTAAATATATTATTCATTTGATTAACAAGGCGATTATACGCTTGCCTCAATTGCTGTAGCTCCACCTGATTGTTAAATAATAAAAGTATTTATAAGTATTTATAATAATAATAATGTATTCAGTCTATTTATAAATATTCAATTAGATGACCAATCATCTTTACAACAACATATATATTAGTATATATTCAAGATATTTTTTTACTTACTTTATGTCCGCTATAGAATGCGATTTCTTCCGCATTTGTAATTATGCGTGAATGAATATGCCTTAGATAACCATACCGATTTGCTTCCTCCGATACCAGCTGGCCAAACTTAGGGGATACAACGCGCAAAATATGAGCGGTAAGTGCAATAACACTGACTGACAGCGCAGGCCCTTTAAATATGTACATCAATAAACAAAGTTAGTTTGAAACAAATAAGAAGGCTCTAGTCGAGACTGCTAGACTCGGAGATACCCCGAACCCTTAAAGCTGATATTCTAGTCATTCTGCATTTCTTTTATGCTCACATATATACACATTCTTCCACACGTACGTATAAGCACGCTCTCTGCTAACTGCGCAGTAAGCAGCGACTGCGCTTGGGCTGCGCTGCAGTGTGGGCAATATTATGAGAATTTACTTTTTGAATAATTTCTCTTTTAGTAAGACTATCTTCATGAAACTTTCAGAACGTGATCATAATGTAATGTAATCTGTGTACATTGTAAAGCACAAATCTCTAGTACTTGAAAATCGTGTTTTACAAATAGTTAGCGAAGTGTAAATTACAAAATCATCGTATATATCAAATGTATATTCGCAGTAAATCTGAATCTCCAGGTCTAATAGTGTTCAAATTATACTGAAAAAAAAAAAAAAAAGAAATTTATCGATTATCTTCGACCAAAAAAATTAGATAAACGTGTACTGCGTATGGTATACACGAGTCTACATGCAAAATTCCACCTCTCTAGCTCTTATAACTTCTGAAGCTTGGCGTTCATACGGACGGACAGACGGACAGGGCTATATCGACTCCGCTCGTCGCAGTGATCAAGAATATATACTTTATGGGTTCTGCGATGATTCCTTCTTCCTGTTACATACTTTTATCAAAACCATTATACCCTGATTTCCCATTTTCAATGGGTTCAGGGTATAAAAAAGAGCAATGAGATAAACACTTGCCTGATAAGATATTAGCTTTCATCTTTCTGGAGGAGCGCATTAAAGCCAAGCCAATCAACATTAGATCGAAGCAAGGTTTGGTCAAACTGCCATATAAATGTGCTACAGAGCTGGCAAATACTGAAATATCCTCCGTAAGTCTACAAAGATTTAAAAAAAAAAAAAACTATGTACAATATTCATTATACAAATGACATGTATGTATATATTACCTGTGATCGGCATTTTCGATGCGTCCATCTAGATTTGATACTCGATAGTAGTTTTGATTCTTGAAGTACAAACGATACGAATGACGCACCAATCGAGTTCTGTTCAAAGGTGTATATATCATTTTTTATATACCTACATACAGATGGACAGGAAAGTGTTTCACACAGGGAAAACATTTTAATTTTTTGCTTAGAAGCGAAATAAAACCAAAACCATTATACCCGGATTTCCCATTGAAAATGGGTTCAGGGTATAACAATAAGAATATGTATTTTCAAATTTTTTAAATTTAAATAGGTAAATTAAACTATAAACTATATTAGTAAATAAATAAAAAAATAACAATATGTTTCCATTAACAATTAAAAAGAAGTGTTTACACAATAGTGTTTTAACTAGTTTGTAGTTAAAACTAATACTTTTTGTGGCCACAAAGAATAAAACTGAGCTGAAAAACCATTGTTTTGGAGGAATGGCAAAATAACCCAGTGTCAGACAGATATGTAAGAAACCTGTTCCAATCGATAAATAGACGATTGGGAGCAGTCATAGATGCCAACGGTGGCCCAAAAAAGTATTAGTTTTAAATACAAACTAGTTTCTGCTACTTTTTTGTTTTTTATACCCTGCACCCATGGAAAATGGGAAATCAGAGTATAATAGTTTTGTTAAATGTATGCAACAGGCAGAAGGAGACATGGCAGACCCCATAAAGTATATATAATCTTGATCAGGGCGACGAGCTGAGTCGAGTTAACCCTGTTCGTCTGTCTGTCTGTCCGTCTATCCGTATGTTTGAACGCGTCTATTTCAGAAGTTATAAGAGCTAGACACTTGATTTAAAATGACCATATATATAGCGCGGATGTCGAGCTTACCTTTAAAATTCGTTAAATCATCCCGTTATGTTTATATCGAATAAAAACCTTCAAGTTCAAGTCAAATGCCAGTATAGCTAATTGTGAATGATTTTTCATTTTTTTTTTTTTCAATTTGTCAAATATTCAATAGAATATAAAGATCATATGCTGAAAGTTACATTAAATTCCGTTAAGTCAATCGACGTTAAAAAATAATAAAATTTACGGCCAATTAACAAACCCACGTGCAGCAGCTAGCACATTCTTAGAATCACATAAACAGTTAGTTTGGTTTAATTTTGCTAGATAGCGCTGCAGCAGTGAATCTATTTCAGTTTTGCCAACGCAGTTTCAACAAGTAAGAAGGCTCCAGTCGAGACTGCTCGACTAGGAGATACCCTGAACCCTCTAAGCACTTCTGCACTTCTTTTATGCACACATACATACACATTCTTCCACACGTACGTATAAGCACGCTCTCTGCTAACTGCGCAGTAAGCAGCGACCATACTAAATGTGCATTTTTATTAGTTTGGTTCAGCGTAGTATCTAGTGGAGCACTCTCGACTAGAGTTTTCATGTTGTTTTTTTCTTTTGTTAATGGAAACATATTGTTATTTTTTTTACTTACTAATATAGTTTATAGTTTAATTTACCCATTTACTTATAACAAAAATTATAATATGCATATTCTTACTGTTTTTATTTCGCTTCAAAGCAAAAAATTAAAATTTTTTGCCTGTGTGTAAACACTTTCTTGCCAAACTGGTTGTATTTGCATATATATGTACATATATTAATTAAAGCTATCTTTGGCTTTCGAATATCTTTAAGCGATAACAGATATCCGTACGACAGGAAAAAAGAGTAAAAACTATCCTGATGCACACACATTATAATTTATGAAAATAAAACAGGATAGTGAACATTCATATAAATTGGCTATTATCATGGAGGCATAAAAGTTTATCTGAATATTATTTAAAATGTTCTCTTACAATACAAACCATTATTAAAGTTTGTCTTTAAGTTCAGTTCAGAGTTCTCTAGATCTTTAAATAAATATTATGCATTGTTAGTTATGCATTTTTAGTTAGTTTTAGTTATCATTTTGGATGGATATCACTGCTTATCAATACCTAATACCGAGGACCATGGATCAATACTATATTATGAAATGTCGACCGTTTTTTCACTAGCATATTAATAATATGTATACCAAACTTACATCAGGCTTGCTCGAAAGAATATCAAAATATTCTGAATGAGTTCTCCCAGTAATACAAGCAAAGTCATAACGATTTCACAATAGATGCAAGAACATGCTTAAGGACTCCGAAAAATTTGTTACTTACAAATACAATCTTGCAAAATACTGCACATGTTAATAATAACTGCACATGTAATTGACGATGTTAAAAACGCTATCTAGAGAGGTATTCTTATATTCTCAGGATCAATGTTTCTTCAAAATTGCGCGTAAATGCGAGCAGAATTTTTGTTTGCCTTAGTATTATAGACATATATAAAAGTACTTACCGAAATGCTAATGATAGCTTACTCTCCAGAAATCGTATCATTGAATTGATAAATGTCGCAGGTATTGCAATGCCAAACCATTTTAGTAAAACGAGTGCGAACTGTTTGACATCTTTGCGGACGATAAACTTTACGATTGCTCCTTCTAATGCTGCCACATATATGCTAAGGAATGTCCGGGAGATGAGACACAATGTATGAACAGTTAGAAGCCCAGTCTCATAGCATAATTTTTGCGGTATCATTATCCTAACCAGCATGCCGAGTTGCTTCAGAAACTCCTTGTTTAAGCCCGGTTCAAGCAATTGCTTATTTTTCTGTTTCAATTGCTTTTCGACCAGCAGTTTCTCTGCCTCGGCGAGCTTAAATTCTTCGTCCATTCCATATATCTCTGCCGGTGTAAGTGCACCCGCATTTTCATTTTTGTGTTTAATGCATGGGGCATTTCGGATATATGGTACAGTTACCTTAACGGTTAATGCAAATAGGGCAGTACCCACTAGGGCATAACTGAATGCCTGCTTTGGCAGTCTAGATTGCTCATATTTTTCCGTTAAACGGCCAACATATTTTGAAAACACTGTCATATCTATATGTAAATCTAGTCGTAGAATAGACAGGTATATATGTTTATGTTTAAAAAATTAAAAATTTGTCACTGAAATTATACAAACTAGCATTTTAGTACATTGCAAAAGTGAATAAGTATATTGATTTACAAATGATCCCGATCTATCCATTAGGGGCTTAGCCAATCGGAAAACGCGTTTTCCAGTATGCCAATGATCACATTAATTGAATGGCTAGAAAGTTTTAATTGGGATATGTACAGTGCCGCTAACTTGAATAGTTTTAACGTTTTTATACCTTTAACCCATTGAAAATAAATCAGGGTATAATGTTTTTTTTTAAATGTATGTAACAGGCAGAAGGAGGCGTAGACCCCACAAAGCATATACAATATATTCTTGATCAGGGCAACGAACTGAGTCGATTTAGTCCTGTCCGTTTGTCTGTCCGTATGTCTGCACGCGTCGATTTCTGAAGATATAGGAGCTAGAGACTTCAATTTTTTTCAAATGTCCATATATATAACGCGGATATCGAGTTTATCACCAAATTTTATATGTAATCATACAGTTTGTCAAGAAACACTTTAGACACTACAAAAATAATATAATTTTTTACTTTACATGCAAATATAAAAGCCATTTATTCAAAAAACGATATTTTATACTCATTCACGAAAGTGAAATGAGTATATTGGTTTTGTGCAATGTCCGTCCGTCTGTCCGTATGAGCGCAGTCTATTTCGGCGCTATTGAAGCCAACTGATCCGCCCACTAGGGGCGTGGCAAATCGGAAAATGCATTTTCCGATATACCATAAATCATGTTAGTTGAAGAGCTAGAAAGCTGAAATTTGGTATGAAGGTCCGCGTCGACCACCCAAGATCATGAGCTATGGCGGATATATCTCCGCCTCTTGGGGGCGTGGTAAATCGGATAAAACTGTATCTCCTAAAGTTGTAAGTCTAGAATGTTGAAATTTTGCACGTGAGCTGATGTTTCGATTTGATGGGTGAAATAATTTTATATATACGCCTACTAGAGTCGTGGCAAATCGGACCTGGCAAATCGGACCTGACAAGCCGCAAAAGTTTATATCTACTACAGTTTAAGAAAGTTTAAGAAATTTTATATATTTACGCGGGTTGACCACCCAAGTCCAACGATTTATAGTAGATGTATGTCCGCCCATAGGGGGCGTCGCAAGCCGCAAAAGTTTATATCTACTACAGTTTAAGAGCTAGAAGCTTCAAATCTAGATAGTTGAGTTACTGGTAGCGTCCTCTATCAATGCCTTAAAAATAATGATAACTCTTTTTTAGGGGCGTGGCATATCGAAAAATACCCTGTAATTTTCACATTTTTTGAGCGTAAGAATTCAAATTTTGCATTTAGGTTACCGGTTGCAAGTTCTAAGAACTGGTCAAAAATGGGGAGTCTTGTCATAACTGATTAATTTTTGTATAAAACAAAATTTATTTCATTAAAATATGAGTATTCTTTAATGAGATATAATACTTTTAATTCTCAAAAATTCTAACCTATTAAAGTGAGCGGCACTGTACATGTATAATTTCATGTCTTTAGCTCTCATATCTACTGAGATCTCGGAGCTCATACGAAGAGACGAACGGACAGACGCACATGCCCATATTGACTTAGCTCGCCGCCTTGATATGCACTCTGTACGGGGTCTGCTATATAGCGTTTTCCACAAATTCTGCTATATTTTGAGCACTATTAGTACTAGAGAATATATATTCGGGTTGAAAGCTCAAAATCAATAATTTATGACGTATGTATATATATATACATATACCAATTAGTGGCATAGCAACTAGGAAAATCGGCCGTGAATGAGTATTCTTTTTGTCGGTAAAGCCTGACTGCAAGTTTACTTATTTTCTTTACAATATTTGTAATTATCTTGTTTAGCATTTTTTTAAATTCTATATGTACATACAATTAATTTAAAGAGCACAATTTTGGGAACGCTGAAAATATTTTAAGTCGCGTCTTTTATATAAGCAAAAATATCGTATTCATTTTCAATTAATTGTTTTACGTGGAATCAAAGGTCACCGCCTATATATTCTTCCAGAACGAACCTTGTACAGGGAACTAGTCAAGCATTCACTTATATATTCGATCTATATCTGCTAATACGATTACCTTCGCGATGTCGATTGATTCGCAATCTCAATAAAACTGAGACATTGAATTGTACTTGGCGACTGTTTTATGATGGGTCTCACTTCAGTTCGATTCACTAACAACTGATTCCCAAGAGATTATTCACGCTTACTCTCATTTTTGTTTTTTATACCCTGAACTCATCGAAAATGGGAAATCAGGGTATAATGGTTTTGTGAACAGTATGTAGCAGAAAATATAAGAGCTAGAGAGCTGAAATTTGGCATGCATACTCGTGTATACCATAGGCAGTACAGGTTTATCTAATTTTTTCGATAACTCATCCGATAACTTTTTCATCGAGAATAATCGAAAAATCGACTTTGTTTTTCCAGCCTAATTTGAGCACTCTTTATATGTACTTTATAGAATTTCGATTTTTTTTATAATTCACCCTTATATACATCAAATACTAGAGACTTGTGCTTTGCCAAATGTATGCATATTGATGTTATAATCACTATTTGAAGTTTCATGAAGATAGTCCATCCACAAGAAATGTTATAAAACAATTAGGTCCCCATAGTAAGCCCACGCTGCAGCCAATACGAATTTGTGCGTGCGTGTGTATACCTGCGAGTGTGTTTGTGCGTGGGTCTGCCTGTGTCTGTCAGTGTGTAAGTGTGTGTGTATTTCTTGTGTAGGCAAAAAAAAAACAAAAAAAAATTGTTTAAATATGAGTTGCTCAAAGGGTTCAGGGGATCTCGTAATCGAACAGTCTCGACTAGAGCTTTCTCACTGGTGTTATTCATACAAGTATGAAAATTATCAAATAAGCCAATTCGATACGTTTTAAGAAACCGTAATCTTAAGTTAACCCAATCAATGAGGCTGATAGCGAACTTATATTAGATTATATATAGTATCTTGATCACACTGTTTTTTATACCCTAAACCCATTGAAAAGTGGAAATCAGGGTATAATGTTTTAGTTAAAAGTATGTAACAGGCAGAAGGAATCATCGCAGACCCCATAAGGTATATATATTCTTGATCAGGGCGATGAGCTGAGTTGATAAAGCCCTGTTCGTCTTTCCGTATGAACGCCTAGATCTCAGAAGTTATAAGAGCTTGAGAGCTGAAATTTTGCTTGTAGAGTCGTGTATACCATACGCAGTACCAGTTTATCATATTTTCGCCCACAATTTGTAAAAAATGTACTTCAAGTACTAGAGACGTGTGCTTTGGAATGTTCACACAATTTAATCATATAGTCACGCTTTGAAAGTTTCAGTAAGATTGTCCGTCGAGATAAGAAATTATTTAACTAATAAATTCTCATAATATTGCCCACACTGCAGTACATCCCAAGCGCAGTCACTGCTTATTGCGCAGATAGCATAGCGTGTTCTTATACGTACGTGTGGAGTGCAGAATGATTAGAATATGAGCTTGGAGGGTTCAGGGTATCTCGTAGTCGAGCAGTCTCGACTAGATCCTTCTTACTAGTTTTTTTTTAATTCGCCCCAATCTTGTAAAGAAAATATATTTAGTTGCCAGACCACGTGTTTATGAGTGTGTCTGTGCGTGTGCATGTGTCTCGCATCAAGATATCTCGACTAGAACACTAGTACTTGTTTTTGGGCGATAAAAATAGCCACAGTGGAATACGGTTATAACGACGCTCGTTATACCCGGAGGACGATTAAACCAAAAGGAGCAAACAACAAATCAAAACAAAATTTAATAAATTTATCTCATTTCACTCTACTCGAGAGTGCTCGACTAGATTCTGCCCTGAACCAACCTAATAAAACACATTTTGTAGGGTTCAAAGAGACTGAGGTAACCATAAATTGCCTCAAATATCTTAGCGCTAATATACATACATACAAATTTATTTATGTATTCATTAGATAGATTTAAACAATGTCTTTTATTGTCACACTCAACTGATTAGCCATGTTAATTAACAAAAGTGAAAAAAGTTAATTAACGAACAAGTGAATCAGTGCGTGATAGGCGAGTGAGTTTCATTGGAGCGAGCTCAAGGCGTCATAGCGTAAGGTCTTCAATAATCAGCGAGAATAGATTCACTTCTGCAGGCGCTGCAGCTAGCAAATCTAACCTAAACTAAGTTTTGAGAACTCAAGCACAACAATCGCTATGTGATTCTATGAATATGCTAGAATAAGTTTGAATCTATGCGTGCACACGTATAGGAAAACAAAACAAAACCCGAAACTCTATAAAGTACTGTGAATCAATGTTTAAAATTTGGCGACCCTAGCTTTAAAGATGTGGCAGATATAAATTTGATTGGTTTTCGATAAGGGTTTTAATCGATAGCAAAATGACGGGGCAAGTTATCGATTTTTAAGGCAAAGCTCGATATGCGCGTGGTATACGCGGACCTAGGATATTGATAAATATGCCGCGTCCTAGAAGATCTAATCTTTCCCGGCGGACCCATAATGCAATAAGGCATCGGAATATAGCGAGTCCATTATCTGACGAAGAATGAGAAATCGCCCGAGAAAGGCGCCGCTTTAGTACACAGCCTTAATTCGTGCTTCTCAAAGAGAGGCAGCCCGTGAAACGGCAATAAGCAATGGTTCAAGGATTTATTTGAATCGAGCAGCGTTTCGATATGATTGCACCATTGACTATAGCTTGAATCGTTTAGTTTGCATTGGTCCAATGGACGTTGTTTGCCAGCATTGTGGCGCATTGAAGTTTGCTGGTGAAACGCCCGGTTTGTCTTGCCTTAGTGGTAAAGTGACATTGTCATTAGTGGTCCCGCCACCAGAGCCATTGCGTTCCCTGCATTATGGCGAAACACTAGAATCACGACATTTTCTAGCGAACACTCAAAAATACAATGCCTGTTTCCAAATGACTTCAACTGTCTGTAAATATGAGAGTTGCATTGTTGAACTAATTATCCAACTGAATTTTTGAACTCCTTGGATGTGCCTGGTTTACCACCACACAATTTACAACTGAAGGTTGGCTTGGTAGTTATCATGCTTAGAAATTTAAACTAACCAAAACTGTGCAATGGAATGCGTTTGGTGATAAGAAAACTGATGATCAATGTGATTCACGCGTCGATACTCAAAGGAAAATTTAAAGATGTAGGAAGGTCTTATTCCTAGGATTCCGATGATCCCAACAGATATGCCCTTTGAGTTTAAACGAATTCAATTCCCGATTCGTCTTGCCTTCGCCATGATGATCCACAAATCATAGGGCCAATCTTTGGCTATTTGTGGCCTCAATCTAAAAAATGCGTGTTTTTCTCATGGTCAATTGTACGTGGCATGCTCACGTGTTGGCAAACCATCCGCATTATTTGTTCTTGCACCTGACCAAAAAACGAAGAATGTCGTTTACCACAAGGTGCTTGAATGAAAATCAGATTAATAAATTAATCAGAGTGTATCCCAACCTGAACAACATAGCTTTCAACAATTTTTACCTAGAAATAATGGATAGGGCAATACAACGTTTGCCGGGCCAGCTAGTAATTAATAAATTGAATATATTGAAAATCATTTCTAATACTTTTATTCATGTAAAATTACTAATTATTAAAAAAAATAAATTAAATTAAAACAAGTTAGAAAGCTATCGTCGAGACTGCTCGACTACGAGATCCCCTGAACCCTTGGAGCAATAGCTATTTATTTTACGCGTCTTTCAGCTTACACAAGAAAATCGCACACACACACGCACGCACACACAGGCATACATACACACACACACGCATACACATACACATACACACACGCATACACACAAACGCATACACACACACACATACACACACACATACACACACACACACACACACAAGCACTCACGCATAAACACGCATGGGCTGCAGTGTGCGCTTACTATGAGAACTCCATTGCTTAATAACTTTTTTTGTGATCTTCATGAAACTTTAAGATTATGATTATAACATGGGTATGCATGTATTTGCCAAAGCACAAGTCTCTAGTATTTGAAATACGTCTTTTACAAATGTGAGGGTGAGGGGGTGAATATAGGGGTGGAGGGTAAATTTTAACAAAAACCGAAATTGTATAAATTGCATATAAGCATACATTAAAAATTTGGAGACTCTAGCAATAAAGGTGTAGGATATATAATTTTATAACTGGTTTTCGATAAGGTTTTTTATCGATAAAAAAGATCGGGATGAGTTATCGATTTTTAATGATAAACTCGATATCCGCGCTGTAATTACGAACATTTAAAAAAAATTGAAGTCTCTAGCTCTTATATCTTCGGAAATCGAGAATATATATACTTTGTGGGGTCTGCCACGCCTCCTTCTTCCTGTTACATACATTTCAACAAAACCATTATACCCTGATTTCCCATTGAAAATGGGTTCAGGGAATAAAAATGTATGGTGGAAAAAATGTCTCATTCGACACGTCACCTTCGACCCTGAAAACTAAAAAACAATTATGAAGGCTCCAGTCGAGACTGCTCGACTAGGAGATACCCTGAACCCTCCAAGCTGATATTCCAATCATTCTGGACTTCTTTTCTGCACACATACATACACATGCACCTATAAGCACGCGCCCTGCTAACTGCACAGTAAGCAGCGGCTGCGCTTGGGCTGCGCTGCAATGTGAGCAATATTACAAAAATATTCTAGTCGAATAATTTCTTTTGTAGACAGACTATCTTAATGAAACTTTCAGAGCATGATCAAATAGTTAAAATGTGTGTACATTCCAAAGCCCAAGTCTCTAGTAGTTGAAATACGTTTTTTACAAATTAGGGGCGAACGGGGCGTGGTATCCAAAATCTGTAAATTACAAAATCTTTGTATCCATTAACTTTATATACAACGCAAATTTGAAGTCTCCAGGTCTAAGAGTGTTCAAATTTGGCAGAAAAAACAATGTCGATTTTTCTATTATTTTCGATAAAAAAGTTATTGGATGAGTTATCGAAAAGATAAGATAAACTTGTACTGCCTATGGTATACACGAGTATGCATGCCAAATTTCAGCTCTCTAGCTCTTATATCTTCTGAGATCCTTTTGCTCATACGGACGGACGGACGGACAGACGGACAGGGCTATATCGGACTCAGCTCGTCGTCCAAATCAAGAATATATATACTTTATGTGGTCTGCCACGCCTTCTTCTGTCTGTTGCATACATTTAACAAAACTATTATACCCTGATTTCCCATTGAAAATGAAAATATTGATATATCGATAGTTTTAAAGTTACATCGATATGATATTTTAAAATATTCCACAGCACTAGTCTAAGTGTGTATGAGCACTAAGCAAACAATTAGTGGTATGGGGACCATCCAAGAAATCGAATTTTCGTCACGCTAACCGGATGGCCACTATAAGGGGAGCCGTTATAGCCGGATTCCACTATATACACATTCATGATTCATCAGCGGAAATCGCTAGACAATTGAGGACGATGCACATGCTCACACATATATTTTATATATGTACATATGTATGCATAAACATACAAGTACACAAGAATGTATATGTATTTAAATATTGAAAGTTAACGATCTCGCTCTGAGCGGCAAGCTTTGTTTTGTTTAGAATCTGTTTCGGTCAGACGCATTGCAATGACTCATTCCTGTGAAGCTCTCAAAAAACAGTCACGTAAAGACTGATACGATTTTCGGTCACACAAAGACTCTCAGCAAAAGACTGTTTGACTAAAAAACTCAACAGAAATGCTCTTTGCCTTCGTGTGCATGTAAATACTTGCATACATACATACATAAAAGAACGCAACAATCGCGTGTGATTACCAAAAACACACAAAAGATTGTTTGCTTCATTTAACTCAAGCTAACGATCAGTGACTGACGAGCCAAACGAAAACAGAAATAACAGTCTCGTTCAGAGCGTGAGCGCGTGAGTCGCGACAAAATCAGTTTCTGTCTGAGTCTTTCTGATTGTGTCAGTGAAAGACACTTATTTGCAGACAAAGAAAAAGTGTCAACTGTTATTTGCGAGCTATGGTATAAATACATATGTATGGATGTACATTCATGGAAAAAACTTATTCATGTAGGACGTACATATGTATTACGATGTTACAAATTTTTTTGGACAGGCGACAAGCGTGATGCGAAGCTTATAGCATTCAGCTTTTTATCATGCTCGAACAGCTGATTGTCAGAAACACATATGCTTGCTGTATCTTTTCTTGATTGCTTAGTTTGCACTTTGTTTTCACATTTTCTCTATGCACAATAATTCGTATTTCTCGATTACAAAATTTTGATCGCGAAAAGCTTCTAAAACAACGTTAAAGCGAAACACTCGCAACACACTGTAGAACTACAATTAAAAACAGATTAACATTAATAAACCAGTTGTCAAATAGGCCATTGTTTGAATCAGAACACATTTAACCAAATCACCAATAATAATTACAATAAAAAAAAGTATAATAGTTATCACAAATTATTTATAAAAGTCTGCCATGCATAGCAGCGGAACAAAACACAACCGAACAGCACGAGAGCTTAAAGCTTAATGTTGTACATATATGTATACTTATGTAATTATTGCGGACCAGCTTAGTTTTCATTTTTCCATTGCTACTATAATAAAAAAAAAAAAAGAAAAATTCATTCCTACATACATACACATATATCTGCATATATGACATTCATGCATATTTATATGTATAGTAATGCATTTATTTTTTTTAAGCATATATGGTCATATGTATGTTTACACAAACATATATTTTTTACCAATTAAACGTAATACATTTGTATATACATATGTATGTATATGTATATATATATATATACAGGCATATATATGTACATAATATGTATATAAATTTATATACGTATATACATATGTATGTATGTCAGCGGACTTGCAATATACAAAAAATATATTGGTACTATACAATAAAAAGCTATTGGTGAAAAGGTTAATTCGCTTGCAGTGAATATATCAAAGTCCAAAGTTGAAACAAAAGTGTACATATATATATATGTACATACATATGTACATACACATCGTCGCATTTCCGCGAAATGATCGTATGTAGATTTTTTGCGGAATGAAATTTTAATGCAGACAGAAAACGTTTGTCTCACACTTGCAAAAAATAACAGCTGAATTCTTTCTAGTATCGGAAAATAAAAATTAATTTCAATTTAAGCCTATGTATACTAACATACAATAAAAAAAATTAAAAAAAAAACCTTCTGTAAAATTACATACGACCGTTTCGCTGGAATGCGACGATATGTTTATTATCATTAACATATGTAAGCATAAATGTGGAATAAACAAGTAAGAAGGCTCTAGTCGAGACTGCTCGACTAGGAGATACCCTGAACCCTCTAAGCTGATATTCTAATCATTCTGCACTTCTTTTATGCACATATACATACACATGCGCTTGGGCTGCGCTGCAGTGTGGGCAATATTATGAGAATTTATTTGTTGAATAATTTCTTTTGTAGACATACGATCTTAATGAAACTTTCAGAGTGTAATCATATGATGAATATGTGTGTACATTCCAAAGCAGTTTCTAGTACTTGAAATGCGTTGGGGGTCTAACTGAAAATACATATGCGAAAATACATTGGCAATAGACTTTTTATACCCTGAACCCATTGAAAATGGAAAATCAGGGTATAATGGTTTTGAGAAAAGTATGTAACAGGCAGAAGGAATCATCGCAGACCCCATAAAGTATATACGATATAGCCCTGTCCATCCGTCTGTATGAACAATCGATCTCAGAAGATATAAGAGCTAGAGAGCTGAAATTTGGCATGTATACTGGTGTATGCCATAGACAGTACAAGTTAATCTTATTTTTTCGATAACTCATCCGATAACTACTTTATCGAGAATGATCGAAAAATAGACTTTGTTTTTTCAACCTATTTTCAACACTTTTAGTCCTGCTAACTTCAAATTGGCGTTGTATATAAAGTTAATGGATACAACGATTTTGTAATTTACAGATTTTGGATACCACGCCCCCTTCGCCCACAATTTGTAAAAAACGTATTTCAAGTACTAGCGACTTGTGCTTTAAAATGTACACAAATTTTAGCCATACGATTACGCTCTAAAAGTTTCAAAAATATAGTCCATCTAAAAAATAAACTATTCAACAAATAAATTCTCATAATATTGCCCACACTGCAGCGCAGCCCAAGCGCTGTCGCTGCTAACTGCGCAATCAGCAGAGCGCGTGATATACGTGCGTGTGTATGCATGTGTGCATAAAAGAAGTGGAGAATACATAAGTAGAATATCAGCTTGGAGGGTTCAGGATATCTCCCAGTCGAGCACTCTCGACTGGAGCCTTCTTACTTGTTTAATACTGCATAACAGTTAATACTCAAGAAACGTATATTGACTTTTATTTTAATTTGATAATTAAACGAGAAACATTAATGTTAGCGACTAGCTTTCATTTTTGCAGGTATATTGCGCATTCCCTACGTGTTTTGTATTTTATACAAATAAACTTTTTTTGAAAATCAAATTAAAATTGTTGTCCATTAGCTTACAAAGTCAAAGACATGGATAACTCCGATTCATCCGAGGTAAGAAAACAGTTTGTATAACAACTATGGTTTGCCCTACTAGGGAATATACACAAAAAAAAAAAAAAAAATTTAGCTCTGCGCATGTCTGCGATGTCATGGTATTTATTGTAATATGTGTAAAATTTATATACCACGATCGTTCAAATAAAACACCAAAATTGAATTGAATTGGCTGTTCATCCACCATCCTATGTGATCTAACAATATTTATTATTTTACGTATGTATGTGTGTATATGTGCAATAAATAGATAATATAGATAGTAATGCAATTAATGCAGGAATTTTTTGACGCAAGATCGGAGCAATTCGACACAACACCATTAGAAATGGACCTCACAACATCTCTCAAGGAGGGAAAACTAGCCATCAACTATTTCTTTGATAACAGATTTGAGGAGGCTCGGAAACTATTAAAACCTTTTACTGGATTGAGTCTATATCATTCATTGGGCACTGCAGTGTTTGCATTTCTTGAGGCAATGCTTACTTTTGAGCACGTTGACGAAGCATCTGCCGAACTTAAAAGGTGTATAGACCTCTGCCAACGTTTGCGAAGAAAAAACACTTTAGCGGAAGCAATCAGCAATACTTTCAAAAAAGTATAATCCATACAATTGAATATCTTAGAAATATAATTTTATAAAATTTGGATCATTTGTAGAGAAATTTCAACAGTCTCACAGA
Organism: Drosophila mojavensis; assembly: GCF_018153725.1. Classification (NCBI taxonomy): domain Eukaryota; kingdom Metazoa; phylum Arthropoda; class Insecta; order Diptera; family Drosophilidae; genus Drosophila; species Drosophila mojavensis. Next base: position 81,381 of record NW_025318684.1, on the reverse strand, counting down.
TCTGGAATGCCACGCAGAGCTCTGTATGGCCGAAGTGTTGCTGATGAGCGCGTTGCTCACTTTTATCGAGGACGAAAATCTCAGTGGACTCATCCGTGGCAGTTTACAAGTCCGTCAATGCTATAATTGTTTTAGGTATTATTACGAACGACTATGAAAAAGAATGAATGATATAAAAAGAGAGAGCTACCGAGAATATAGATAAAAGCATTGTTTTTCAGATTCTGTGGACAAATAATGAAACACCGCACATGGGAATCGAGTCCAACGAGCGTAAAAATTCATTTTCGAAGCGGAGTACATCTGGGAATTGGTACTTTTAACCTGATGATATCTATGCTGCCTGTTCGCGTTATTAAAGTACTGCAATTCATTGGGTTCTCTACTAATAGGGTAAGCACCACATAACGACAGAGTCCTTACCAGCATTTATTTTAAGTGACCCTGTTTAGAAGGATGGGTTAAATGATCTACGCACAGGATATCAAGAAAACGGATTACGGCAAATATTATGTGCACTATCATTGTTGGGCTATTATCTAATGGTTATACCCATGCTCAGCGCTAAACATTCCACGAATGATCTCAATTTATGTGATGAGATACTGACTAGCCAGTTGGCAAAATATCCGAATGGTGTTTGGATGTTGTTCTTTAAGGGGAGATTTGAATTAATCCAAGGCCATTTAGATGCCGCTGAGTCGTGGTATGTGCGGTCATGGAAATCTCAGGATGCCTGGCCCCAATTTCACTATTTGAGCTTTTGGGAACTGTTATGGATCAATTGTATACAGCAGAAGTGGAGTGATGCTCAATTTTATGCTAGTCAATTACTCGAGAAGAGTAAGTGGTCACGATCTATATATACCTATCAGTTAGCTGCCATCAAATTAATGTTAAACCCAAAATCGGACGAAGACAAAAGCGAAATTAAAAAGTTAATGTTGGAGGTTCCAGCGTACAGGCAAAAAATCGCTGGGAAATCTTTGCCAATGGAGAAATTTATGGCTGGCCGGTCTATCCGATATAATAGCCAGAATAATAGACTCGTCTTGCCCCTGATTGAGTTGATGTACCTATGGAATATCTTTAAATTTATTGGAAAAAATTACCAAATGGCTGATAGTCTTCTACAAATCATAAATGGGGAGCTCGCTATGTTTGACAAACCATCTACTGATTTATATTACGCTGATAATCGTGCACTATGCCTTCTGCTACGAGGATCGTGCTATGTCCAAATGGGTGAATCTGTATTAGCTTTACAGTAAGTATCTCTCAATCCCCATAAATGTACATTATATGAAAACAATGTTGAAATCTGTCATACAGGGATTTCACTGAATGCATTCATCAAAATGGAATTGTCGAAGATCACTTTATAATCCCATATGCCTACGTAGAATGTGCTCTTTGTCACGCAGCTAATGATCCAGCTCTGGCAATATCCATTCTGCAGGACACTAAGTACGAATAGATATATTACTATTAAATTACTATGAAGTACTTATTTTACATATTTTTATTTAAGAAAGAAGTTCTCGAAATATGCATTGGAATCGAGGCTGCATTTCAGGATTCATATGGCTCTCATGGAATTAAATGGAAATAGTCACAAATTGTAGCATATATAAGTGTGTGTCGTCGCCCTTGGACTTCGGGGTATAAGAATGGGATAATGGTATTTATCTGTGTATATTCGTTAAGCTATAAGCTCCGATATATCAAATACGGAAAGGGGTGGGCTTAGAATATCAAAAAATGCTAAATAAAATAATTCTCACATTAATCTTTATGCAAAACTTGAAGATTCTGAGTATTCAATGTATTCTTTTATAACTTCTTTTCGATAAGGTTTTATTCGATACCATTATCGATTTTTATAAATAAAATCGATCTGGGCGTGCTGTGCAGAGCCAGTAACCAAACCAAATTGGCAGAGTACTAACACTTAGAGCTGTAAAACTATCGATGGTTGCAACATTCAATAGTTTCGATGGTTTTACAACAATTATTCAATAGCATCGATAGTACTATCGAAAATATTTTCAAGTTCAAAAACAAAAAAAAAATGCATATTTAAAAATAAAAATAAAAATTTTAATAAACAATAATGAGATCCTTCATGGACTATAACAAAAAAAAGTTTAGATAAAATTAAAATTATATGCATGGCTTTTATTCTTCTGCCAAGGTCCAAGAGTTATGATTAAGAAAGACAAGCATGTCCACATGCTTAGCTTTTAAGGCAGCTCGTGATAATCTGTCCAGCCACCAACACCAACGAAAATTTACCTACAAATAAATACTTATTTTTATACTTTATTGCTTCTTATAAATGTATTTCCACTAACCAGAGAACACATAGACTAGACAACTAGTGGAAAGCTGTTTGCACGTTTTTTTTTAGGCTTTAACACCCCAGACAGCTTTGGACTCGCTCGGCTCCTTACTTTTAGGTTCGAGCTACGAAAAAATACGAACGCCCAATCATTTCGCTTCATGCGCTCGACCGAGATGGTCAAATTTTGAACAAAAGATCCCTCTATGCTCAATGTTTCCCTTGCTCTCTCTCTCTCTCGATGCTCTCTGCTCTCTCGAATGTGTATATGTATGTATGCATGTGAGCACAAGCAGCAGCTCACGAAAATTGAAATTTCGTCGCAGCAAGAACCCATGCCTTCCCTTCTGTGTGAAGAGTATACCGAACTTTTCAAACCGTTTGCCAAGCAGTGTTGCCGAATCAGCTATTTTGTAGCTAGATCTGCCTACTTTTTAAGGCCGATTGCTACAAAAATTTTCAAACAGCTATTAGCTACAAATCTGGCTATTTTCAAATATTAAATTTAGCAAAAATCAAAGCGAACTTATAACAAAATTCGCTTCGATACTTTTTAAATGTAAATGATTTAAATGTACTGAGCTTTGTGTAGAATTAATACTACAACTGAAGAATAGGTAAGCTTCCTAATATGCTATGCAAAATTCATTTCTTATCAGTTTTTATACCCTGACCCATTGACGCCATCATTTTGTAAAAAACGCATTTCAAGTACTAGAGACTTGTGCTTTGGAATGTACACACATTTTAGCCATATGATCACGTTTTGAAAGTTTCATTAAGATTGTATGTTCACAAAACATATGGATTACGCCGATATGGCAAATGTTGCTATGAGTATAGCGTTCCACCCAACTACCTTAAAAAGGCAAATTATAAAAGCGACAATGGTGAAAATGACGAGCTGGTGGTCATAGATGAGATATTATCAGAATTAAATTAATAAAGTTGACTTTTAATGAAAAAACAGCACTGTTTTCTTTTTTGCTACTTTTTCAGCTATTTTAGAAGAAAGTTGGCTACTTCTAGCTAATTTCAGCCTTCGGTTATGCCAATTTTTCTGACATTTACATACATATACACATTCGAGAGAGCAGAGAGTATCGAGAGAAAGAGAGAGAGAGCAAGGGAAACATTGAGCATAGAGGGATCTTTTGTTCCAAATTTGACTATCTCGGTCGAGCGCATGAAGCGAAATGATTGTGCGTTCGTATTTTTTCGTAGCTCGAACCTAAAACTAAGGAGCCGAGCGAATCCAAAGCTGTCTGGGGTGTTAAAGCCTCAAAAAAAAAGCGTGCAAAAAGCTTTTCACTAGTTGTCTAGTCTATGTGTTCTCTGGTTAGTGGTTATGCAAAGTGAACAGCTGATTTGACAGCGTGACGTCATTATTTCAGAAAATGCTGGGCGTGTGTTTGAATTTGTATGAAAATCAAGCAACTTTGACACTGTTATTTGTCTTAAAACTAGTAGACTAAATAAAACGAGTTGGGCGGCTAATCACATGTTCTATATAGATTCACGAATCGTAAAATATAAAGGTTTTTCGTAATTTTTATACTCTAAGCCGTTTTCTAAGCAGTTATTGATCATGCAATCCCTTGACCACTTTTACTTTTGCATATAATGGATTTAACCTTACTATCTATGGCTTTAATTTGTAAAACTAAAAAGCTACTACTAAGTATTATGCATTGCCCATCAATCCACATCATTATACGTACTAATTTCATTCTTTATATTACAAATCCGATGGCCATAGATGATACGCAGCATTGTTAGCTTCTGTCTAGGTTTTAAGAGCTGATTCAGGTAGATTATGTGTTTCCTTAGGTTTCAATACTCATAATCATACAAGTTTACGACTTGGCAATTAATACACAAATTTTAGTCCATTGTACCGGATGTTTCTGACATGACAGCAGGTGTGAGCAGCACCTTTATTGATGCAGCTTCAACGTGTACTATATTTAAATGTGTAGGTAAATTGGCATAAATAAACAATACTGATGGCGAAAACCCAGTTAACTATGTCCATCAACCATTCCTACTGACTTATTGGCCATTTTTGCTGCATTCAAGAGGCCTCACTGTTCATTCCATTCCATTATGTACTTAATTTCTTTATTGTATGGTAATAATATTAGTGATTGACCATTTTTAAGGTATTTACTATTGAAATTTCCTTATATATAGTTAATTTTGGTTGTTTTCGACGACTTAGTCGATCTCTGCTGAAATGCCTTCCAAGCTTCAGCCGGGATAACATAGCAAAATCTGATAATGTGACGTCACAAGAGAGCTGTTAGTTAACATGCACTGTCACTTTAGGCATCACACTCGCGCAATTAATAACAAGTAAGAACGTTGCAGTCGGGCGATACCGATTGCAGAAGACTCATTCACAGCCCAAACGCTATCAACCAGAGTATATAGTGCAATTTTCAAGTCTAGTGCGCAGCAAAAAACACGGCATGATGCCATTAAAATTGGAAAATCATCGATAGCTATTGCATTCAAATTACATACATATATAATTTATACAATTTTGATTTTTATTATATACTTATATCCATACATTGGATACCGGCTTCAAGCTAACAGCAGATCAGCGCGATTTTCCTATGCTTGTGCACACACTCATCGTCTATTCTATGCGTACAGACAGAAGCGCGCCTTTTCTCACATTCTTAGAATTTCGATTGATTTCTGGACTTTCTAGCCGTTACTGTAGTTTTGTCTGATGACGCTCTCTTATTAAGCTATTCTATTTTAGCAACTGATTGCTCGAGCAAAGCAGTGGCGCGGGTGCTAGGGGCGACGCAAGTAATGTTAGAGTAGGGGAGGTTCGAATCTCTACTATGTTATTCTTTATTTTTATTTTTTTTTTAGTCGAATAATTTTATAAGTTTAAATTTGTTTCTTCTTAAATAGCCCTCAAATACATATACGCAAATACATACATATGTATATATAATTATATATGTAAGCCTGCACGCATAGCATCAAGCATTCCAGCCTTATACACGCGTTCATTTGTATGTGTGTATGTATGTACACATAAATGCGTGCTCTAGCATATTCTAAGAATCCCGTTGCGATTGATTTGTCTTTGCATTGTTTTTGAATTTCCAGCCGCTACACTGGCTTTTCTTTGCTATGTGGCGTCATAACAATAATATGATTTCGTTTTAACTATTGCTGATCAAAACGACGCGGTGGTGCTGTAGGCTGAAGCTTCGACGATCTTTATTTTAGCTATTTTGACAAACATGCTGTTTGGGTTGGGTGCGAGTTCAAATCCCGCTGAAAACACTTTTTTGTAAATTGCAAATTTTTGTTATTTTAGCTTTTTTATATTTTATTAATTTTATAAAAATGTTTCCTTCCGTGCTATCAATGCCTATTAAGCCTACTTATGTGTACATATACATAAATAGATGGCTGACGCATATAAATGTCGCTATTCGGGCACTGTAAATGCCGATTGCCACGCCCCTAGTGGCCGTAGACTCCTCAATTTTAGCCAGTTCTTAGAACGAGCAACCGGTTACCTAAATGCAAAATTTGAATTCTTACGCTCAAAAAATGTGAAAATTACAGGGTATTTTTCGATATGCCACGCCCCTAAAGAGGCTTAAAAATTATTTTTGGGGCATCAATAGAGGAGGCCACCAGTAACTTAACTATCAAAATTTGAAGCTTCTAGCTCTTAAACTGTAGGAGATATAAACTTTTGCGGTTTGCCACGCCCCCTATAGGCGGACAAATATCTACCATAGCTCGTTGGACGTGGGTGGTCAACCCGCGTATATATGCAAAATTTCAGGTCTCTAGCATCAATAGTGCCTGAAATATAGCAGAATTCGAAAAATCACTATATCTTCAGGTCCGATTTGCCACGCCCCTAGTGGGCGTAGATATATAATTTTTTCACCCATCTTCATAGAATTAAAACATCATTAGGAGATACAGTTTTATCCGATTTGCCACGCCCCTAATGGGCGGAGATATATCCGCCATAGCATGTGATCTTGGGTGGTCGGCGCGGACCTACATACCAAATTTCAGCTTTCTAGCTCTTCAACAAACATGATTTCTGGTATATCGGAAAATGCATTTTCCGATTTGCCACGCCCCTAGTGGGCGGATCGGGAAAATTTTAACACTTTATAAATCGGAGATATACACGAGTATGTGTTCCAAATTTCAAGTCTCTAGCTTCAATAGCGCCGAAATAGATTGCGTTCATACGGACAGACGGACAGACGGACGGACAGCAAGACGGACATTGCACAAAACCAATATACTCATTTCACTTTCGTGAATGAGTCTAAAAAGCAGGTGCAGCTGTTAGTAGTGCTGGAAATTGCAGCGGACAATCAGCTGCTCACTAACTTTGGTGAGTTGCTAAGTCTTAGCAAAGACTGCAACCTAACTGCTGTAGTGAAGTTGCAGTTTTTAATGTAGTGCATACTTTCGGGCTCTCGTCTCGGCTGAGCTGAGTTTGAGCTACTGGGTCTGTAGCTTAAATATATATAAGGCAGAGGGCGTTGCTGCAGCCGTTGACTTCCAATGAACTGGTCTCCGTTTTTGCCCCTTTTTTCTTCATTTCGAAAAAATAGCAATTTTCTAATAAAATATGAGTTTCAGCGCTGAGAACTTGTAGACGTATGGTCAAGCAAAAATCGCCAAGTAGAGCTAAGCAAAATTTTGTACCGTTGAGAAAATGAATAACAATATGAACGAAAGTGTGGAAAACATTATTTCAGTTCAAGTTGTCAAATTTATTGATTTTATTGAAAATAGTTGCCAAAAACTGGTCGGAATCTCTAAAAATTCAAAATAAGACAAGAGGAACACACTATTTGCTATCTTTTATGAGCCTTATATAAATAGTGAACAATTTAGAGCGTTCTGCGCTCAAATATTAAAATATACATGAATAACTATGTATGCTTCGTATCCCATGTCCCAACTGCGCACATAGTTTTGATTCATGGATACCAGTTAATGGATAGCTGCTAGTATTCTTGAAGAAATCGCATTAGAAGCTCGGAACAAAATTTATACAAATTTAAAAAATTTTCATGTCCGAAAGAGCAGCAGATTAAACAACATCACGGATGTTTTTCAGAGGGTATTAGACTTATCTGATCAACTCTTGTTGTCTTTGTCTTCAAAAAAGACAAAGCTCTTGAAAATAATTAAATTTTCAAGTGAAGTGATTGGTTGCTCTGATTGAGCGTCCATCAATCGCGCCTCAGTAAAGACGACGACGACATAAGCGAAACCGGAAATTTGAAAGGAAGACGAAGATAAACATGATCTACACAATTTGAATATCGAATTAGGTGAAAAATGTTAAGATTATTGATGTTAATTTTCTAAATATGTTATAAGTGAAAAAGTGAACGAATACACTTGACTATGATGGTGTTTAGTTGCGTATTGATCTTTATTCTTCTGAGCCTGGGTTTATATACCCAGACTCATGCATAATTTCAACCCTTAAATCTAGTGCGTCTATTGCTGCGTGTATAAGGCTCAGCATTGGTCTATTATATATTCTTATCTTATCGCAGAGTTTATAAGGCTCCGCGTGGTTCTATTAGCTATTTCCCAGCGCACTACCTGCTAGTCGTAGAGTGCGTCGGAGGCATGTATACGATCTTCGTATATTCATATGTTCATGCGTGAACAAAAATAAAAATAATTTTTTGGCCATTTTTAGCCTCATTCACGAGTGAAATGAGTATATTGGTTTTGTGCAATGTCCGTCTTGCTGTCCATCTGTCCGTATGAACGCAATCTATTTCGGCGCTTTTGAAGCTAGAGACTTGAAATTTGGAACACATACTTGTGTATATCTCCGATTTACAAAGTGTTAAAATTTTCCCGATCCGCCCACTAGGGGCGTGGCAAATCGGAAAATGCATTTTTCGATATACTAGAAATCATGTTTGTTAAAGAGCTAGAATGCTGAAATTTAGTATGTAGGTCCGCGTCGACCACCCAACATCACGAGCTATGGCGGATATATCTCCGCCCATTGGGGGCGTGGCAAATCGGATAAAACTGTATCTCCTAAAGTTATAAACCTTGAGTGCTGAAATTTTGCACATAAACTGATGTTTTAATTCAATAAAAATGGAAGAGAAAAATCATATATCTACGCCTATTAGAGTCGTGGCAAATTGGACCTGAAGATATATTGATTTTTCCAATTCTGCTATATTTTAGACACTGAAATTTGGTATATATACGCCGGTTGACCACCCAAGTCCAACGAGCTATAGTAGATATATGTCTGTTTATAGTGACCGAATCGCGGCTTTTATATGCGTCAGCCATCTATTTATTCATTTGTACACATAAATAGGCTTAATAGGCATTGATAACACGAAAGAAAACATTTTTATAAAATTAATAAAATATAAAAACGCTAAAATAAAAATTTGTAATTTACAAAAACGAGTTTTCCGAATATTCGGAATAGCATGTTCATGTCAAAATATCTAAAATAAAGATCGCCGGCGCTTCTACATACAGCACCATCGCATCTTTTCGAAAAACAGTAGTTAAAACGAAGTCACCAAAATACTTTAATATAATTATAATTTGTATTTATTATTATTATTTATATTTCTTTTATAAGTAGTTTTGTCAGCATTCTTCTTTAACCATTATTTACTCCATTCCATTCAACATTATATAATCAAATGCCCCACACGCCATGATCAAAACTAACTTCAGTATGTTTTGCACTTGTGCTTGCATTATTATATAACCAAGTACTCTGCCATTTTCTTTGGCCAGCCGTACTCTTCACTCTCTCTAGTGATTTCACTCTTCTTCACTCTCTTTAGTGACTTCTTCATTCTCAACATTTTTATTTTCACTGTCTTTACCGTCTTCAACTGTATTATCAATATCAACAATATTATTATAATCATCACACACATTCAATTCTTCGGGCACTTGCCCCTCTGGCAATCTCTTCATGAGCATATTTGTAATTTCGTTTACTAGTTAGAGACCTTAAAATGTACCTGTCACCCTCTAGGACTCTGATTATTTCAAAAGGCCCCATAAACTTTGGACTCAATTTAGTTTGATGCCTTTCTTCACTTTGTCTAACTACTTTCGCCTTATTTTTATCAAATCCCTCCTTGTCATAAACTGCTGTAGCTAAAACATTCTTTTCAGCCTGTGCTCTTACGCTTGGCAGATCAACCTCATGCTCAATGTCACTAGGTGGGAATAAACCTAATGGGCGTGCCACCTTTCCCAATAGCATTTCTAATGGACTAGCCTTCGTCACACGGTTAGTTGTACAATTGATTGCCAACTGCACCTCTCCTAACACGTTCTGCCAAGACTGAGTTCCAGTTTCGACCGCAGTCAACATATTTTTTAACGTGCTCATGGTTCGTTCCACTTGTCCATTAGCTCGGCTAGCACCGGTACTAATCAAATGCAAGTTTATTTTCTTATCTGCACAGAATTGACTAAACTTTGCACCCGTAAAACACCTTCCCTGGTCAGCTATTATTCGGTTTGGTACTCAATACAAGTGAACAGCGGATTGAACAGCATTTATGCAACTTTCACTATCTAATTTAAGGCTATGACTAAGATAGACATACTTGATACTTGAACGATAATATATTCCTTCTGATCACTTTTTCCACTTAGTTTTCCAGTTATATCGATATGCATAGTGTGCCAAGGAATATTGATTTTCGGTATTGGATGTAATTCTGCTTGTATTTTCCCTGATGATTTGGACATTTTACAAGTGATACAGTTATCAACGAATTTTCGAACATATTTTGCCATATTGTCAAACCAATAAAAATCGTAAACTTTATCTAAAGTCTTCTCCCAACCTAAATGCATTATTGACTCGTGTACTTGATTTATAACGGACCATCTAAAGGCACGTGGCACCACTGGTAAACAACGTGTTCTGCCATTTCTTTGTATTTTCCGGTGAAGAACTTCTGCCCTTAGCTCATAGGTTTTCGCAATGTTTTCAGCAAGGGAAAAATCTTTTAATTTATTCACAATGTCGGCTATGTCCGAGTTTCGACGCTGTTCAGCAATGAGCCAGTTGCTTGAAATTTCAGTCAGGTTAACTCTTTTCTCTTCAATCACCCTAACTGCGGAAGTAGGCTTTAGCAAAAGAGGATTTCTTGAAAAAAAGTCGACGTGCGCCATTCTTTTTCCTGCTCTATATTGAATATCAAATGTAAACGCCTGCAAATAATCCCACCAACGTTGAGCTCTGGGGGTCAACTCTTGTTTACTTTTTGACGCCTTTAGCGAGTTACAATCAGTAAACATAGTAAAATTTCTTCCCAACAAATAATGTCGAAACTGTTTAATAGAGTTTACAACAGCTAGAGTTTCCAACTCATAAGAGTGATATCTAGACTCTGCAGGTGAAGTAGTTTTGCTATAGTATTCTATTACATGAGGTTTGTTGTTAATTTTGTGTAATAAAATTGCACCGTATCCATCACAACTCGCATCTGTATGCAACTCAATTAGATAATTTGGGTCAAAAATGATAAGCACTGGTTTATCAGTAAGAATAGAAATAACATTTTTCCGTATCTGCTCGTGTTCAGTTTTCCAAATAAATTTACTTTTTTCTGAAGTTAAGAAGTACAACGTGAAAATCCCTCAATAAATTGTCGGAAATAAGATGCCAAGCCAATGAATTAAGTTTTATTTTATCTTGAGCGTCAAGATCGGTGTCAATATCGGTCGGCTCACTGCCAGTACATAGATTAATTATTTTAGCTCTTGAAATCTTAAATTGATTTGATGAAACAACAATATCAAAACCTTGATTTAGTATTTCCCGACCAATGACAATATTGTTTTCCATTTGATCATCACTTATTACATACAACAGAATTTCAATGCAATAGTCATCAATGTTTACACTACTTAATATTTGTACTGTACTACATATTCCACTACCGCCTTAGCCCTTTAGCACAACAACATTATTCGATCTTTTGCCAGAAAATTTGTTACTTATCTTTTCTTTTAGAATAATGTCAACGGTAATACACCACGATGATGCGTTGGCGCCCGACTTGTCTGGGTTAAATTTAGGTAGTTGCACTGATTTACTTTGCACTGTGTCCGTTGTTGTTGTTTGTAGAGCCCGCACCAGTTCAATTAAATTTTTATTTTGCATTTCCATTATGGCTTTCCATGACGCATCTACTGTTGAAGGTAGAGGGCCAGATCCCACTTCTGATGTCGGAACAGTATTATTGTCGGTCATCGTTTCGCGCAGCGAGTTTCGATCGCACTTGAATTTTAGACGCAACTAACTTGTGTCTCTGAATTATTCTATGTCCCTACTCTCGAACCTCACTCGGCGACAGCGACACAACGCTGTCGCCCCGCTAAAACGGTACTTCTTAAGCGACAACATGCAAATATTGGCTGATGCAATGTGATGAAATCAATTCCTGGAACTTAGCCGAAAACTACAACCACACTCATACAATCTCATTACACACCGACACTACAACCACACGCATAAGTACGAAGGCACACAGAAAAGGGAAAATATGCGAGTAGGTAGTAAGCACAATTACAGTGCGCGCCAACATATTAATACTACTTGCTTCGACATATACATACATATTTCCATATAAAATAAAATAAAAACCTCCCCTACTCTAACATAATTTGCGTCGCCTTGGCACCCGCGCCACTGCTTTGCTTGACTAGCCAGTTGCTAAAATAGAATAGCTTAATAAGAGAGCGTCATCAGACAAACCTACAGTAACGGCTAGAAAGTCCAGAAATTAATCGAAATTCTAAGAATGTGAGAAAAGGCGCGCTTCTGTCTGTACGCATAGAATAGACGATGAGTGTATATATGTATAGGAAAATCGCGCTGATCTGCTACTAGCTTGAAGCACTAACCAGCATAGCTCGCAAATAACTGTTAACACTTTTTCGTTGTCTGCAAATAAGGGTCTTTCACTGACACAATCAAAACAAGTAAGAAGACTCTAGTCGAGAGTGCTCGACTATATACTACCCTGAACCCAACAAATAAAAATGCCCATTTAGTATGTCTGAAATTTCAATTTCGATGTATTTAAAAATATAAATAAAATACCAAACTCATTTAATAAAATATAAAAATATTTTGAAACAATTAACATCATAACAAAGTCAACATCAGTTGCACCGATCGGGATTTGAACCGCGACTTCTCGATCGATCGTCATGCAGCTAACACACTACGCCACCTCACTTCGCCAAGTGGTTCTGGCAAAACTCAAATAGAATCACTGCTGCAGCGCCATTTACCAAAACTAAACGAAACTAACTTCTGATGTGATTCTAAGAATCTGCTAGCATAACCAAACTATTAAAAACGCACATTAAGTATAGTTAAAATTGCAATTTCGGTGTATTTAAAAATATAAATTAAATAGAAAACTCATTTATGAAAATATGCACGTGCGTTTGTTAATTGGCCAAATATTTGATTATTTTTTATTAATTTTTGAATGAATGGAATTTAATGAAACTTTCAGCATATGGTCTACATATTATATTAAATATTTGACAAATTAAAAAAAAATTTAAAATCATTCACAATTAGCTATAGTGGCATCTGACTTGAACTTGAATGTTTTTACTCGATAAAAACATAACGGGATGATTTATCGAATTTTAAAAGCAAACTCGACGTTCGCGCTGTATATACGGTCAGACGGACAGACAGACAGACGGACAGGGCCAAATCGACTCAGCTCGTCGCCCTGATCAAGAATATATATACTTTGTGGGGTCTGCCACGCCTCCTTCTGCCTGTTACATACATTTCAACAAAACCATTATACCCTGATTTCCCATTGAAAATGGGTTCAGGGTATAACAAACTCAGACAGAAATTGTTTTTGTCGCGTCTGGCTTAGCTCGCTCGCACTCTGAGGAAGACAGTTATTTCTGTTTTCGTTTCCTCAAGTCAAACATTGATCGTTTGCTTGAGCGATTGCTGCGTTCTTTTGGTATGTATGTATTCGTGTATTTACATGCACACGAAGGCAAAAACAATTTCTGCTGAGTTTTTTAGTCAAACTGTTTTTTGCTGAGAGTCTTTGTGTGAGGGAAGATCGTGTTAGTCTTTACGCGACACTCATGTGAGAGCGTCACACGAATGAGTCATTGCATTGCGTCTGAGCGAAACAGATTCTAAAGAAAACTAAATGTGTAACACATAGACCGGACAAGTAATGTAAAGCGTTTTGCACACTTTTTTTCGGGAGTTATCTCCCAGACACTTCGTATTTTCTCGGCTCCTCACTTTTTGGGTTCGGGCTACGAAAATATACGAAAGCACACGCGAAAAAACGATCAACTCTCATTTGCGATAGACTTATTTTAATAATTTTTATCTAAAAATATGTGCTGTAAGCTTTATGTTGAATATTAGTAAAAATTTTGTCTAAAGAACTCATGATTGAATTAATAAGTAACAAGGGGGCGGGGAAAGGCGTGGTCTAATCGTAGAGAACAAAAATTCAACCTCCTAGCTCTATTTTTAGAAATGATGCCAAAATTTCAGGGTTTTTTCCTATAGTGCAGTCGAGGCTGCTCGACTAGGAGATCTCATGAACCCTTCGAGCAATAGCTATTTCAATCATTTTTCGCGTCTTTCTGCTTACACAAGACACACGCACGCTTACAAACACACACACACACATACTTACACTCTTCTGGATGGACTATCTTCATGAAACTTTCAGATTATGAATACAACATATATATGCATGTATGTGCTAAACCACAAATTTCTAGTCTTTGAAATACGCCGTTTACAAATGTGATGGTGAGGGGGTGAATTAGGAGTGGGGGGTAAATTTTGACCAAAATCGAAATTGTATAAAATGCATATAAGTATACATAGAAAAGTTGGAGACTCTAGCTTTAAAGATGTAGGAGATATAAATTTATTACTGGTTTTCGATAGGGTTTTTAATCGATAACAAAACAACGGGACAATTTATCAATATTTAAAGAAAAACTCGATATGCGCGTGCTATACACCAACCTAGCTCTTATATCTTTTGAGATCCACGCGCTCAAACATGCGGACAGACGGACAGAGGTAATTCGACTCAGCTCGTTGGCCTCATCAAGAATATATGTACTTTATGGGGTCTGCCACGCCTCCTTCGGCCTGTTACATGCATTTAACAAAACCATTATACCCTGATTTCCCATTTTCAATGGGTTCAGGGTATAAAAAGAAATTAAAATGAAACGGTTTCAATGTAGAGAAATATATTTTGAAATAAAAATTAAAACACCCCCAAACCATCACATTACCTCCACCTTGCTTAACTATTTTGAGCAAGTTATTTTCCTGAAGCTCCTTCTTATGTTTCCGATAGATTTTTTTTTTTTTTTTGCTCCATGAGACCCTAATATATTAAATTTGGACTCGTCAAGTCCAAATGTATATGACTGATTACGCCTTTTGTGCCAATACTTTTTTGACGAAAATTTGTGCTTATATTTATATTTTAGTTCTGCGCCAGTGAACCCAAATAGAAATTAAACTTTTCTTTGTAAAATATTATTAGGAAAACATAGTTTTAACAAATATCGCTTTTCATTTATTTATAGCTGTGTTCAAAAAAAAGTTACAGCTCTTAGAAGTTTGATTTTTCAAGTGTACCAATACTTTGTTGACTGTATGTACATACAACAAAACTAAAGCCGTGCCCGCTAGGCTAAAGAACCTATAAGTTCTTCACATTTAATGTTATTCTCTTGAAGAAGTTCGAATGGTTCAGCATCAAGCATGTAAGATTTAAATATTCCATTCGTATTGACATATATAATAAATATAAGTGGTGTATAATAAATGTAGTTATTTTATTATAAGATTAATTTTTTCATGTACATGCGGTTTATTATATGTATACATATTTCTCTATTATGTAAGTAGTATAATAATAATGGGAATACTTGTTTTAATTATTATTAGCATATTGTAAAAATGTATTGGTTTTATTTCATTAAAGTAGTAATGTAGTGCTATAGTAGTTATGTAGTACTAAATATATCATTTTGCTTTCTACTTAGCATATATTGTAATGGTGATGATACGTGATCCTTTAAAGCAGAAAAATGGGTAATTTTTTTTTTTTTTTGTAATTATTTTATGTTGATAGAATTTTACATTAAAATTGCATAAGCCTTATCTAATCAGTACTATTTGCGTTCAGAATTAACATTATGTGTGATTTATAGCCTATTTATTTCCATTTTTTTTTTTTGTATACATCATAAATAATTACGCTGTAAGCATAGATTAGTTCACCGAAAATCGTGTTTCAATTAACAATTATAAGATGTTAAATTTATTAGCTTTATGGAAATATTTACTATTTACTAAAGCGCTTCCTCGTATGTACTTTGTAAAGGACAAATTTTTCGTATTCTTGATCTTTCACTTATACTAAAATATTTAGTTATTAGAGCACCTCATTACACGTTAAAGCCAGCCTTCAAAATTTGCGACTGAGAATATTAATATAGTAATTCAATTCTACATTTACAATCAACATTGACCGACAATTATGTATTTTCTTCAATGTGTTTAAGATTTGTAAAATAATGATTGTGATATTTATTGGAGAAACATGGCAATTCAAATTTAAAATATATACTCATTCATAAAGTTAAAAGCATGACAAACAAAAGAAAATCACCCCATTCTAAAGTCTTACAACTAGAAATAGTCGATAGCACCCGACCGCAGCATACACACTTTTATTAAATATATATTTCGAAAGTAAATATAAACATTCAGTGATAAAATAGGTTTAATTTTTATTTGTATTTTTAACTTAATTTAGTGAATACTATCAGTTAATAAAAGAAGAGTGTTGGAATCATTAATTTTACATATACATACGACTAACTATTTTCATACTTGATCAGAAAAGTGAAATTAGTATATTGGTTTTCAGCAATCTCTTTGCGTCTATCCGTATATTTTCATTTTTTTATGCTATTGCAGCTAGAGACTGAATGAATATTTTGCCATAAAATGATTTATCCTGCTTTTGAATCTGTCAAATGATAAAAAGCTGTTCTGAAATTCATAATTTTTATATGTATTTATGTATCTGATTTTCTTATATGCTGTAAAAATATATTTTACATATATACACAAGAAATAATAATAAATATTGATTAATCATAATTGTATTCGAGCTTTACATAATTTGTGGGAATATGAATACAGTCATTTATTTTTTTTTCATTTTAGTATCGAGTATGTAATATTTATGTATGTATGTATTATGTATGCATTTATGTATGTTATGTAATATATGTATTAATATGTATATCACAAGTTTGAAGAGAGTAGAAAGTGACGAATTAACTACAATTGGCAGTAAGCGGTCAATATATATATATATGAAGCGCAATGGCTTAGCAGTTGATGCCGTTAACACTACTGCAAATTAGAGACACACTGCGACTTGGCTGATTAACTTCATTCGTTGGCTTACCATGACCTAGCTCCACTTGCTCTTCATTGCCTCCCCGAAAACGCAGGAAGCCCTGATCAGCAACAATCATGCTATCCGAAGTGCATGATTGGGATTCAGCATCTCCTGATGTTTTTGACACATTTGCCTTTAGATCGGGGCTGCATGTTACACTGTGCTCCTGCAGACTGTTGTGTGCTAGATGCTGATGAATGGATTGTACATGCAGGTGTGGAGATTTTCTTGTTGTTATGCTGTTATCGCTTGCTATACAATAGCCATGCTCACTATTACTTATCAAGTTAGTGCACTCGACATTGCTGCCAGATATTATATCCTCATCTTCCTCATCTTCCTCTTCAGAA
This sequence comes from Drosophila mojavensis, assembly GCF_018153725.1. NCBI lineage: Eukaryota > Metazoa > Arthropoda > Insecta > Diptera > Drosophilidae > Drosophila > Drosophila mojavensis. The sequence goes on along the minus strand of NW_025318684.1, from coordinate 64,117 downwards.
TTGTTATGATTGTAATGATGCTGCGGATGCTGGTGTGGTTTCTGCTGTTGTTTTATTTGATGTTGCTTTAGCGCCAATTCATTGCAAACGCTCGGAGCTAACTCAAATTCATTTAATGGCAATGTTCTATTATTGATTGTACTCATATTGCGCCCACTCCTTTGAAAATAATGCGAGCGCTCATTATGTGCTAAGGTCTGAGCACCATTCACTCGTTTAATGCTCGGCATAACAGCAATTGCACGTCCTGGGCCTGGTCCAGGACCAGGACCACTTGCTATACTGATACCTCCAATTTGACCAGCAAGCATTGTTGAACATGTATCAATGTTGTTTAATGTACCACTTTTACGCACACCGTTGTAATGGCTACCACTTTCATATGAATTATAATTGGTATAACGTATACCATTTGATGAAGAACATGAATTTGTTGAATTGGAGCTACGTCGTTCTGGATTTTCAGTTGTCGTATCGAGCTTACTGTTATGTTTTCTATCACGACTCTTTGTGATCTTGCGCCCCTCTTTCACCCTTTCTGGCCAGCATTCATCGGTCGGATGTGGACTACTGTCAATAGATTTCTCTTTGAAAACAGGCCGCTCAAAATTATTAAACTCGTAGCTGGAGTTCTCTTGTAATGGCTCAGAATAGCAACTATCACTCTGCAATAGCAGCATTTGCTGTTGCGATGTACCGGATGTACCGGACGAACCGGACCCAGAAGCCGATCCAGATGCTGATCCAGAGCTAACAGTATTTTTCGCCTGTTTCTGCATGGCTGCAACCCCCACCACACCGACAGCACCCGTAGAATTCGTGCGTAAATCAAAATTTGGATTCTCGTAATGATCTGTTGTGGTATCGGTCATATAATCTGCACTCATATAGGACGCTGGTTCATGCGCACGCATATTCTGATGATTATGATTAATATGATGGTATCTCGATGATTGCTGACCATATTCAGCGGTAATATTATGATTGATGGAACCCGTATCATAAGGTCTTTGATACATAGGTTCCTGCAGCTGATACTCGGTGCCACCGCCACTTGGAGACGCTGCCGATGGTCCAGCCAACGAGTTAAGCGCATAGCTATCATCATAGATAAGTTTGCCCGTACGCATTGTGTACGTATGTAAATTAGTGTTTGCGTTGCAAATAGCTGGGTAATCGGTTTCAAACTGTTCCTGACTGGAGCTCGACGTGCAAGGCAAGAAGAAGTTCGCTACATTTGAATGTGAGTTGTGATGGGCAGGAGCAGCAACAGCATGTTTTTCTCTGATTACACTACCAGTGGCATTGGCACCAAAACCACCACTAGCTTGTCCAGCCATACGTACATCACTATTGAGGGATATGGCAGCGTTGACATTGCTGCCCTGGCTGGTCTTTAAGCCAGTCACCCAGGATATTAGTGTTATGATTGCAATCTCGATTAGACGCAATGAAAACTGATAGCCCCACTGCATCCAGTCAATTTCAACAATATTTGCCTGGCTCATAAGCGGGCGTGTCGCTGAGATGCAAATAGCGCCAAAGATTTGTAGAGCAGCTAATAAAACAAACAGCAAGGCCGTTGCGATTGTTATATGAATCGCATAGGACAAATTTTGATAGCCATGTATATAGTTTTGTGATTTGCTTCTTAATATACGCTTTAGAATGCGATATAAATATAGATATAGTAGACCCAAACTAAAGCAAATGAAAATATATATTATTTGACATATCAGTGAAAGAACACGAGGAGGAGGCGAATTGGCCAAACTGGTCGATGGGCTACCAGAAAATGGGGATTGCGAATGCAATTGTTGATGCTGCTGCTGTTGTTGGCGACGAAAATATTGATGCTGTTGCTGTTGCTGATAGTACATATGGTGATTTTGCAGTGTATACGATTCGACATAATGTAGTGTAATGCAGAGTCCAACATGAACACCACATCCGACAACGACAGTCAGTGGCCTAACTAACGCAGAGTACCGATTATTTTTGTGATTGAGGGACTTGAGAAACAGAAAAAGTATAAGCACTGCAAATGCAACTGTCAAGAATGTTGATGGCAAATTCAAAAGAAGCTCTGCTGCAAATATTTGGAATGTTCCATGAATATTGTATGCGTCAACGCACAAGTAAATTATGCGCATTATGCAAATTGTAATTAGTATAAGTTGTATGTAAACAAAATATGACTGAGCGAAAAGATGTGTCAATTTGTTATAAGTGACAAGTTTGTAAAGCGAATAGACTGCTAATATTGTGAATAATACGACTGACAGATATATATGTATGTTCCATGCCCATGTCCATGTGGTATTTGCAGATGCTGCTGCAGCAGCAGCAGCGCCTACAGCATCTCCTTCCCTAGCAGTGACTCCTATTACGCCAGCATCTTGACCAGATTTCCCTGCTGCTGAAATGCTTTTCAAAGTTGGCTTTGGGTTTGTTGTTGCCGATGCTGACGTAAACGATGTAGCAGCTGCCTCACCAATTGAAGTTGAAGCGGATAATGTGGTAACTGTTGTCTGACTAGCATTGTTTCCGAACGAATCTCTTGCAGCAGCACTATTATTGTAATCCAATTGTCCAGACGATTGTTTACTCTTATTTATATTTGGACTGGCAGCGGAAGATGTACCATCATCAGTCATACTACTGATGTTGCCATTACCATTTGCAGTTTCAACGTTATCAACCGAAACAATCGGCGATGCTGGAGGCTGATGATAGGGGACCATAGGACGCTGTGTCACATGGCGCAACAAAACTGCAGGAATGTCACCTTTCTTACCATTTGATCCCAGTATGCGTCTGATATTCGGCAATACTTCTTGCCTTTTATTTGAATTTTCTTTGCTATTAGAAATCCCGACATCTTGTGTTTTACGATTTTTAGCATTAGGATCTGATGATTCAACTGCACCGGCATCATTTCCATTGCGTGCCGGTGTATTAAGTGCTTTTTTACGATCGCCGGCAATATCCAAAGCTCCCTCTATGCTGGTCGCGACAAGTGGCTTCTTCGGCTCCACAGAACTGGCAAAGTAACTATCATTTGTATTGTGATTTGAATTACCATCTCCGTTACCATGCGACGCGGCCAAATCGGGTGGACGAAATGGTATCCTTTCATGACCGGGCATCAAGCTGGGCGGCGGTATTGGGCGCCTATTATTAAACGGAACTGTGTTCGATATAAGGCCTTCATTATTTGTGCCCCGTAAGGTGGGTTTGTCAGCGAACGGATTTTGATATTCCGGCGGTAATGGCGGGGTAAAGAATGCTCTTGATGGTGGCGAATATGACGGTATATCTCCAGGGTACATTGGTATAGTTGGCTGACCGCTGATTTTCTTTAGTAAGTTAGGAACTATTAAAAAAAAATATATATTCAAATACTACGTTAATTCATATTCAAATTCATTAAAAAATTAATCTAATTACTTGATGGCATTGGTGTTGAATTGTACTGCATAGTGTGCCGATGACGATCTCTATCATGACTGCTGCTGCTGTGATGGCGATTTGGATTCGGATAGGTGGGATTATTATTACTTTTTAAAATATCAGCGTTTGGTGCAGAAGTTGGCAGTGCATGATCTCGTTCCAAGTCTAACTCATAGTTTCTATGGCGACCTCCGTTATGCTGAGCTTGGTTTGCCGCTTGGTATCTATAACAATTTAAAAATAAAAAAATGAATCACGTTGTAAGCTCAAACCAATTAGTATTGTTGGGAATCCCCTAGACTGCCTGAACCTTTTGAAAAGCTGATATTTCAATAATTCTTAGTTGCTTTTCTGCATACCCAAGAATCAACATATGTACTTATTTGCATATAAACATTTCGTGTGGAATGAATCGGAAAATACATTTTCTGATATACCACAAATCATTTTAGTTGCAGAGCTAGAAAACTAAAATTTGGAATGTACCTAGATCAACAATCTATGGTGAATATATCTACGCCACTAGAGGCGTGGCAAAACAGACTTGAAGATATAGTGATTTTTGAAAATCTGCTATATTTGGGACACTATCAAAGAACTGAAATATGATATAAATACTTGGGTTGACCCCCCAAGTCCAAAGAGCTATGGCGGATATATCTACGCCCACAGGGGGTGTGGCAAACCGCTAAAGTTCATATATCCTATAGTTTAAGAGCTAGAAGCTTCAAGTTTGGATAGTTGAGTTACTGATAACCTCTATCGATGACTCAAAAATAATTGTTACGCCTCTTTAGGGGCGTGGCATATCGAAAATACCCTGTTTTCACATTTTTGAGCTAAAGCGTTCCAATTTTGCAGTTAGGTTACCGTTAGCTCGCTCTAAAAACTGACCAAAAATAAGGTGTCTTCGGCCAATAGGGGCGTGGCGAATCGGGATTTTCTAGTGTATTAGAGCTAGAACCTCAAAACTTAGCTACGATATTGCTGGGATGTGAATGAGTATTCTGCAGTCCCAACTGCAACGTTCTTACTTGTTTTCGTTTATTTCTGAAGCAGAGCGTGTACAATAAAAATCAATGGTCCAGGGTAAAAAAAGAGTAGTCTACCACAAAAACTCGACAGCGGCTCTGTGAAAATACCCTACTACTCGAACGCTATCTAGCAAATCTAAACAATGTAGTGACGAATAACTTATAGTACGCATAAAGCGCAATTGGAATAGCCATTTTCGATAATATTTTAAGCCGATAACAATAAAATCGGAATAGCTACCGAAATTTTGTCAGCTATTAAAAACCATTAAACGCTGATTTTCAATTATCAATGGATTCAGGATATTACATATTATATTTTAAGAATGTCACAGTTGACCACGATCGACTACGGAATTCTAGGATTACAACGGGTAATTACACTCATTCACAAAAGTGAATGAAAGAAAGTACATACAGTGGACCAATAATGTCTTCGTACAGCAATGATTTTTTTCTTTGGCAACGAATAAGAGATGCAAGATGGGCAAAATTAAAAATTTTAATTTACAGATTTATTAACTATTATTTTAACAACAAATTAGAAAAAAGATAATTTCAATATTTTGCTTAGCATAAAAGTTATAACTAAAAACAATAAAAAACGCGCTTTTGCCTCCAATAAAGTCTTCGTACACTTAACCTATATGCTTAAAAAATACTCTTATAAACTGCGAAAGAATATACAGTAGAATCCGGTTATAGCGACATTCAAAGGACCGACGATTTTACGTCGCTATACCTGGAGGACGCTTTAACCAGAATGAGCAAAAAAAAAATGTTTTTAATTTTTTTACGGTTGCTATGTTTGTAAAGGGGTTTAACCAGTGTTTGAAAAGCTGACAGTCACAGCAGCAACAGTCGTAAAATTTGGTCTGTGCTGTGCTTCTGCAGCCAACAGTTTTCGCAGTTCCGTTATTGCTTGAACTGTTGCTGCGAGCATTTTCGACAGTCGCAGCAAAAGCAAAAACATTTTTTGATCAGCAGCGCAACGCTTCGGGAATCGACAGCTTTATTTATTTTTTTATTCGTCATCTTCTTGGAAGAGCGGCAGGTTGTCAATTGCTGTTTCCAGGAAGCTAGGATTGAGCTTCATAAGCAATATATTTTCCAACGACTCTGCACTTAAACGATTGCGATAATCGGTTAAAACCAGTTTAAGTGTGGAAAATGCACGTTCAATAGTCACCTATTAATAAAAAAATAATACTTCCAAACATCACATTGTTTATTACGCGACATTTTTCCTGTTGCTCGGATGCACATTAATACAAGACTACACCTACGATCTGTTTCATTGCTACAAAGTATGCGCTGCTGATCAAGAATTGTTTTTTGCTTTTGCTGCGACTGCGACTGTCGAAAATGCTCGCACACAACAGTTCAAGCAATAACAGAACTAAACTGTTCGCAGTTTTTTGAACACTGGGTTTAACATAAAAAAATTTAATTTTAATGTTATTTAATTATATACAGTTGCGAAAAATAAAATAGCACCACTTGCAAACGCAAAGTTTAAGAAGTTCTCCTAGGTGCATTTATCAATGTATTGATCTAATTTTTTCTTGTATATAAGCAGAAAAGAATTAATAATCGCAACAAGCAAGAATTATCCCAAAAATATTAATCGTTTTTATATAATTCAAAAAATTCTCAAAAAAGTCGTAAAAATGCCGAAAAAAATAATAGCACCACTAACCCTATTCGAGTGAAAATATATATTTTTCGCAGATTTGAATATCTTCAAAAGCACTAATTGATGAGATTTGTTGTTTATATATCTATTTTGATTTAAAAATTTTCAGAATTTGTGAAAATTTTCAAAAAAAAATGGGTCGTGAAGAGCATTACACCACCGAACAACCCAATCTCATCAAAAAGTTGATTTCGGCTCAAAATTTTCACAGGAAAGTTGGTCATTTGATGGGTTGTTCAAATAAAATGATCCACAATGCATTAATCCATAAAAAAAATTAATGAAAAGCGCGAATTTCGTTGAGTTCTGACCCAAAATCATGTCACTCGTCTCATTTACGAGAGTAAAAGGATCCTTTTAAGCCGGCTACTCAACTGAAAAAGGACCTAAACATATCAGCAATGGACCAAACAGTACGGAAATATTTAAGACATCTCGATTTGAACACTTTCCGTTCAAGAAAAGTACCATATTTGAATATAAAACACATTTCCAAACGGATGGCGTTTGCAAAAAAGCAGTCTCATACTAATACACTTGATCCGCTATGTTTAAGGGTTTTTTTTGTATATCTAAGACCGAATTCTAAGTTCTGTGGATGTCTCACGTAGGACCGCGATCCTTTTCCACTAAAAATTAGCATCTTACTTTTATTATTCAAAAGTATGTTTCTCCATTCCTGCGTAAACCAATTTTTGTGTTTCCCTTGCAAACGCCATCCGTTTGGAAATGTGTTTTATATTCAAATATGGTACTTTTCTTGAACGGAAAGTGTTCAAATCGAGATGTCTTAAATATTTCCGTACTGTTTGGTCCATTGCTGATATGTTTAGGTCCTTTTTCAGTTGAGTAGCCGGCTTAAAAGGATCCTTTTACTCTCGTAAATGAGACGAGTGACATGATTTTGGGTCAGAACTCAACGAAATTCGCGCTTTTCATTAATTTTTTTTATGGATTAATGCATTGTGGATCATTTTATTTGAACAACCCATCAAATGACCAACTTTCCTGTGAAAATTTTGAGCCGAAATCAACTTTTTGATGAGATTGGGTTGTTCGGTGATGTATTGCTCTTCACGACCCATTTTTTTTGAAAATTTTCACAAATTCTGAAAATTTTTTAATCAAAATAGATATATAAACAAAAAATCTCATCAATTATATTTTTGAATTATATAAAAACAATTAATATTTTTGGGATAATTCTTGCTTGTTGCGATTATTAATTGTTTTCTGCTTATATACAAGAAAAAATTAGATCAATACATTGATAAATGCACCTAGGAGAACTTCTTAAACTTTGCGTTTGCAAGTGGTGCTATTTTATTTTTCGCAGCTGTATATATATATATATATATTATATATAAGTTAAGCGCTCCCACACTAGAGTACTAGTGATTGGGGACGCTGTGTTGGGTTCTTGTGAATATATAAAAAATTTGGGTTCAATGAAATAATATATTTTATATAATTTGGAATTATAGGTCTAAACTCTCTCTAGTAAGAATATAAACTGAACTAAATCTGTTCTACTGGTTAGGTTCTCCCCTTGAATGTCTGACTGGACTCTCCAGCCTCCTTAGATTGTCGAAAGTCTTAACTCTTCCCCATCTAAATATTTGCGTTCCGCAGATCAGGGTGCATATGTCCATTATAATGATATTCATCAAATATAAATTGTCCAATATAATGGTATTTATCCAATATAAATTGCCCAATATAATGATATTTATCCAATATAAATTTATTAGCCATAGTCGATAGTTCCAGAGTCCATAAATTAGCATAAAGAGGGCCATCGATATCCACCTTCAAGTTAATTCAAAGCATTCATAGTTCCATACATTTAGTATTCATTTGTAGTTATACATCCAACATTGTAAGTGCATTTATTTCATTCCCTCTGGCATCTCGGAAATCGCTATTACCATGAATGATCGAAACTAGGAAGGATATACCACGTGTAAAATGCTGTGGATGCTATGGGTGCTTAGGAAGTTAATTTAATTAATTAAAATGTGCATTTTCCCTTTTTATACTCATTCACGAAAGTGAATCAGTATATTGGTTTTGTGCAATGTCCGTCTTGCTGTCCGTCTGTCCGTATGAACGCAATCTATTTCGGCGCTATTGAAGCTAGAGACTAGAAATTTGGAACACATACTCGTGTATGTTCCGATTTATAAAGTGTTAAAATTTTCCCGATCCGCCCACTAGGGGCGTGGCAAGTCGGAAAGTTTAAAGATAAATTATAAGTCTACGCCTATTGGGGGCGTGGCAAATCGGACCTGAAGATATAGTGATTTTTTAAATTCTCCTATATTTTTGACACTATTGATGGCAGAGACCTCAAATTTTGTATATAAACTCGGACTGATCACCCAAGACCAAAAAGTTTTGTCGGATATATGTCCGCCCACAGTGGGCGTGGCAAACCGCAAAAGTTTATATCTCCTAAAGTATAATAGCTAGAAGCTTCAAATTTGATAGTTTAGTTACTGGTAGCCTCCTCTATCGATTCCCCAAAAATAATTTGTACGCCTCTTTAGGGGCGTGGCATATCGAAAAATACCCTGTAATTTTCACATTTTTTGAGGGTAAGAATTCAAACTTTGCAGTTAGGGTACCGCTATCTCTTTCTAAAAACTGACCAAAAATGAGGTGTCTACGCCCAGTTGGGGCGTGGCAAATTCGAAAAACCTGTATATTCTACAGTATTAGAGCGAAACTTAACTACTAAATTGTTGATGGGATGTGAATGAGTATTCCGCAGTCGGTAACGCCCGACTGCAACGTTCTTACTTGTTTTCTATTTTCTTAAGTGTGATTTATGAAGAATTTTTCCAGTTTTTGTTTTGATTGTTACATTGCGGTTTTCCTTTACTTCGTCTTTTGCAAATCTTTTTTGTCCTTAGTCTTAATTTGAGTGTTTCTTTTATATTATTTCATTGAATTACTAATTGTATTGAATTACGTGTGTTATGTGTATTACTACGTGTGTTATCGCGTTGTCTGTTATAGAATTACTTGAATTACCAATTACTAGTTGTATTATGTTTTGTTACCGAACCGGCAAACAGTTTTTATTATTTTATATAGCTTGGGAAGCCTTCAGGATCCTTTTTGGTGGTGTAAGACCTACTTAGGTGAGGGTGGTTCCACAATCATCTGGTCTCTCTCTTACTTTCGTTTCATTTATTTATTTATTTTACTATTTATACCCTGAACCCATTTTCAATAGGAAATCAGGGTATAATGGTTTTGTTGAAATGTATGTAACAGGCAGAAGGAGGCGTGGCAGACCCCATAAAGTATATATATTCTTGATCAGGGTGACGAGCTGAATCGATTTGGCCCTGTCCGTCTGTCTGTCCGTCCGTCCGTCCGTATGTATGAACGCGTCGATTTCAGAAGATATAAGAGCTAGAGACTTCAAATTTTTTTTTTAATGTCCGTATTTAAAAATCGATAGCTCATCCCGATCTTTTTTTTATCGATAAAAAACCTTATCGAAAACCAGTTATAAAATTATATCTTCTACACCTTCATTGCTAGTCTCCAAATTTTTAATGTATGCTTATATGCAATTTCGGTTTTTGTTAAAATAGCTAAAATAGCTTTCTTACTTGTTTCTTTTATATATTGTTGCCAGACTTATTCTTTTCCGAAAGGAAAGCCCAAAGTATTCCTCTTTGGTTCTAAGACCTACTAGGGTAAGGGTTATTCCACGATCGAATAGAAGGTCTCCTGCAATTCATGTTTTTATTTTTGCATATTTATGTATGTATGTATCTTGTATTTTCGTTTTAAGAGCCGTCTCGGCACGGATTTGAACCTAGGTATTGCCAATACCACCATTTAGCCACGATTTCTTTTATGTTATAGAATTATCTAGTGCACCTACACTTGCTAGAAATTATGCTATTATTTATTGTATTATGTTATGGCAAGAACTTTCACTCCATTACTTTGCAAATCACAGAAGTACCTCGTAATTTTGCCAACAATTGACCAATTGGATTGGAACAATTTATTTGTACTTGCTTTTTTAATAAGTTATTTTTATAGAATTATTGATACGTCACCATTTCCCTTTATTTCCGTGAAGAATGTAGGTCCCTGCTCGGGCGCCAGTTAAGCGCTCCCACACTAGAGTACTAGTGATTGGGGGCGCTGTGTTGGGTTCTTGTGAATATATAACAACTTTGTTTTCAATGAAATAATATATTTTATATAATTTGGAACCATAGATCTAAACTCTCTCTAGTCCGAATATAAACTGAACTAAATCTGTTCTACTGGTTTGGTTCTCCCCTTGAATGTCTGACTGGACTCTCCAGCCTCCTTAGATTGTTGAAAGTCTTAACCTATATATTATTTCAAAAATATGGTATCGAAACATTTGTGTGACGTCGGCATTGCAGCTTGTGTCTCTCTCTCTCGGTCTTAGCAGCATTTGTGTCGCTGCTTCGTCCACACTGATCACTGATGAATAGAAACATATATATATTTCTAACAGCGTATTTTAATGCTTAAATTCGTTGTCATTATTTCGCATATTTTTTTTTTTACTAAGCGGAGGCTCTTTCATATAAGTTTGCATGGGGACCAACCAAGACATCGAATTTTCGTCGACATAACCGATTGGACGCTTTAACCGGAGTCGTTATAACCGGATTCCACTGTATCTATCTATATCTATATCTATCTATATGTATAAAAAAAAGTTGAGTAAAAATGCTCTAACACTTATAACTCGAGAACTGCTGGACCAATTTTCATGGTTTTTGATTTGTTGGATTTGTCTCCGCCACAAGTAGGATAGTAGAACTTAAAAATACTGAAAAAATTTGACAAATACTTGAAAAACGCGAGAAATCGCCCGAGAAAGGCGCCGCGTTAGTACACAGCAAAGGGCCTTAATTCGTGTTTCTCAAATAGAGGCAGCCCGTGAAACGGCAATAAGAATTGGTTCAAGGATTGATTTGAATCGAGCAGCGTTTCGATATGATTGCACCATTGACTACAGCTTGCATTGGTCCAATAGACGTTGTTTGCCAGCATTGTGGCGCATTGAAGTTTGCTGGTGAAACGCTCGGTTTGTGCTGCATTAGTGCCATTAGTGGTCCCGCCACCAGAGCCATTGCGTTCCCTGCTTTATGGCGAAACAGTAGAATCACGACATTTTCTAGCGAACACTCAAAAATACAATGCCTGTTTCCAAATGACTTCAACTGTCTGTAAATATGAGAGTTGCATTGTTGAACGATCTATCTGCTGATGATTTCTCGAAGCAATTGCTGAATATCGGTAATGGCCGTATTCCTGTTGACGAATCGAGTGGCTTGATTTCATTTCCTCAATTTTTGCAATTTCTTCTCATCAGAAGATGAGCTTATCAACAAAGTATTTCCGAATATCATTGCTTTCCACAAAAATACTAAATGGTTAAGTGAGCGAGCAATTTTGGCGTCTAAAAATAAAGATGTGGATGACCTTAATTTTATAATTCAAAATAAAATCGTTGGTACTCTGTATTCATTCAAATCTATCGACTGTGTAACAAACGAAGAAGATGCCACTAATTATCCAACTGAATTTTTGAACTCCTTGGATGTGCCTGGTTTACCACCACACAATTTACAACTGAAGGTTGGCTCGGTAGTTATCATGCTTAGAAATTTAAACTAACCAAAACTGTGCAATGGAATGCGTTTGGTGATAAGAAAACTGATGATCAATGTGATTCACGCGTCGATACTCAAAGGAAAATTTAAAGATGTAGGAAGTTCTTATTCCTAGGATTCCGATGATCCCAACAGATATGCCCTTTGAGTTTAAACGAATTCAATTCCCGATTCGTCTTGCCTTCGCCATGATGATCCACAAATCATAGGGCCAATCTTTGGCTATTTGTGGCCTCAATCTAAAAAATGCGTGTTTTTCTCATGGTCAATTGTACGTGCTCACGTGTTGGCAAACCATCCGCATTATTTGTTCTTGCACCTAACCAAAAAACGAAGAATGTCGTTTACCACAAGGTGCTTGAATGAAAATCAGATTAATAAATTAATCAGAGTGTATCCCAACCTGAACAACATAGCTTTCAACAATTTTTACCTAGAAATAATGGATAGGGCAATGCAACGTTTGCCGGGCCAGCTAGTTCTTTATAACTGCTTCTAGTCTTTTTGGCATCGACAAAACTAACTTTTCTGTGTATTTTTTGTCAATTTTCACCCACTCCTCTTTTAGTACTTCTATAAGTTTAGATTTTGAACTAATGTGGTGTGTTCTGACCATTTTTTCTTAACATATTCCAGCAATGTTCTATCGGATTAAGATCAGGACTCTGTGGTGGTGTCTTTAATAAATGGAGAGTGTTGTATGCCAAACACATTTTAGTGTTATGTGCCATATGTTTAGGATTATTGTCATGTTGAAAATAGATTTCGGCTCTATGGAAGCTAGAGACTTGAAATTTGGAACACATACTCGTGTATATCTCCGATTTATAAAATGTTAAAATTTTCCCGATCCGCCCACTAGGGGCGATATGCCAGAAATCATATTAATTAAAGAGCTAGAAAGCTGAAATATAGATCCGCATCGACCACCCAAGATCACGAGCTATGGCGGATATATCTCCGCCCATTGGGGGCGTGGCAAATGGGATAAAGCTGTATCTCCAACAGTTTTACAGCTAGAGCGCTGAAATTTTGCATGCCAGCTAATGTTATGATTCTATAAATGGCAAATCGGGAAAAACTACATTTTCGACAGTGTTAGAGCGAAACTTAACTATTAAATTGCTGATGGGATGTGAATGAGTATTCCGTAATCGGTAACGCCCGACTGCAACGTTCTTACTTGTTTAAAATGTCAATGTATTTAAAGTGGTCCATCACTCCATCAATTATTTCCAAATTTCCGATGCCACAAGCAGCCATACAACCCCATACCATCACACCACCACCACCATGCTTTACTGTCTTAATTGTGTTTTTTGGATCTAGTGCCTCTCCAGGTCTTCTCCACACACGCAGTCGTCCATCTGATCCAAATATATTATATTTTGATTCGTCTGAGAATAATATATCACGGCAGAGCTCAATTGGTGCATTTTTGTACTGAAGAACAAACTCCAAACTTTTTTTTGCGATTAGCGCTACTTATAAAGGGTTTTCGTCTCGGAGTGCACGACTTATACCCGCTAGCAACTATGGCTTTTCGAATAGTTTGTGTGTGCACCTTCTTGTTCGATGACTTTAAAAACTCTATACTTATCATATTTGCACTAATAAATGGATCCGAGGATACCATTCGCTTTATATTCAGCTGATCTGAGTTTCTCAAAATTTTCGGTCGTCCTGATTTTGGCTTATTTTCCACTCGCCCTTCAAATGTGCATAAATTTTCATTCGAATTTATTTCGCAACTATGCGTAAAGCACATAAGCAAAAATTCGCAAAAAAAAAAACATTATCACTGTCGCTTTTTGTCTGCAGCTAAAGTTCTAGGAAAGTACGCTGTACGAAGACTTTATTGGAGGCAAAAAATTATTAATTTTTGCCCATCTTTCATCACTTAATCGTTGCCAAAGAAAAAAATCATTGCTGTACGAAGACATTACTGGTCCACTGTACATTGGTTTTGTGCAATATCCGTCTTGTCCGTCTAGCAGCAGATCAGCGCGATCCCTTCCTATACATGTGCACACACTCATCGTCTATTCTATGCGTACAGACAGAAGCGCGCCTTTTCTCACATTCTTAGAATTTCGATTGATTTCTGGATTTGCTAGCCGTTACTGTAGTTTTTTCAGATGACGCTCTGTTAATAAGTTATTCTATTTTAGCAACTGGCTGATCAAGCAAAGCAGTAGCGCGTGTGCTAAAGGCGACGCAAGTTATGTTAGAGTACCTCCTCGAGCCTCCCGTTCGAAACCTCTTCGATGTTATTATTTTTTTCATACAGTTTGGCAAGAAAGTGTTTACACACAGGGAAAAAATTTGAATTTTTTATTTTGAAGCGAAATAAAAGCAGTAAGAATATGCATATTCAATTTTTTTAAATGAAAGTAGGTATATTAGACTATAAACTATATTAGTAAGTAAAAAAAATTACAATATGTTTCCATTAACAAAAGAAAATAACAAAAAACAAAAGAAGTAACAAAAATCAGCTGACAAGAAAGTGTTTACACAACTAAAACAATTAATTCATTATAATGTTTTAACTACTTTTTAGTTAAAACTAATACTTTTTTTGGCCACCGTTGGCATCTATGACTGCTCCCAAGCGTCTATTCATCGATTGGACCAAGTTTCTGACATATTCCACTGGGATATTTCGCCATTCCTCCAAAACAATGGTTTTCAGCTCAGTTTTATTCTTTGGATGCCTCTTGGCGGTCCTCTTCTTCAGATAAGCCCACAAATTCTCAATGAGGCTTAAGTCCGGGCCTTTAGTTTGCGTATCCAACACATTTTTTCAGTTATAAAGTAGCCAGCACCTCACAATATGCGCCTTATGTTTGGGATCATTGTCTTGATAAAACCTTATAGTTGGTTTGCCATTGACAAAGAATCCAAATTTGTTGGCACTGGTTACTAAATGTGTGCGCAAAATGTCAAAATACTGTCCAACATCCATGGTGTTCTCAATAAAACATAGATATCCAACTGCTTTGCTTGAGATGCACCCCCAAAATCAACAGTCGGTATTATATTTTTCTTCTCGAGGGCTTTTAGGGGCTTGCCCCACTCTCTAGTTGGACCATTGTTATAATATACCATCATTTTGGATTCATCGCAAAATATTACATCATCCCGATATGAATCTGGCTGATTTCCGTGCATTTTAGCAAACGTTAGACGCTTTTGAGCGTGATCTGCCGACATCAGTGTTTTTTTCCGGGCTAGTCGGGACGACAGATCATTACTTTTTAGTGCTCTTCTGACACTTTCCCGGGAAATGGTTATGCTACACTCCTCCTTCAGCTCACTGGCAACCATCCTGGTCAAAATAGTTGGTTTCTCGTCCATTTTTCTGAGCATAATTCGCTCTGCCCTGGGTGATAATAGATGAGGGTGTCCTTTAACTTTAACCTTTAACCTTTAACTCAAGCCTATCCTCTTTTTTTGCACGGCTTAGTATATTATATACTGTTTTCCAAAAAATCAAAAACATTTGGCCAATCTCTGTGGCAGTTTTACCCACCAAGAGACATCCAAAGAATAAAACTGGGCTGAAAACCATTGTTTTGGAGGAATGGCGAAATATCCCAGTGGAATATGTCAGAAACTTGGTCCAATCGATGAATAGACGCTTGGGAGCAGTCATAGATGCCAACGGTGGCCAAAAAAAGTATTAGTTTTAACTAAAAAGTAGTTAAAACATTATAATGAATTAATTGTTTTAGTTGTGTAAACACTTTCTTGTCAGCTGATTTTTGTTACTTCTTTTGTTTTTTGTTATTTTCTTTTGTTAATGGAAACATATTGTAATTTTTTTTACTTACTAATATAGTTTATAGTCTAATATACCTACTTTCATTTAAAAAAATTGAATATGCATATTCTTACTGCTTTTATTTCGCTTCAAAGTAAAAAATTCAAATTTTTTCCCTGTGTGTAAACACTTTCTTGCCAAACTGTACATATTTCGCTTTTTATAAAATAGATATTTTACTGGGAAGTTGCGTGCTTGAATGAATGGCACCTAATACTTTTCTTTTTCTTAGTCGAATAGTTTTATGAGTTTAAATTTGTTTCTTCTTAAATATGCCCCAAATACATATACGCTAATAAGTACATATGTATATATGTAAGTCTTCACGCATAGCATCAAGCATTCCAGCCTTGTCTTTGCATTGTTTTGTGAATTTCCAGCCGAAATTCGAAACGACTTGGTGATGCTATTTAGATATTTTGACATGAACATGCTATTCGGCTTGGGTGCGAGTTCAAATCCCGCGGAAAACTCTTTTTTGTAAACTGCAAATTTTTGTTATTTTAGCTTCTTTTAAATTTTTTAAATTTGATAAAAATGTTTCTGTCCGTAATATGAACATCTATTAAGCTTATTTATATGTACAAATACATAAATAGATGGCTGACGCATATAAATGCCGCGATTCGTTCACTATAAATGCCGATTCCCACGCCTCTAGTAGCCGTAGACTTCTCATTTTTGGCAAGTTCTGAGAACGAGCAACCGGTAACCTAAATGCAAAATTTGAATTCTTACGCTCAAAAAATGTGAATATTACAGGGTATTTATTCGGGAAAATTTTTAACACTTTATAAATCGGAGATATACACGAAATGGACTGCCTTCATAGTATGATCATATATGAAGTTCCTACGGATAGGCGAACGGATGGACAGAAAGACGGACATTGCACAAAACCAATATACTCATTTCACTTTCGTGAATGAGTATACAAATTTAAAGATAGAGCTGTGATGGTTTAGATTTTATTTAGCATTTAGGCTGACTGTAAAGGGCGGCGCTAACCTGATGACGCGCATATATATATATATTCATAAATTCAACCTCCAATCTGTAAAGATACGGATATTTCTACTATCTACCTACCTGAGTGTAGTTAAAAGTGGCGTCGCTACAGTAGTGAGGCCCAAAATGTAGCTATTGTCGGGAATACTTCGTTTTGTAGTTGATGTTGTTCCGTAAGCTACTTTAATCAACACAGCGGCAACACTTCGCTCCAAATTGTCCAATTTATCGAGATAGCCGTTTACGGCTACTGAAGATCTACCAGCCGTATTATTGCTTGAAATTGATTTTCCACTTGTTCGGTAGCTCGTGTTATTCGAGATCACAGCACTGCCGACTTGTTCATCCAATAATATCGATTGCGATGTGCATATTAAGGAAAACGTCACTAATAATGCAATAAACATTTTAAAGTTTTTCCGAAATATAAGTTGACTGTTGCATATAAACAATGTCAGCATGGCAACGATATTGTTATTTGCCTGCCTGATTTGACAGTTTTTTAACAAACTATTTTCCGCAGATGTCTGCTGAGTATTACAATTCGGATTATTGGCAGTTTTAATAGGTTGTTGGGTACATCTTAATTTAGATTTCTTTGATTTTGATAATTTGATATTTAATACTGCTTGGTGACGCTCCTTGCCTGCCATTGAAAGAGGAGCTACATCCACAAAGATAGAGCCTGATCTCCCATCACATTTTAAAGAACTTTCTGTAAAAACAATAATAAATAAAATTTAATATCAAAATTCATATGTATAACTTTTTTTTTTTATTTATTTAATTTCTCGCATAGGCACGCTCACCGATTTCTGGGCCGCTATACAACAATTATAATTAACTGAAATACACATTAATCTAAATGTATAATTTGAGGACTATGTGCAGGATGGTTATACTCTGAACTCATTGCATGTGGGAAATTAAAAAATGTTTTTTTTTTTTTAAAATAAAAGACGTATTGGTGTATACCATGCCATTTCTTATTTATCGACAATAATCGACCATTTTATTTCCTTTCTTAAGCGTAATATGAATAGTGACCTAGAAACTTCAGATCTAATGTGTGAACGCATTTAACGAATAGAAATAATTTTTAATTGATAGATTTCAGATACCACGCTCCTTTTGCCCAAGAGTATTCCCCTACAAAAGAATTTATAAAAAAAAAAAAAAAAGTAAGAAAGCTCTAGTCGAGAGTGATCGACTAGATACTACCCTGAACCAAACTAATAATAATAGAAATTCACATTTGGTATGGTTCCAAATTTCAATTTCGATCTATTTAAAAATATAAATGAAATAAAAAACTCATATACTTACACGGTGTAATATATTTATATTTATACACAATTGTGCAATTGGGAAAAATGAATATTTTGGAACTGCTGCTGGTCACAACGCCACTAAACTTGTAGAAAATGTGAAAGCAAAACTAAAATAGGTTCCCTGCTGCAGCGCCATCTAGCAAATTTAAACTAACTGTTCAAAACTCTAGCACAACAATCGCAATGTGATTCTAAGAAAAACTACTGTAGCTGCTGCAGATATGTTTGTTAATTGGCCAAACATTTTGTTATTTTTCAACGTCGATTGATTTAACGGAATTTAATGAAACTTTCAGCATATGATCTACATATTCTATTGAATATTTGACAAATTAAACGCACTCATATGGACGGACGGGCAGACGGACAGGGTTATATCGACCCAGCTTGTCGTCCTGATCAAGAATGTATACACTTTATGAGCTCTGCGATGATTCCTTCTGCCTGTTACATACTTTTCACAAAACTATTATATCCTGATTTCCCATTTTCAATGGGTTCAGGGTATAATAACGGGATGATTTATCGATTTTTGAAGATATACTCGACATCCGCGCTATATCTATACTAAAAATATTCATGTCTCTAGCTCTTATATCTTCTGAGATCGACGCGTTCAAACATACGAACAGACAGGCAGACGGACAGGGCTAAATCAACTCAGCTCGTCGCCCTGATCAAGAATATATATACCTTTCCACTGTCTCAAGAATTAGTGAACAATCCCATCGAGAGAGCTTTGTTGGTCTGCCTTTAGGGCTGTTTAGTTCCAGTCTATTTTCTTTTTCTGCCCGATCAATAATATTATAAATTAATAGTAAACAGAATTTGATATAATTAAAATACACTAATTGTATCAAATTTTTATCGGTGCGTTTACCAGGCATTGCGAAAATTCAAATTTTAAAAGAAATGGTAGTGATTCCAAAACTTTATTAAAACGAATGAATTTACGGAAGACTTGTGAAAATAGACGCCGCGAGCCGCATTTGATTTTGATGTCCCGTTAGCTTTTTCCCGTCTCCTTTCAACTAATGTTTTAATTTTGCAAAGAATTAATAGACAGCTGATATTTGCTGTTTTTATACCCTGAACCCATAGAAATGGGAATGGCAGAAGGAATCATCGCAGACCCCATAAAGTATATCTATTCGATATAGCCCTGTCCATCTGTCCGTCCGTCTGTATCAGCAATTGATCTCAGAAGATATAAGAGCTAGAGAGCTGAAATTTGGCATGCATACTCGTGTATACCATAGGCAGTACAAGTTTAACTTATTTTTTCGATACCTCATGCGATAAGATTTTTATCGAGAATAATGGAATGGAACGTACACATATGTTAGCCATATGATCACGCTCTAAGAGTTTCATAAAAATAGTCTAACTACAAGAGAAATTATTCAAAAAATAAATTCTCATAATATTGCACACATTGCAGCGCTCCCCAAGCGCAGTCGCTGCTAACTGGGCAGTCAGCAGAGGGCGTGATTATACATGCGTGTGGCAGCGTGTTTATGCATGTGTGCATTAGAGAAGTGTAGAATGAGTAGAATATCAGCTTAGAGGGTTCAGGGTTCCTAGCAGTCTCGACTAGAGCCTTCTTACTTGTTTTGTTTTGCAAACATTTAATGGACTTACTGTATATACTTTGTGGGTTCTGCCACGCCTCCTTCTGCATGTTACATACACGTCAACAAAACCATTATACTCGGATACTATTTCCAATGGGTACAGGGTATAAAAAGCCCGAGTGCAGTTGCTACTATCGCACAGTTAGCAGAGCACGTGCTAATGCGTACGTATGGATTTATACGTGTGTTCGAACAATCTCGATAATTGCTTCCTTACATGTTATATTACTGATTTTCGTAAAGTGATTTAAACTAGCACATCAGAACGGAAAAAGCTACAGATTTTTAGAAGCAGATTCGATCTGTGCTTGCCATATAAAAATAATTAAAATAAAAAAAAAAAATAAAAATAATTAAAAATTGCTATTCAAGTTACTTAGCTAAGCTCTTTATATCAATGTGAAGGGATAATATGCAATATATTAATATACTACATTAAAATTAGCGTGTTCTAATACATAATACGTATATCCAAGTCTTACATTTTTTAATTTTCAACTTTATTTTTTTAATTTCGCAGAAACGTTAACTTATTAATGAATATTAAATTAAAAATTATTATGTATATTCAACTTTTCCACGCCTCAAAAGTGTAAGATTGGGCTTCATTCTGTTAAATTCTTTAACTAAACAACTATACTTACATATGTGTGTAACTATACTTACGTAATATAAACAGTAAAAAATTACATGAAACTAATTGATAAAATTCAATGATATAACTCCTAACGTTATTGGGCAAATACAATAATGGTTTAATATGAATACGATAATGATATAATTATATATTAAATTCTAAACATTGATTTATTGACACAAATACATCTTTAAACATGTATGTATATGCATACAGCTATAATCATACCTCCGTTTTGGGTCAAGTTTTGTCAACTCCTGGCCTTTACGTCTACAAAATGCATTCTAAGTTGTCCAGTAAAAAAACTATTCAATTATTCGTTTTTTGGTATATGGAGTAATTTAAGCAAAAAATACGAACTAAATTCATAAATGATATAGGACATCTATGTTTTTAGTCAATGTATTTTCGAACATTTAGGTATGTACATATATACATACCTACACATCAAGTAGTTTTCCAGAATTACTTAAAATCACAATTTCGACCAATGGCTCCGGTTGTCAAATATAATTTGTTACTGCATTCATTAAATACATTACTTATAGACACCAAAAAAGTTACTAGTTATCCAAATTTATAATGTACATATTTGTAATTGTAAATGCAAGCAACAAAACATTTATCTATGTATGTATATACCCTTATGTTAAGTATATCTGCGTCAAACAAGTTTCTTTGCACAAGTATACATATACATACATGTATACAGTTACACACATAAGAATACTAACATAGGTTGCATGCACTTGAGAATGCGTATTTATGCGACGGGTTTCACATACCGTAAATATATTACAATTGCACAGCACTTTGAAACTCAAATTTACATATATTCAATTTACTTTATAATATATTATTAACACAAAGAAATACCCGTTTAGCTATTCTCAAATTTTCTCTTCTACACAAAATGGCGTTGCCACTAGAGATGCGAGAAAAATATTGAAATTTTGATATCGATTTTAAGTCTACTTTCAGATTGGGTACGACCACTGGTCAGTGGTACGACTAATACTCTCAAACTCTGTAATATCGATATATTGTGCGATATATTTCTAATTTAATGGAAAAAAAACATGAACAAAAAAGTTAAATGTAACATAATAACATGAAAATCCATTTAAATATTTAATTATTTATATTATATTGATATTATTAAATAATTCCATAGCAATCGTCATCGATTGTATTTACCGGTTAGCAAATCTTAATTTTATCAGTTATATCGATACCCCATGTGGACATTAGGGCTGCAAAACCATCGATAGAGGTTACCCTCGATAGAGGTTATCGATCGATGGAATGAACCATCGATACTATCGATAGCTCCATCGTAGATTTGAAGTTCTTACAAATTAATAAATTTTCAATAATTTCGATCATACATCCAGCATAAAATGATTCGTGCAATTTTGTATAAGAATCCAATACAATAGTAATCGGATATTTATGTGATGGTTGTATATCTAATAAAATATATATTGTATTACATATGGACAAAATTGGATGCATCATCCTCAGAAGCGGTGGGCAAAAATCTTGTAGCATTAGCAGCAGCAGTGGAAGACTTAGAATTATCAAAGTGCGCCACAGTAGAACGCGAAGCAGAAGCGCCATCTTAAATGTACATCATATAATAAAAAACACACTTGCACTTTAAACATCAGTTTTATGCTTAATTGATGGCTTTAAAAATTTATCTATACATTCTTCTTACGAAGAACCACCAAATATCATTGAAATATAGCTATAAAAGCTAATCACAATATAATAATATTATTAACTTAATGTTTATATATATATGTTCTGTTATATATGTATATTCCGGAATATGCTTACATGCGTCTCTTCGCGCCACCTAGTAGTAAATTATCGATGGATGAAAAAACCCATCGATATATCATGAGAGCCCAAATCCATCGATACTATCAATAGTCTCCATCGATGGATTTGCAGCCCTAGTGGACATCCATAAGGAGAAGTTAAAAAAGAGCACACAGTAAAAAAGTTTTTATTTAATATATATATATATATATATATATATATATATAAATATATATATATATAAATATATATATATGTATATATGTATATATATATGAATTTGTATATTATTTATACATATGTATTATATGTATATGTATATTTTTATACTAAATTGGTAATAAATTAAATTGAAGCCGAATATAATTTTTCCATTTTGAACCAAACATGGATACATTTGATGTCTCTGATAGGAGTAGGTAAGAATTCAAACAAATAGTTATTCCGGTCGGTTAATTAACCATTGTTGACCGAAAACATAAATCTTCGTTCATATACATATATACCATTATACTGCAGTTTTAATTATTTTTATCAAAATAACTTAAAATTGATATAAATCGTTTCAGCTGGTATTTTGGCTCCATGACTAGACAAGAAGCAACCGAAGTATTAATGAGTGAGAGGGAACGAGGAGTTTTTTTGGTTCGCGACAGCAATTCAATTGAAGGCGATTATGTCCTTTGCGTTAGGTAGGTGAACACCAATGTATGGTACACATAAGTCGATGGATATTTCATGCTATTTATTTTTAATTAAAGAGAAGACACTAAGGTTAGTAACTACATTATAAACAAGGTGCAACAACAAGACCAAATTGTTTACCGGATTGGTGACCAATCATTCGAAAACCTTCCTAAGTTATTGACCTTCTATACACTGCATTATTTGGATACCACACCACTGAAGCGACCTGCTCAGAAAAAACTTGAAAAAGTTATTGGCAAATTCGATTTTGTTGGAAGTGTATGTATATAAAAAGAAAAATTTAGATTTTGTGACATTTTTTAGCATTTAGGATCAAGACGATTTACCATTTCAACGAGGTGAAGTTCTCACGATAATCAGAAAAGATGAAGACCAATGGTGGACAGCCCGCAATTCCACTGGTCTAGTTGGACAAATACCAGTTCCCTATGTTCAACGTGTAAGCATTTTATTATTTTCTTCTTTTATATAATTAACATATATATAAAAAGGTTTTAGATGTAAGGGATAAATAGGATGTTAAAACGATATGTGTACTTAGCCGATTTATGTGAAAAAAAGCCGAAATATTTTTAATCTCTGACGCCGCAAGGTGACTACGATCCATCCCGATAATAAAGATGGATATCAACAGTAGTCAATCTCTCAGAACGACTCATACTACCACTAGGCATTGATTTTGAAAAGTTGATCAATCTTAATTAATGTCAAATTTCTGTTTTTGAAGTTGCTTTCAACAAATTAAATTATCATAATCTTGAACTTTTGTTGGTTATTTTCAAAAAGAGTATCCATCCAATTTATTTTTTTTTTTTTTTGTACGATGACATAGTTGAAGAGGATGATACAGCTACTTCAATTACAAGCGGCTGTATTGCACGTACCATTGGGTGCAATTCCGGTTCACCTTCCACATCATCCAGCCAATTTAGTACATTAAAAAGGACTGATTTAAACGTGCGTAACTTAAATATAAAAAACGTACATATATTATTATTATTTATTTATTATATTCAAATATGTTTACGTATCTTTAGCGCAAATTGCCAGCTCGAGCTCGTGTTAAACAGTCTCGTGTGCCTAATGCTTATGACAAAACTGCATTGAAATTGGAAGTAGGAGATATTATTAAAGTCACCAAAACCAATATAAATGGTCAGTGGGAAGGGGAGCTAAATGGGCGAAAAGGTCATTTTCCTTTTACGCACGTTGAATTTATCGATGATTGTGATTTAACCAATATTTGCGCAGATGTTCGATTAAATACTGATTGGGTGGATCAACAAAAATAATATTCAATTATATTTGTCGTGTATTGTAGCTTAAGAATATATATTAAGTGATGTTTACCAATTGTTAAAATATTAAACATATTGATTAATTATATGCTATCCATAACGGAAAATGGCTTGCAATAATGGTAAAAATGTATTAAAAGTGTTTGCTTTTGAATAGTTTTTTACAAGATATAAGTTTTGCTTAGTTGTGGTTTATTTTTATGAATTTTTAGTTGTGTTTTTTTATGAACTTAGTTTGTATGTAGAAATGATAAAAACATATACAAATTTTCGAATTCGAAGACTTACAATCAAAAAGTATATTTGTAAAAAAAGTGACGGGAACATATCCTGAATCCTAAGCTCAATAGACGAAAGAAAACACAAGAAGACTCTAGTCGAGACTGCTCGACTAGTAGATACCCTCAATCGTCCAATCTGATATTCTAATCACTGCGCTGCAGTGTGAGCAACATTATAAGAATTTATTTGTTGAATAATTTAATTTCTTAATGAAACTTTCAGAACATAATTATAATGTTCAAATGTATGTATATTCCAAAGCACAAGTATTTAAAATACGCTTTTTACAAAGGTGAGGGTGAGGGGGTAGAAATAGGAGTGGGGGGTAAATTTTAACGAAAATCGAAATTGTATAAAATATATATAAGTCTACATTTAAAATTTGGAAGCTCTAGCCCTAAAGGTGTAGGAGATATAATTAAATAACTAGCTTTCGATAAGGCTTTTAATCGATAATAAAATATCGAGAGTAGTTATCGATATTTAGAGAAAAACTAGATATGCGCGTGATATACACGGACCTAGGAAAACAAAATTTTCAAGTCTCTAGCTCTTATATCTTCGGAGATCGACGCGTTCATACATACGGACGGACGGACAGACAGACGGACAGGGCTAAATCGACTCAGCTCGTCGCCCTGACCACGCCTCCTTCTGCCTGTTACATACTTTTAACAAAACCATTATACCCTGATTTCCCATTTTCAATGGGTTCAGGGTATAACAAGTAAGAAAGCTCTAGTCGAGACTGCTCGACTACGAGATCCCCTGAACCCTTCGAGCAACTGATATTTCAATAATTATTCGCATATGCACACATACACGCACACACACGCACGCATAAACACGCATTGGCTGCAGTGTTGGTTTACTATGGGAACTTAATTGTTCAATAACTTTTCTTGTGGATGGACTATCTTCATGAAACTTTCAGATTATGAATATAACATAGATATGCATGTATCTGCACAAGTCCCTAGTATTTGAAATAAGCCTTTTACAAATGTGAAGGTGAGGGGGTGAATTAGAGGTGGGGGGTAAATTTTGACAAAAATCGAAATTGTATAAAATGCATATAAGCACTAACCAGAGAACACATAGACTAGACATGTAGAACAAACTTTTTCAACACTGAAGAACCCGGACAACTTCGTATTTGGTCGGCTCGGTCTTCTGAGCTAAAGCAGTGAAAATAAGGCACGACAAAATCAGTGTGACAGGGCTGCCAGTTTAGCAATTTAGTTGCTAAATCTAGCCACTTTTTAAAAAAATTGCAATTTTTTTTTAAAATGCTATTAGCCATAAATCTAGCAATTTTAAATATTGTTTTAGCAGTTATGTGTGGAGCAGTTTTCAGCTTGCAAAGCTGCTGCAAACATCAAATTAGGTCGAACAAAATGCACCTACATTATTAAAAATGTACTCGCAGTGCATTTCATGGACGACTTGCGAGCCGACATCGGAAACTCAACTTTTAGTCTTCTGTTGGACGAGTCCACTGACATTAGTGTGCAAAAAAAATTAAACTTCGATCATTTTAACAGATATGGACTACCAAGACACGGAAAATGTTGCCATAATTATTATCTACCATATGAGTACTTGACTCAAATTAGTGGCAATGAGAAGTACACCGATTTATGTGAAGAAGCTGACGAACTAGATAGCTGAGATCGTCGCGAACAATTTTCAATTTTTGTGCGCTGCTGCTATTCGAGAGACCATAGAGAGAGAGGATAAAGAGAGGGAGAGAGTGAATAAGGGAAAAAGAGCGCATAGCCGTGCTTCACTTGGTAATGCGTGCATTTCGTGGCAGCAGTCGCAGCACACTGCAGTGATGCCAGAATATACCAAGCAAAAATTGCTAGATTTGGGGAAAAAAGTTGGCAAAAATTGCTAAAAATTTTTTTTAAATTGCCGAAAAAATTGCTAAACCCATTATTTTAATTTATAACAAGCTCAGATATACAAAAATAACAAGTAAGAAGGCTCTAGTCGAGACTGCTCGACTGGGAGATACCCTGAACCCTCCAAGCTGATATTCTAATCATTCTGCACTTCTTCTATGTACACATACACACACATGCACTTATAAGCACGCGCTCTGCTAACTGCGCAAATGCAAAAATATTAATAAGGAACATGGTCTTAAATTATATACTATTATATTTACATTTAACTACAAAATACTTAAAATACTATCTAGTTCGTAAGCTTCTTCACATAAATCGGTGTACTTCTCATTGCCACTAATTTGGGTCAAGTACTCATATGGTAGATAATAATTATGGCAACATTTTCCGTGTCTTTGTAGTCCATATCTGTTAAAATGATCGAAGTTTAATTTTTTTTGCACACTAATGTCAGTGGACTCGTCCAACAGAAGACTAAAAGTTGAGTTTCCGATGTCGGCTCGCAAGTCGTCCATGAAATGCACTGCGAGTACATTTTTAATAATGTAGGTGCATTTTGTTCGACCTAATTTGATGTTTGCAGCAGCTTTGCAAGCTGAAAACTGCTCCACACATAACTGCTAAAACAATATTTAAAATTGCTAGATTTATAGCTAATAGCATTTAAAAACAAGTAAGAAAGCTCTAGTCGAGACTACTCGACTACGAGATCCCCTGAACCCTTGGAGCAATAGCTATTTCAATAGTTTTTCGCGTCTTACAGCTTACACAAGAAACACGCACACACACACACACACGCGCACGCACGCACGCACACACAGGCATACATACACATACACACACATACATACACACATACACACACACACACACACACACATACACAAACAATTACATACATATACACACACACAAGCATAAACACGCATGGGCGGCAGTGAGCGCTTACTATGAGAACTTAATTGCTTAATAACTTTTTTGTGGACGTACGATCATCATGAAAGTGGGGTGAGGGGGTGAATTTAGAGGTGGGGGGTAAATTTTAACAAAAACCGAAATTGTATAAATTGCATATAGGCATACATTAAAAATTTGGAGACTCTAGCAATAAAGGTGTAGAAGATATAATTTTATAACTGGTTTTCGATAAGGTTTTTTTATCGATAAAAAAAGATCGGGATGAGTTATCGATTTTTAATGATAAACTTGATATGCGCGCTGTAATTACGAACATTTAAAAAAAAAATTGAAGTCTCTAGCTCTTATATCTTCTGAAATCGACGCGTTCATACATACGGACAGACGGACAGACGGACAGACAGACGGACAGGGCCAAATCAACTCAGCTCGTCGCCCTGATCAAGAATATATATACTTTATGGGGTCTGCCACGCCACCTTCTGTCTGTTACATACATTTCAACAAAACCATTATACCCTGATTTCCAATTGAAAATGGGTTCAGGGTATAAAAAAAGTTGCAAATATTTAAAAAAGTGGCTAAATTTAGCAACTAAATTGCTAAACTGGCAGCCCTGGCACACTGATTTTGTCGTGCCTTATTATTACTGCTTTAGCCTCAGAAGACCGAGCCGACCAAATACGAAGTTGTCCGGTCTCTTCAGCGCATTTTTTCGGTGTTGAAAAAGTTTGTTCTACATGGCTAGTCTATGTGTTCTCTGGTTAGTGATATAAGTAAACATAAAAAATTAGCTTAAAGATGTTTACTGGTTTTCGATAAGGTTTTTAATCGATAACAAAATAACGGGGAAAGTTATCGGTATTTAACGCAAAACTTGATGTACGCGTGCTATACACGGACCTAGGAAAAAATTTCAAGTCTCGAGCTCTTATATCTTCTGAGATCGACGCGTTCAAACATACGGACAAACATACGGCTAAATCGACTCAGCTCGTCGCCCTGATCAAGAATATATATACTTTATGGGGTCTGCCACGCCTCCTTTTGCCTATTACATACATTTAACAAAAATATTATACCCTGATTTCCCATTGAAAATGGGTTCAGGGTATAACAAGTACGAACGTTGCAGTCGGGAGTTACCAACTTCGGAATACTCATTCACATCCCATCACCAAAAAAGTAGCTAAGTATTGTAGAAAATTCATTTTTTTCCGGTTTGCCACGCTCCTACTGGGCGTAAACATTTCATTTTTAGTCAGTTCTTAGAACGAGCAAACGGTACTAACTGGAAAATTTGAATGCTTACGCTCAAAAATGTGAAAATTACAGGGTATGCCACGCCCCCAAAGAGGCGTAAAATGTTTTGGCTCATCCATAGAGAAGGTTACTAGTAACTTAACTATCCAAACTGGAAGCTTCTAGCTATGATACTCTAGGAGATATAAGCTTTTGCGGCGGAGATATATCCGCCATAGCTCGTGATCTTGGGTGGTTGACGCGGATCTACATTCCATTTCAGCTTTCTAGCTCTTCAGCTAATATGATTTCTGGCATTTTCCGATTTGCCACACACCTAAGCTCACATCACTAGTTCTGCAATACTTCCATCTCTAACATATAGTGGTTGTTAACACTGTTAAAAGACACAGTAGGTTGCGCAAAGAGCAGTCCCGTTACTTTTAATGTTAACTAACAGCTCTCTTGTGACGTCACATTATCAGATTTTGCTATGTTATTCCGGCTGAAGCTTGGAAGGCATTTCAGCAGAGATCGACTAAGTCGTCGAAAACAACCAAAATTAACTATATATAAGGAAATTTCAATAGTAAATACCTTAAAAATGGTCAATCACTAATATTATTACCATACAATAAAGAAATTAAGTACATAATGGAATGGAATGAACAGTGAGGCCTCTTGAATGCAGCAAAAATGGCCAATAAGTCAGTAGGAATGGTTGATGGACATAGTTAACTGGGTTTTCGCCATCAGTATTGCTTATTTATGCCAATTTACCTACACATTTAAATATAGTACACGTTGAAGCTGCATCAATAAAGGTGCTGCTCACCCCTGCTGTCATGTCAGAAACATCCGGTAGAATGAACTAATATTTGTGTATTAATTGCCAAGTCGTAAACTTGTATGATTATAAGTATTGAAACCTAAGGAAACACATAATCGTCCTGAATCAGCTCTTAAAACTTAGACAGAAGCTAACAATGCTGCGTATCATCTATGGCCATCGGATTTGTAATATAAAGAATGAAATTAGTACGTATGATTATGCGGATTGATGGGAAATGCATAATACTTAGTAGTAACTTTTTAGCTTTACAAATTCAAGCCTTAGATAGTAAGGTTAAGTCCATTACATGCAAGAGTAAAAGTGGTCAAGGGATTGCATGATCAATAACTGCTTAGAAAACAATTTAGAGTATAAAAATTAGCAAAAACCTTTATTTTTTCCGATTCATGAATCTATATAGAACATGTGATTAGCCGCCCAACTCGTTTTATTTAGTCTACTAGTTTTAAGACAAATAACAGTGTCAAAGTTGCTTGATTTTCATACAAATTCAAACGCGCGCCCACCATTTTCTGAAATAATGACGTCACGCTGTCAAATCAGCTGTTCGCTTTGCATAACCTACTATCACTCAATCGTGGGTTGTTAATGCCAGATCCCATTAACAGGATTGCTCCTCCCCCACATAGCCCGGCTGTGTTATTAACAGCACTCTGTTGATGTTAATTAACAGCGTTCTGTTAATAGTACAACCGTTGGCTCTCGTCACTTGCCTCTCCTGGGCTTTAGTCTCTGACTTTTCAACTCCCTTTTGACATGTGTACAAATTACATCGCCATCTTTCAAGGCACAAAATAAATAATTTTAAAAACCATACGCCAAGTGTTTCTATCTAGACGCCACCACTGCAACATTTGGTCTTTCGAGCCGGATTATTCATCCACATCCATCAAATCAGCATTCCAACGGCCGTCGAGATAAGTATCCCATACTTCCGTAAAATAGTACATTAATATCTCACTGGCACTTCTGATCCGCCATATTCCCTTGTATATACATAGTTGCAATTTGGAATTCAGTTTGTTCGCGAATATTCGAAGCAGTCCAAAATGAGTACTTTACCGCGAGTATTCTTCGATATGACCGCCGATGGCGAGCCCGTCGGTAGGATAGTAATGGAGCTGCGCTCTGACATCGTGCCGAAGACAGCGGAGAATTTCCGTGCTCTGTGCACCGGCAAGAAGGGCTTTGGCTACAAGGGCTCTAGTTTCCATCGCGTCATTCCAAACTTCATGTGCCAGGGCGGCGATTTCACCAACCACAATGGCACTGGCGGCAAGTTCATCTATGGCAACAAGTTCCCCGATGAGAACTTCCGCCTGAAGCACACCGGCTCCGGCATCCTGTCGATGGCAAACGCTTTTTTTTTCTGTTCGTATGTTACCAGAGAACACACATTAAAGATCTCCGCTTCTTCCCATCTCATACATGATCAGCTGACCAGCAGCTGCATGGCGAGGGGAAGATAGTACGGAGATATTTTTTTATTCAAACAATACTTTACAATAGCGTTTCTTAAGAATATGAGTAGCGCCTATAAGATATACAGAAGGTCAATATTTACCAAAACTTTTCATAAATGAACATATTTAAATGGCCATAAGTGCACAAAAATAACACTGCAGCTTAATGTTACAAAATACAGATAAAAAGAGCAATTTAAAGATAATAGAAAATGACAATAAAGTGCTTGAGTAGCTGATAATAGACTAATTTGATAACTAAGATATAAGTTTTACAATAGTAATAGATAACATTAATTAATAAAATTCAATTTTCTTTTTCCATTAATAAGCATCTGCAAGATGCACTGAGAAATTAGCCCAAAGTAGCTTTTTTTTTTTTTTTTTTTTTTTTTTTTTTGTCATAGTCAGGTCTGCTCGAGGCTGTGCCGTAGACTGACTGACTTCCACTTCAGCCGTTGCGGAATGCACGGGTAGTTACCAATTCGTCTTGCCTCAGGATTGGGATTTTTAAAGTTTGTGCACATCTGTACACTATGGGGGCTTGCTGGCGACTAATGTTAGCCGCAGCCCGCCTTCTTTATTTGCGTCATTACTTTTTGAGCAACATATGCAAATTCACTGACCAAACAACACATAGACTAGACATGTAGAGCAACGTTTTTCCACGCCGCAATATCTGTCTAGCAAGTCGCTCGGCTTGGTATTGGATGGCTCGGGTAATGAAATATAGCACGACGAAATCAGTGCGCTCTAAGCACGCAAACGAAATGGTCATGTATGCGCTTTGCGTTTCTTGTCTTACTCTCCCTCTCTCTCTCTAACTCTCTCGTTCTCTCTCTGTGGGCTCTCAAATCATGAAGCTCAGCAGCGCACAAAAATTGAAATTTCTTCGCGACGATCCCAGCTCTTTCCTTTTGAGTGAAGAGTATACCGAAATCTTAAAATCGTTTGCGACATTCATGCAAACAAAATGTTAGCGTTTCGATATATATTTATGGGAAGGGTATGAATGCGTTGAGGCGCATAAAGAATATGATCTCGCGACGGACATGCACACACACACTTGTAGTCCCTTGCTACATGTATGAGCATTTGTGTGCCGTTGGTCTGCCTTGTGAAGTGAGCACATGCATACATACTTTTGTGTATGTGTATGCTTGTATGGGATGGCAAGCTAATTGTCTCTGGATTTAGTAGTTTGTAAATTTTGTATATTCATTTGGCTAAAAACTCGTTCAATTGCAGCATTTGACCACGGAAGTGATAAAATTTCCATTGCAAATGTAGCAATTTCACAATTTCACAATTTTGAGCGCGATCAACGAATCAAAATGTGACCAAAACTTTTCAACAAAAATATACCATATATTAATACGAATGGTATGGTATTTCAGAATTAATTTATGGTATTTACCATGGTATATTATGGTAAATACCATATTAAACAAAAAGGTCCTACAAAAAGTTTAGTTTGGTTCGCTTTGCTTCTATAGATAATCAAATAATATAAAATGGTAAAAATAACAAAACCAAAATATAAACAAGTAAGAAAGCTCTAGTCGAGACTACTCGACTACGAGATCCCCTGAACCCTTGGAGTAATAGCTATTTCAATAATTTTTCGCGTCTTTCAGCTTACACAAAAAACACGCACACACAGGCATACATACACACACATACACACACACATACACACACACACACATACACAAACAATTACATACATATACACACACAAGCATAAACACACATGGGCGGCAGTGAGCGCTACTATGAGAACTTAATTGCTTTATAACTTTTTTGTGGACGTACGATCTTCATGAAACTTTCAGATTATGATTATGACATGGATATGCATGTAATTGCCAAAGCACAAGTCTCTAGTATTTGAAATACGCTTTTTACAAAAGTGAGGGTGAGGGGGTGAATTTAAGGGCGGGGGGTAAATTTTAACAAAAACCGAAATTGTATAAATTGCATATAGGCATACATTAAAAATTTGGAGACTCTAGCAATAAAGGTGTAGAAGATAAATTTTAAAACTGGTTTTCGATAAGGTTTTTTTATCGATAAAAAAGATCGGGATGAGGTATCGATTTTTAATGATAAACTTGATATGCGCGCTGTAATTACGAACATTTAAAAAAAAATTTGAAGTCTCTAGCTCTTATATCTTCTGAAATCGACGCGTTCATACATACGGACAGACGGACGGACGGACAGAGGGACAGACGGACAGACAGACCATTATACCCTGATTTCCCGTTGAAAATGGGTTCAGGGTATAAAAAGGCTACATTTATGGCTATAGGCATTTTGACATTTTTCCAGGCTATTTCATTTTGAAATAGGCTAGATATAGCCTTAAATAGGCTAAAATGGCAACACTGCGTCGTGCTATCTTTCATTACCCGAGCCATCCAATACCAAGCCGAGCGAATACGAAGTTGGCCGTGACTTGCTAGACAGATATTGCGGCGTGGATAAACGTTGCTCTACATGTCTTGTCTATGTGTTGTTTGGTCAGTGGCAAATGTTATAGACTTAAGACTAGGTGGCAACATTGCCTATTATCTTAATGTTATTTTAATTAATAGGGCAGGGTGGCAACCTTGCCTGTTAACAGAATTATTTCTAGAGACAATATGGCAACTTTCTTCTTTGTTTGCAAAACAATGAATGGGAAAATATGATGATATAAATTGATGAAGAGTGGTTTCCTATGATGATAACTTTGGTGATTTGGAGTTTCAAGTCCGGGCTGAGGGAGTGATTGTGTTAAAGATGGCTGCTGAGAACATATATAGATGATAGACGAAGTTGTGGTGGCGAGTAACCAGGTTGGCAGAAGAGTTACGAAGTGTTAATTGATGTGTGAAGTGTGTGCTGATTAAAGCGTGTTGAAGATGAGGTGTATATAAAATAAGTTATTTTCCCCGTTATCTCTCGCTTAGGCTGTGAGAATAAAAGACTTTTAATTTACGGCTGGTGCCGGAGTAATGAATTTTATCGTGACGTTTTCTCGTGAATACAAAACAGAACTAAAAACTAAAGTGTGGGACTGCGAATCGGCGTGCCGATTTGCTCGAAAGTGATGCTGACACACCCACACTAATGTAAGGTGTCAGATTACTGTTGCTGTCCGCTGTGGTCAGGGCGCTGAATTCAATACTGTTTCGTCGGCACCATGTCACAAGCGTCGGCAAGTGAGAGAGAAATATGCTTATGCTATGCTTATGTTAACTACTCTCCCCTTAAGATTTTGACCGACCTCGTTCAAACTAAAATTTTCAATCCCCCCCTGGATCTCGTGCGAGGCTCGTCTTCTCCTCCAGACTTGCAGGTTGTGGTGATTCATCCTCTGACGGTGTGGCATGCTGAGGACTGGGTCGTGGCTGATCACGTTGAGAAGAGGTGACACGGCGATGCCTGGTTTCTTGCTAAGGGCTTCGCTCTGGTTCACGTACTTGGTCCCGTTGATTATGGCCGACGTTTCGAAAGTGACGGGGAAGGTGCCGTTTACTGATATTGTTGGGCCGTCGTCCGTGGTCACTTGGGCCGGGCTTTCGTTTATGGTCAGAACGCCGTCGTCTACTTGGGTGACAGTCTCCAAGTGGCTGGGTTGTGTGCGGCAGAGTGCCACGGATCCCGAATGTAGTCCACGGGCGCAAGTGTCATGTACCGCCAGCTTGCAGAAGGGCGCACATGTTGTTGCTGCGCAGCTAGTGACCGCCAGTGCCTCGTTGTCACACTCCGCTACGGTGTCGGCATCCAGCTGTAGCACGATGTGTTCGTGCGAGACCGGGAAAATGCTGACCTTCTTACATATAGACTTAATCATGGGATAATCTATGATTATGTGATCGGACTGTAGTACCCTTATGTTGGAAGTTTCCATCAGACAGACAATGGGGACAGATGTGGGGTGCTCAGTTAATATTGACTCCAAATCTTGACTATCAAATATTGTGGGATTTATTATGTTTGACCTCGCCAGCGTTACTGTGAGCATTAAATTTTGAATCTCTGTTATAAGCATCCTGTTCCTAGCTAGAAGAGCTTTATACAAGCGGGGCGTGTCAATTTCGTGTTTCGTGAGTGGGGGTAGTCGGTGATCCGAGCTTTAGCAACCGTAATAAGAAGTAGGGACACGACGAGGGGCCTGTCCGGCGAGAAGTGACTAATTCTAGATGTTTTTTTTTGTTTTCCTTTTCATTTATTTCTTTTTCATTTTTTTTTTTATTTTTTTTTTTTTTTCTTTTCATTCATTTTTTTTAATTTTTTTTTTTATTTATTTATTTTTTTTTTTTTTCTTTTCATTTATTTTCCTTTTCATTTTTTTTTTTTTTTTTTTTATCTGGAGTGAATTAACTGAGCACGCCACTTACATGTTTATTTGAAGGGGCGCTTGACTGTTCCTGGTGTTTCCGGCTCTCTGCTGACGTCGTCGTAGTCTTCTGAGTGGATTGCTTGCTTTAATTTGCTACGCTGCCGTAATCGGTCCGATTACGTGACAAACGCTGCCAACACCGGTCCGGTGCTGTGACAGAATGAGTTTTTGCTTTCGCACTTTGGTGCGGAAATTTGCTTTTGATTTTTAGTTTCGCACCGTTGGTGTATGCACTTGATAGTTAGCTTAGTGCCGCACCTTTGGTGTGTGCCTTTGATAATTATTCTGGTTTTGAACCTCTGGTTTATGTACTTGATAGTTAGTGTGGTGTCGAACCTTTGGTGAGTGCACTTGATATATATTTTGGTTTTAAACCTTTGGTGTGCGTACTTGATAGTTAGTGTGGTGTCGAACCTTTGGTGAGTGCACTTGATAAATATTTTGGTTTTAAACCTTTGGTGTATGCACTTGCTTGAGCTTTGTGAAAGTTTTGGTTATTCGCTGAGAGTTTTTTTTTTTACGATTGCTTTTGCGGAGTTTGCTGAGTTCGCACGTGCTCTTCACTTCCACAACAGTGTTGCCGAAACTTTTTCAGCAAAAGTAGCAAAACCGAAGGCTGAAAGTAGCTAGAAGTAGCCAACTTTCTTCTAAAATAGCTGAAAAAGTAGCAAAAAAGAAAACAATGCTGTTTTTTTTTTCATAAAAAGTCAACTTTATTAATTTAATTC
The DNA here is from genome assembly GCF_018153725.1 of Drosophila mojavensis. Classification (NCBI taxonomy): domain Eukaryota; kingdom Metazoa; phylum Arthropoda; class Insecta; order Diptera; family Drosophilidae; genus Drosophila; species Drosophila mojavensis. Next base: position 28,186 of record NW_025318684.1, on the reverse strand, counting down.
TGATAATATCTCATCTATGACCACCAGCTCGTCATTTTCACCTTTGTCGCTTTTATAATTTGCCTTTTTAAGGTAGTTGGGTGGAACGCTATACTCATAGAAACATTTGCCATATCGGCGTAATCCATATGTTTTGTAGACATACAATCTTAATGAAACTTTCAAAACGTGATCATATGGCTAAAATGTGTATACATTCCAAAGCACAAGTCTCTAGTACTTGAAATGCGTTTTTTACAAAATGATGGCGTCAATGGGTCAGGGTATAAAAACTGATAAGAAATGAATTTTGCATAGCATATTAGAAAGCTTACCTATTCTTCAGTTGTAGTATTAATTCTACACAAAGCTCAGTACATTTAAATCATTTACATTTAAAAATTATCGAAGCGAATTTTGTTATAAGTTCGCTTGCATTTTAGCTAAATTTAATATTTGAAAATAGCCAGATTTGTAGCTAATAGCTGTTTGAAAATTTTTGTAGCAATCGGCCTTAAAAAGTAGCCAGATCTAGCTACAAAATAGCTGATTCGGCTGGAATCCACAAGCAAGATGTTTCTTGTCAATTTATTTTTAAAGTTGCACTTTGGTTTTGGTTGTTAAGTGTGTTTAACACATGCACTTATTAATTGAGAGGGTTCTCGTGAGTACTTTTATTACGTTGGGCGCCAAATACGTTATTTTCCCCGTTATCTCTCGCTTAGGCTGAGAGAATAAAAGACTTTTAATTTACGGCTGGTGCCGGAGTAATGAATTTTATCGTGACGTTTTCTCGTGAATACAAAACAGAACTAAAAACTAAAGTGTGGGACAGCGAATCGGCGTGCCGATTTGCTCGAAAGTGATGCTGACACACCCACACTAATGTAAGGTGTCAGATTACTGTTGCTGTCCGCTGTGGTCAGGGCGCTGAATTCAATACTGTTTCGTCGGCACCATGTCACAAGCGTCGGCAAGTGAGAGAGAAATATGCTTATGCTATGTTTATGTTAACTTATATATTAGATAGCTGAGTTGTAGTATGACTTAAAATCCATGGATCCAGAAGTGTTAGCGAGTGATAGCTTGGTGAAGATGTATTTGCTGCAACGGGTGTAGAGCAACGCATTAAGGCGGCAGTACATTCTAGCCAGAAAGCGCACTGACTAGCTGTGTAGGCAGGGATGCTGGCACACAATAAATTGTGGTTGCATATGCTTGAGCACAGTCAGGACAATCTAACCCAAATGCAAGCCACTCAATCCAGTTATAGGAGATGCATGAAATGTAGAATGGTGGTGTCCGGGCTTGGAGAGGTGAAGTTGGTGTAGTTATATGTGTGTGCTGCTTGAGACGTATTGTTGTTGCGAAATGAAGAAACACGCTGCAGCCTGCGATGCACGCGTTGGTGTTAACAGAAGGTAATGTATATGTTGTTTTAAAGTTTGTGTACTTCTGTACACTATGGGGGCTTGCTGGCGACTAATGTTAGCCGCAGCTCGCCTTCTTTATTTGCGTCATTACTTTTTGAGCAACATATGCAAATGTTATAGACTTAAGACTAGGTGGCAACATTGCCTATTATCTTAATGTTATTTTAATTAATAGGGCAGGGTGGCACCTTGCCTGTTAACAGAATTATTTCTAGAGACAATATGGCAACTTTCTTCTTTGTTTACAAAACAATGAATGGGAAAATAGTGATGTCTGAGTTGGTGTTTGTAGAATGGTGGTTTTTCTGTTCGTATGTCTATGAAGAACATACATTGATGATCTCCGCTTCTTCCCATCTCATACATGATCAGCTGACCAGCAGCTGCAAGGCGAGGGGAAGATAGTATGGAGATACTTTTTATTCAATTAATACTTCACAATAGCATTTCTTATGAATATAAATAGCGCCTATGAGATAATTAAAATCTAAAAAGGACTATATTTGTCGAAATTTTTCATTAAATGATTAAATTTAAATGGCCATAAGTGCACAAATATAATAAGCTTAATGTTACAAAATACTAATAAAAAGAGCAAATTAAAGATAATTCAATATAACAATAAAGTGCTTGAGTAGCTTATAATAGACTAATTAGATGAGTAAGATATAAGTTTAACAATAGTAATAGATGGCATTAATTAATATAATTCAATTTTTTCATTAAAAAGCATCTACAAGATGCACAGAGAAAATAGCCCAAAGTGGCCAATTGGAATAACAGAGAAAAGTCGAGATAAAGTCTGGTCATTTTCTCCAACATGGGCTTAAGCTAAAATTAACTTAAATTACAAAATGTTTATGATAATTAATATAGATAATTAAATAAAAATAGTTTAACAATTCATTTTAGCAGTTTTGATTTCATTAATATTCATTCGATATATCGCAAGTGCAATTGAGTAAGTGACGATGCACCCCTGGCTTAATGCCTATTGGAGTGCATAATCAAAACAAAACAAAAACAGCTGATTGAATGCAAATTTGATGCTGCTAATTGGTAAATTTAAATATTAATAACTAGCTGGCCCGGCAAACGTTGCATTGCCCTCTATATTATTTCTAGGTAAAAAATTGTTGAAAGCTATGTTGTTCAGGTTGGGATACACTCTGATTAATTTATTAATCGGATTTTCATTCAAGCACCTTGTGGTAAACGACATTCTTCGTTTTTTGGTCGGGTGCAAGAACAATTAATGCGGATGGTTTGCCAACACGTGAGCATGCCACGTACAATTGGCCATGAGAAAAACACGCATTTTCTAGATTGAGGCCACAAATAGTCAAAGATTGGCCCTGTGACTTGTTGATCGTCATGGCGAAGGCAAGACGAAGCGGAAATTGAATTCGTTTAAATTCAAAGGGCATATCTGTTGAGATCATCGGAATCCTAGGAATAAGAACTTCATCTTTAAATTTTCCTTTGAGTATCGACGCGTGAATCACATTGCTCATCAGTTTTCTTATCACCAAACGCGTTCCATTGCACAGTTTTGGTTGGTTTAAATTTCTAAGCATGCAAATCTTGGAGAATTGCTCTTTTCATAGCTGTGTTGATTTCTTGACGCCGGTCAAGTTGTTCTTCCATATTGCCCATGAAGTATATTTGCAAGAATTTGTGCTGTGCATCTTCAATAGGTTGCAACGATCCAATGCGATGGCAAATCTGGCCTTGAATCTTTAAATTCAAAGCCATAGTTATAGTTAGATTTACAAACACTTTTTACAGAAATCTAACAAACATTATTCCAAATTTTTTTTTTTTTGACAGTCATAGAAAATAAAATTTTTAACGTAAATTACCTTAAATGTCGAATTATATCTGTCACCAATAATTTCCGCCCCAAATGAAGTCATTTGGAAACAGGCATTGTATTTTTGAGTGTTCGCTAGAAAATGTCGTGATTCTAGTGTTTCGCCATAAAGCAGGGAACGCAATGGCTCTGGTGGCGGGACCACTAATGGCAATGTCACTTTACCACTAAGGCAGCACAAACCGGGCGTTTCACCAGCAAACTTCAATGCGCCACAATGCTGGCAAACAACGTCCATTGGACCAACGCAAACTAAACGATTCAAGCTATAGTCAATGGTGCAATCATATCGAAACGCTTCTCGATTCAAATCAATCCTTGAACCATTTCTTATTGCCATTTCACGGGCTGCCTCTCTTTGAGAAGCACGAATTAAGGCCCTTCTTTGCTGGGTACTAACGCGGCGCCTTTCTCGGGCGATCTCTCGTTCTTCGTCAGATAATTGACTCGCGATATTCCGATGCCTAATTGCATTATGGGTCCGCCGGGAAAGATTAGATCTTCTAGGACGCGGCATTTTTATCAATAGTAACACTGAATATGCCCTCGCACAAAACCACATAAAACAATCGAGAAATATAAATATAAATAATTTACACAAATTTATGTTTGAGACAAACAAATACCTGAGCTTTCGAGATATTTAGCTTTTGTACGCACACGCACAATTATTATTTATAAAGTTTAAAAGTCCAAAAATATAAAAAGCCAAAAATACACTTTTTAATAATTAACTTTTTTTTTTTTTTAATTTCGAATTTTCAATTTTTTTTATTGATTTTTGATTTGACAGGTTTTAATCTTTTGATTTTTTTTTAATTTTTGCAGATTTTTGAATTGAAGTATTTATAAAGTATAAAAGTCCAAAAATATAAAAAGCCAAAAATACAATTTTTAATAATTAACTTTTTTTTTTTTATTTTTTGGAATTTGGAATTTTGAATTTTTCATTTATTTTTTGAACAGTCAGGTTTTAATCTTTTGATTTTTTTGAATTTTTGCAGATTTTTGATTTGAAATATTTAGACTCATTCACGAAAGTGAAATGAGTATATTGGTTTTGTGCAATGTCCGTCTTGCTGTCCGTCCGTCTGTCCGTCTGTCCGTATGAACGCAATCTATTTCGGCGCTATTGAAGCTAGAGACTTGAAATTTGGAACACATACTCGTGTATATCTCCAATTTATAAAGTGTTAAAATTTTCCCGATCCGCCCACTAGGGGCGTGGCAAATCGGAAAATGCATTTTCCGATATACCAGAAATCATGTTTGTTGAAGAGCTAGAAAGCTGAAATTTGGTATGTAGGTCCGCGCCGACCACCCAAGATCACAAGCTATGGCGGATATATCTCCGCCTATTAGGGGCGTGGCAAATCGGACAAAACTGTATCTCCTAAAGTTATAAACTTAGAATGCTGAAATTTTGCACGTAAGCTAATGTTTTAATTCTATGAAGATGGGTGAAAAAATTATATATCTACGCCCACTAGGGGCGTGGCAAATCGGACCTGAAGATATAGTGATTTTTCGAATTCTGCTATATTTTAGGCACTATTGATGCTAGAGATCTGAAATTTGGTATATATACGCGGGTTGATCACCCAAGTCCAACGAGCTATGGTAGATATATGTCCGCCTATAGGGGGCGTGGCAAACCGCAAAAGTTTATATCGCCTACAGTTTAAGAGCTAGATTCAAATTTAGATAGTTAAGTTACTGGTGGCCTCCTCTATCGATGCCCCAAAAATAATTTTTAAGCCTCTTTAGGGGCGTGGCATATCGAAAAATACCCTGTAATTTTCACATTTTTTGAGCGTAAGAATTCAAATTTTGCATTTAGGTAACCGGTTGCTCGTTCTAAGAACTGGCTAAAATTGAGGAGCCGACGGCCACTAGGGGCGTGGCAATCGGCATTTACAGTGCCCGAATCGCGACATTTATATGCGTCAGTCATCTATTTATGTATATGTACACATAAGTAGGCTTATAGGCATTGATAGCACGGAAGGAAACATTTTTATAAAATTAATAAAATATAAAAAAGCTAAAATAACAAAAATTTGCAATTTACAAAAAAATGTTTTCAGCGGGATTTGAACTCGCACCCAACCCAAACAGCATGTTTGTCAAAATAGCTAAAATAAAGATCGCCGGCGCTTCAGCCTACAGCACCACCGCGTCGTTTCGATCAATAGTAGTTAAAACGAAATCACATTATTGTTATGACGCCACATAGCAAAGAAAAGCCAGTGTAGCGGCTGGAAATTCAAAAACAATGCAAAGACAAATCAATCGCAACGGGATTCTTAGAATATACTAGAGCACGCATTTATGTGTACATACATGCACACATACAAATGAACGCGTGTATAAGGCTGGAATGCTTGATGCTATGCGCGCAGGCAAACATATATAATTATATATACATATGTATGTATTTGCGTATATGTATTTGAGGGCTATTTAAGAAGAACAAATTTAAACTTATAAAATTATTCGACTAAGAAAATGAAAAGTATTAAGTGGCATTCAGTCAAGCTCGCACCTTCCCAATAAAATATCTATTTTATAAAAAACGAAATATGTATGAAAAAAAAAATAATAATAACATAGTAGAGGTTCGAACCTCCCCTACTCTAACATTACTTGTGTCGCCCTTAGCACCCGCGCCACTGCTTTGATCGAGGAATCAGTTGCTAAAATAGAATAGCTTAATAAGAGAGCGTCATCAGACAAAACTACAGTAACGGCTAGAAAGTCCAGAAATCAATCGAAATTCTAAGAATGTGAGAAAAGGCGCGCTTCTGTCTGTAAGCATAGAATAGACGATGAGTGTGTGCACAAGCATAGGAAAATCGCGCTGATCTGCTGTTAGCTTGAAGCCGGTATCCATGTATGGATATAAATACATATATAATAAAAATCAAAATTGTATAAATTATATATGTATGTAATTTGAATGCAATAGCTATCGATGATTTTCCAATTTTAATGGCAAAATGCCGTGTTTTTTGCTGCGCACTAGACTTGAAAATTGCACTATATACTCTGGTTGACAGCGTTTGGGCTGTGAATGAGTCTTCTGCAATCGGTATCGCCCGACTGCAACGTTCTTACTTGTTTTCTTTTTGATTTGGAAAAAAAATTTTTTTTTTTTTTGTTAAATAGTTTTTTTTTTTTTTTTTTTTTTGAATATTTGTCTACTGTCTACTCTCTGTCTAGCCAGTCTAGATTCTTGGACATCCAGAGGTGGGCGTCTGCCGTCGGCCGTCGGCTGTCGGCCGCCACTGATCGGTTCGCGGATCGCGTGTCGCCTTCAAGCCGCTCATCTGCAGACTATTCTCGGAGCAAGACTGCCCAGCGCCTCCACCATAGAACTTTCAAAGAACTTTCATTCCCTAAATTCAGCCAATTCCAGCCTCCAGTTGCATCAAATAACAAGCTCCCTCTATGGAAAAGAGAGAGTGAGTTAGATGATGCAACAGCCGGCAGATGGCTGAAAAAAGGACTGACGCTGCAACAGTCAATTTGCATCAGCAATGTGTATCTCTAATATATACCGAGTATTTGAATTTGGAATAAATTGGCGCTCAACTATGCTATCGATTATCAATTATCGATTCTTTTGTTCAGCCTGCATGCGAGGGAATCACATACACAATTGCCCTGCTTTTTCTCGCCTCAAGCTTTAGGCTGCCCAGCAGCGTAAAGGTGAGAGAAGAGGGAACAGGGTGTCTTTATTCATTTCTCAGTGCTTTGCGTTAGTACTTTCTAGAAATTAGTTGGCAGCTTATTTACAATTCACTTATGTGGTAAGTATTATAAGCTAGTAGTAGGCGAAACTTAATATAAGTGTTTATTACTAAAGTTTGAATTTTACAAATAAATGAGTGTTTTCTTTTTTTATATACATATATATATCTATCTAGTAAAGTTATATTTATTTATAAAGATTTAATTTGGTGGGGAAGAGTAAAGACTAAGTCAGATTTTCTTCATTAAATTCAATTTAGATTACTATTCTTTAAATTCAATTCGGATTACTATGCTTTAAATTTAATTTGGATTACTATTCTTAAATATAATTACATTTAGCTGGTTTGTTAGTTGTATTGTTGATTTGATAACTCTAGGGGCGTCATCAGTCGCTGTCATCCAGTCTTCAGTGGCCCGGAGGGGAAGACAGACGAAGGCGCTGCTGTCGATGCTCTTATTTGTAGCTATGTCCAGGTTGTAAGTACTCCGTGGATCCAGGAGAGAGGCTAGTCTGAGACTTGCTATTTATTCATAGGCACCCTTTATTTTCTGGCTTTTGCTTACTTTGTTTCTTTCCGTAGTATTCGTCTTTATTTAGAATTTCTTATATCGTGATTGTTTGCTAGTTTATTTATTTGCTTTGCTTGATCTTTTTGAGATTTTTATTTATTGTTGGTTTTATTAGTAAGAATATTAATTTATTATTAGCTTGCTATGGGCTTTAACTTTTTTATTATTATTATTTATTTATTTTTTGTTTGTTAGATTTGACTGCAAGATTCACTCAGTAGCGTGTATAGCGAGGTGGGTATATTATTGAAATATCGTGTATTAGTTATAAGTTTATTTATCTGTTTTGTTTATCCATTTTAACATTTGTTTTTTATTTATTAATTTATTGTTAAGTGTTTTTATTATTTGCTTTGTTAAGTCGATTATTTATTTATAATTATGGTTGTTAAGCGTATTTATTTTGTTTTTACTTAGGGTTTTGCACTTTTATTAGAAAGTTTTGTTGCGAGTGTTGCATATATAAGTAGAAGTTTAGCCCGTTTAGTTTTGTTGCTTGTGTTTTTAGACTTTCTTTGCAGCAGGCATTAGTTGAGGCGGCCATGTTGTAAGATTGGTAAGTACATATTTGTTTTCATCGTTTACTTGCATATTTATTATATTAAGTATCATTAAAAGTTGTCGGCAGGAGTAGTTCAACTGCATGTATTGCGGTGATTTATTTATTGGAGTAGTTTAACTGCATGTATTGCGATGATTTATTTTATTGGATCGTAGAATTATTTGTGTTCGCGCGGTATTTGTTAAATTTGCGTGTGCTAGCGTAGCTTGCGCGTCAATTTATCTTTGAGTAGGGTTGCTTACTTTATCATAATCGAGTTTTAGTATTTTGTACAATTTTATCGTTATCGAATTTTAAACATTTTGTGTATTTTCAGCTTTGTTCTTATGTGGTGGTTGGATTCGTTTGGTAAGTAGTTTCAATTTATTAGGATTCAGGAGTTAATTATTGTTTGGTGAGTACTGTGTTATAGTTTAAAGTTGTTTATATTGTTTCAATGTAATTTGTTTCATTGCAGGTGGCACCAGAGAGGACAGCCAAGTTGATGATGGATGGGTAAGTATGTGCTTATATATGTAGCAAAAGGACTGGCTTTATTATTATAAATCTTTTTATTTCCAGATAAGACGTGGAAAGTTACCAAGTCTGATTTTATAGTATATAAATAGGTTATTTGTTATTCTTAGGTTATTGTTTTGTTTGTAGAATTGTCATTAGTTTATTGTTTTGCTTGTTTCCCTTAGTCTGAGTTATTGTTTGTTTAGACTTTGTTTCATTTAGTGTATTTTAGTCTTTTAGGAATATTTGTCTTGTTATTTAGTGTAGTAGTTTAAGTTTAAGATTGCATTTGCCTGGGGTAATTTGAGTTTTAATATATGGCGCAGAGTATTTGTTTCCTTTGTGGCTATCGAATTTTGACAGATAGCGTACTTTAGGATGTGTTCATACTAGGTGTTTATGTTTGGATTATATTATGCTTTTTTATTATACGCAGGTAGCTAAGTTGTTATTTAATAGGTCTTTTATAATTTATAAATTCTTATTTTTATTTTATTTTATTTTATTTATTTATTTATTTTATTTATTTATTTATTTATTTATTTATTTTTTTGTGAGCAGTACGTGCGAGGGTGGGTATCAAAGTTGCTTCCTTTTGTTTCTTGTTGAAGATGACTGCTTTGTCAGCTTCTTTTCCTTGCTTAGACTTGTCTTGTCTTCAGTATTAGCGTTTGATTTAGTGTTTGGTTGTTATGTGCTATATATATTTATTGTTTGATTTTTTTTTTTTTTTTATCTGATTGTTGTTTTATTAGTTATATTATTATTATTAGTTAGTTATAGTGTAATTACTAGTTAGTTGTATTGTATTATATTATTAGATATTTAGAATTGCATTAATATGTTGGAGTAGTCAAATAGTTTACCAGTTTTTATCGTTTAGGAGGCTTGTAGTTTGTATTTGTGAGGAATGTTGTATAATATTGTTATTATTCGTTAGTTATAGTGAAATTATGTTATTTGTTTGTTGCTGTGTATTATTTATTAGATAGCTATAGGTGTGCAGTTAGGTTGGAGAGCGATTGTTTATTTTCCTTCTAGAGAATAAATTTATAATTTCCCAGTTTTTATCAATTAGGGGGCTTTATAGTTTAAAGGTAAGTGATGAGAATTATTGATTGCGAACTGTTGACTAGTCTAGTTATTTTTTATTTTTGTTTATTTATTTATTTTTATTTTATTTTTTGTTTTTGTTTTAGTTTAGGTTTTGCAGCGAGCAGCTTGTTGATTGTAAGTATTAATTTGACTATTGTGTGACTTTAATTCAACAGTAAAATTTTAATGAGTTTGTATTAAGTGTTCGTGTTAGGTTAATGAGAGTATAAACTGCTTACAGAGCTTGTGAGTGGGTAAGCGTTTTGGTGTATCTTGATGTACAAGCAATAGATTTAGTGTTTGGTTGTTGTGTGCTATATATATTTATTATTTGATTTGTCTGATTGTTGATTAATTGATTATGATATTATTATTAGTTAGTTATATTGCAATTACTAGTTAGTTATATTGTATTATATTGCCAGATATTTATAATTGCTTTAATACAATATGTTGGAGTAGTCAAATAGATTATCAGTCTTTATGATTTAGGGGCTTGTAGATTGTAGATGTGAGGATTATTGTATACTTTTGTTTTTATAAGTTAGCTATAGCGAATTATGTTATTTGCTGCGGTATATTATTTCACTAGATAGTTGTAGGTGTGCGGGCAAGTTGCAGAGCATTTGTTTATTTTCCTTATTAGAGTATAATTTCATAGCTTCCCAGTTTTGTTCAATTATTACTGTTGCCCAATCTAGTTATTTTTTTATTTATTTTTTTTTTTTTTTTTTTTTTTTATTTTTATTTATTTATTTATATTTTTGTTTTGTTTTTGTTTTAGTTTAGGTTTTGCGGCAAGCAGCTTGTTGATTGTAAGTATTAATTTGTCTATTTTGTGTCTTTAATTCAGCAGTAAAATTTTAATGAGTTGTATCTTTCATATAGCGCTTGAAGATGGCACTGTCTAGTACTTGTTTTCAACTTTGTATAGTCTATTGCCATACACAATTGCACCTTGTTTGTATCTCCTCGTTCTTAACAGCTGCTCTGCATCTATAAGAGGAGGGGATAGAAGCGAGGTGACTCTTTATTTCTCAGTGCCTTACGATGGCTCTTTTTAGAAATTTAACATAGCACCTTACATACTAGCTTACAAACTAAGTATAAAGGAAGAAATTTGCCGAAAATAATATTTTAGTAAATGTAGGATTTAAAAGGTAATAACAGGATTTATATTAGCAAATATTGAACAAAGTTAATGATTTGAATTAGCGTGAAAAAGCAGGACAAAGTCTTTGCATTTTCTGAGTTGCATGGTATCACATGCTTAATATAAAACTAAGGGATATGGTAGTAAATGTCCATTGCTTATTCTTTCAGTAACATAGAAAATTATTTAGTTTAAACAATAATTGAACAATCAAGTTTTATGATTTAATTGCAAAAAACAAGGGATTATCTTAGCGTTTTCATAGGAGTAGAATAAATGATAAGAGTTACTATTATTAATATATTAATTAGATACACTGATATCAATTAGTGAGAGGTTACTAGATAAGATAATAAATTTGTTATTAGCAAATATTTACAGGTTAAGAATTTGTAATATTGATCAAAATGAGTAAATTGAATTTTCGTGAAGTATCAGGGCAAAGTTTTTGCATTTTCTGAGCTGAATAGTGTCTTATGTTTAAAGTAATTACTAAAGGTACTAAAGGTAGTAAATAGCCGTAGCTTAGAATTTAAGATATGTAGAAAAAATTGTTTAGTTTTACTTATAGTTGTAATCAAGTTTTATGATTTTAGTTGCGAAAAGCAAGTAAGTATCTTAGCTCTTCAGAGTAGTACGATATCTGAAGTGAATTAATATTAAAGATATAACTAGAAAAAACTGATATTTAACAGCCGTAGCTTAGACTTTGACATATGTAGAAAAAATTGTTTAGTTTTACTTATAGTTGTAATCAAGTTTTATGATTTTAATTGCGAAAAGCAAGTAAGTATCTTAGCTCTTCAGAGTAGTACGATATCTGAAGTGAATTAATATTAAAGATATATATTAATATTATATTATTATATATATATTAAAAAACTGATATTAATTGATGAGAGGTAATTAGGTAAGATAAGAAATTAGTAATTAGCGAATATTTTATGTATAGTTCGATATCTTATAAGTATATTATATTTTAAAATATTAATAATTTTGCGTTCGTCTTTTCCAGATGCCTGCAGCTGTCATTAGGATCATCCACCAGGGTCATCCACCAGGGTCATCCACCAGAGTCATCCATCAGTGGTCATCCAACAGGGCTCAGCATGTTGTCATATATCGAGGTTTAATTGCTTGTTTTTTTTTTTTTTTTTTTTCATTTAAATTTTTTTTTTTTTTTGATTTGAATAAAGCTTATTGCATTTGGTTTTAAGTTAATTTTTGTAGCTTTGTGTTTTATTTAAATCCGTGAGGGTATTATTATTTGTAAGTGCTATTTTATGTTTTGGTTATACGAAGAGCAGGGTACGTTGAAATGGCGTAACTTTTGGTTTTACTTTGTTCGATTATGAGTTTGCAGGTCTTCAATAAATTGAGGTTTAATTGCTAGTTGCTTATTTAAAAGTTTTCTATTTTAGTTTGGATAAAGTTTATTGCATTTTGGCTTTCGGTTAAATTTATAGTTTTGTGTGTTATTTAAGTCAGTGCAGGTATTCTTAGTTGCAAATGCGAATTTATATTTTGATTAAGCGAAGAGTAAGGTAGGTTGAAATGGCGTCAGTTTTGGTTTTTTTCTAGGTGAGGTGCCTGCTGGCGGCTGCGCTCTCGACCGATCTCGCTGCCGTCCAACGAGCAATTGGCTGGGCTGCCCACCCCTGCCATTCACCTCCACCACCGCCAGTAGGCTGGCCATGGCAGGGCGCGGGCTGTAAATATCTCAATCGATACCTAGTTTTTTTTTTTTTTTTTTAATTTAGGTTTATTAAGTGTAGAAACTGTACAATCACATATAGTACTTTAACAACACATATATATACATAAAATTAGAGCCAAACCTCACTCAATTTGAGAGGACTGAGAAAAAAAGAAAAATAATAATAATAATATTTATTGAATACCCATTGTTTTGGCAAAGCCCTGCCGTTTAAGTCGTCTTAGGGGTCTGGCAGGTGTTAGACCTCTTGCGAGTAGGCTTTGATGTCGTACGAGTCTGTCTGAGTATCTGCTTGTGTGCTTATTTATTTGTTCTTCGACAGTAGACAGCTTGAGGTCTCTATGCAGTGTTGAGCCGCGTATGTACCAGGGACAGTTTGTTATCTGCCTTAACACTCTGTTCTGCAAAACCTGCACTCTTTTATAATTCGATTTTGCAGCGATCCCCCAGATTTGCACTCCATAGAGCCATATTGGTAGGATGCAGTGCACATAGACAGCTCTTTTGCATCTCAGCGGTAAGGTGCTCTTTCTATTGTTGAGCCATCTTAATTGTTGCAGTCTGTGACGACATTTTTTCACCGTAGCTTTGAGGTGTGGACCAAAGGTAAGGCGCTTGTCCAATGTGATGCCAAGATATTTCACCTGAGCAGGTTGCTGTAGGGTTACTCCCGACATCTGGATTGGGGGGGTATGCATTGCCAGCCTTTTTAGAGTGAAGCAAGGGTTCAATGTTTTCAGCGGGTTAACTTTGAGATTCCACCGCTTGCACCAATCAGCGAGAGTATCCAGATATCTCTGTAGTCCTGTACTTGCTTCTACCACGTTTTTTGAGTTATAGATGATGGCAATATCATCAGCATATGTGGCAATGACAGCTTTCGAGGGAGCATCCATATGTTGAGAGGGACGGGCTAGGTATATCAGAGGTGTACAAGGAGAACAGCAGCGGACCAAGAACACTGCCCTGCGGCACTCCTGCTCTCATAGGGTATGTGGACGAGAGTGTATCTTTTACCTTGACTTGGAACACACGGTCTTCTAGATAAGATCTTAAGAGGCCATAGTACGGAGCAGGTAGAAGGTTTTTTATTTTGTACAGTAATCCATCGTGCCACACCTTATCAAACGCTTGCTGCATGTCGATAAAGACAGCGTTGGAGTATTCAGAGTCATCAAAAGCCTGCAAGATGTGTTTCACCAGTCTATGGACCTGTTCCACTGTGCTGTGTCCCTCCCGGAATCCAAATTGGTGATCCGGTAGGATATTGGATTGTCTAAATATTGCGTTAATGCGGTTGGCAATGGTCCTCTCCCATAGTTTAGACAAGGAGGGCAGTAGACTTATAGGCCGATATGACTCTGGATCCTCTTCCGGCTTGCCAGGCTTGTGGATCATCAAGATAGCAGCTAATTTCCATTGCCTTGGGAACACTTGGAGCCTGATGATGGCATTGAAGATTAGTACAATGTAAAGAAGCGCTCTTGTAGGTAAGGCCTTCAGCGTTGCGTTGCAAATCTTGTCTATTCCGGGAGCTTTATTTTTCGGCAATATTTGGATCGCTTCGGTAATTTCTTCAATCCTTATAGGCTCAATAGGCGGAGACATCTGCAAGGGGGTCTGCAAATATAGCTGTATCTCCATGGTCTGCTCCGTCGTAGCATAACTAAATGGAGTAAAACGTTCTTCTAGATGGCATCCGAATGCGTTAGCCTGTTCCAATTCGCATTTAGCAACTTCGCCGTTAGGGCATCGGACAGGTACCTGTCTAAAAGGTTGTCGTTTGAGTGATTTTGTGCATTTCCATAACGAATAGTTTGCATCAATAGTGTAGTCCATGGAAGCCAGTTTTTGCTCGAAGAAATCGCTTCTGAGTTCTCTTAAAAGGTTACGTAGCTGTCTTGCTACCCGGTTCCACAAAAGTCGGTCCCAAGGATCTTGGGATCGAATTGCTCTTCTACGAAGGCGCCTTTTTGTTCTGATGAGTTCTTTGGCTTCTCTCGTTAGAACAATGCCATAATTATTGGGACGAGGCGCAGGATTAACCGGTGTTGTAGCAGCAGCAGCTCTATATATGTTCTCCGAGAGATTATCAACCGCATTCTCGATGTCTTCACCGGAGTTCAGACACAAATTCAATTGAATGGAGTCATCTAGCTGTTGTCTGAAAGCCTCGATGTCAGTACGGCTGGTTATTAGCCTTGGGCTTGGCCTGATATAATGACCATCGATGTGTAACTCGGCAATAAGGGCTAAATGGTCAGAGTCTAAGTCCCAGCTTTGATAAATATTTGCTTGATAATGCTGTATCCCATGGTATAATGCAAAATCTATGCAAGAGGGAGTATGACTGGATATATATGGGTACCTAGTAGGAGATCCTGTTGCAAGAATACTAGCTCCTCTGACCGTGATGGCTTCTGCTAGTTCTCTTCCCCTGGGTGAATTATATGAATCTCCCCACAGCCAGTGTCGTGCATTCCAGTCACCACCAATAAGATACCTTTGGCCGCAAGAAGCGAGTATGTCGCTGAATTGTCTTTCTTCTATTCTGTTCCTTGGTGGGCAGTATATGGCGCAAAATTCGATGTCTCCCAATCCAGTGGCAACTTTGATTGCAGACATTTGTATATTTTGAGTTTCAATAACCCTTTGTGGGAAGTGGCGCAGTGAACTTCTAACGAATATAGCCGCTCCTCCCATACCATGGTTGTGGCTTGATGGCTTGTAAGCTGGATAGAAGGTATAGCCATATATTTTGACTGTATGTCCTCGATTCAGTCTGATTTCATTTAATAGTAGAATGTCGATGTTGTTGTTGTGCGCGAATAGCTCCACATCTCTGGCTTTTCCTGCAATGCCATTGACATTCCAGATGAGAATCTTGAGTGGGTTCATTGTGAGGCTGAGGCGTTGTTATGAAGCTGGTGAGTCGATGAATCCCCAGTCCATTGCTTGAGCATGCTGGCCATTTCGTGGACAATTTTTTCTAGACGTTCTAGTCGTTCACTGTTTCTCTTGTTTTGTTGTTGCTGTTCGCGTTGTTGTGCTTGAAGCCATGAAAGAGGTATCTTCCTTTTAGTTTTAAGCATTTTCTGGGCTGCTGCCAGTTTTGTTGCAGCTCCAGTGAGTTTTACAGAGTCAGGTGGGAAGCCGGCTGCCTGACTATCCATTCTTCCGCTAGGGATCGCGCTGGTAATTGCAGCAGTTGCGGTGGTATATACTGTGCTACAAGTAGCACTAGTAAATGTGATTGTTGTTGTCATGGTGCTGAGATTCTGAGAATCAGTGCATGATAGGCGTTGGTTATTGAATTCAGCCCTCAGCTCAAAAGGTGTTTTCCCAGCTATTTGGCACATTCTTACATAATCAATCGGCTTATTTCTAAGCTGAGAGTTAGCAGAAAGGTTTTTGTCCATTTTAATTCGTGTTTGTTAACTTTTGTTATATTTTCGAAGCAGAATATCAGCTGAGCACGGCGTTTATTTCCCCTCTTGTGCAGTGGCGCGCACGTAGAGGGGTAATAAGTGTGGCCTTGGTGGGCAACGAGTATATTTGGTTTGTCGCAGACGCCTTGTTGTTCGTTGTTTCGGGCAGCCGACACTGCACGGGACAGCGTCCGATGTTTACCGTTAGGTCTTTTACAGTTAGGGCTATTTTTAGCTTAAGTAGAAAATTCGCGTATTTTATGTATGCGTGACACAACCGACCGCGACGAAAGCAGATTAGCGACTATAATCGATACCTAGTATCATTTGTTTAGAAATTAAGTGGCGCCTGAAAACATGCTACGCAGAGCAGTCAGGGCTCGAGTTGCTGGGGAACTGCTCAGCCAGGGCTGAGTAGATTATTGGCATTACTATCGTAGTTAATAAATGTTATCGATGTGCGATCATTTTGAATAGCGAACTTAGAGCTATTGTGACTTAGAACTATATTTACAAATAACAATAGGAAAACTTAAATTAACTTAGCTAATAATACAAATTATTTTCTATTTATTTACAGGTGAGGAGACATCTAGGCGAGGAAATCATCAGGACCATCAGGGACAGACGGCCTCCGTCAGTGGCAGCACAATCGGTGGAAATTATGCAGGACAAGATGAATGGCTGCTGGCACCGCAATTTGGACCAGCGACACATGGTAAATATTAGGCATCTCAAGTTTGCTGGAGACTAGCACCAGCACCATCAGATCCTCAAATGGCAGAAAGCAGGTAAGTGGACATCATTATTGACAGTTTACTGAGATCTGTTCAATTACAGATTCAGCAAATCAACTGCATCCATCGGGAAAGCAGGTATGTGGTCATCATTATTGGCAATTTACTGAACTCTGTTCAATTACAGATTCAGCAAATCAACTGCTCCATCTTGGTCATCCAGGGACGGGACATAGGTAAGTGTGTAATGATATTGGTATTGACTTCGTTTAATTGCAGGTATTGGACTTCTGGCATCGGACATAGGTAAGTGTGTAATAAAATTGGACTCCGTTTTATTTCAGGTTCGGCATTGAACTTCTGGCATCGGACTTCTGGCATCGGACTTCAAGGAGACGGGGCATCTGTACGGGCTGTGTTTTTCTTAATACGGACTATACAAATATAGTATATATATTTGTAATTGTTGATTACATATGAATTTGCATTTGCTTACGCATTTGCATCTTCATATGCAATTTGGGCACAATCATGTGCATTAGAGCAGTAATTATTTTATTCGATTGTCTTTCATCAGGTGAGTGGCCAACAATCCAATCATATTGATCAGCTTGTCGATCTTCTCTTCCAGGTTACTACTGGAGTTGTTGCTGTTGTTGTTGACTACTGGGGCAGCAGGACGCTTACGCTCCTCCAGCATCAAACTAATAAGAATGTCTAGCTTCTGATCTGTGCTAGTATTGACATTTTTATGTTGACGAGATTCATATTTGTATTTAGTGGCAGCATCAGTACTGACGTCTTCATATGGCAGTTTTCGGCGCAGTCCCTCTTGTGGCTGTGGTTGCTGCCTAGCAATTGGTTGATTCAATTGGACAGGATGGTGGTTTGCTTTCAGAGCGTCAGCATAACTAAGTAATGTTGATTGACTTTGTTTTTTGGGATATGGCTTTACATTTTTTAGCGGCTGCTGTGGTAGCTTCTGTTTAGGCAATTTATTTACTTTAATTGACTGTTGTTGTTGTTGTGGCATTTGTGGCTGTTTCCGTTGCTGCTGTTGCAGTGGCATTTGTGGCTGTTTCCATTGCTGCTGTTGCTGTTGCTGTGGCATTTGTGGCTGCTTGACAGCATTGGCGTTGCATAGATGTTGTTTAATGGTCATAGCCATAGAGGCAGCATTGTCACTTCTGTTACGTGCTTTTTTTATTATTCACCGCAGTCT
Organism: Drosophila mojavensis; assembly: GCF_018153725.1. Lineage (NCBI taxonomy): Eukaryota > Metazoa > Arthropoda > Insecta > Diptera > Drosophilidae > Drosophila > Drosophila mojavensis. The sequence continues at coordinate 10,163 of NW_025318684.1, read as the reverse complement.
TGGCTTAATATAGTTTTACAAAGCTAGACTACTAATTGCCCGCCGGCCTCGCGCTCAGCGGTGTGCGTCCGATCACGCTCGCGACACTCAACTTATTACTCGGGTGAGCAACTATGGTGTGAGTAGTAATCTCAGCATCTTCAGGCACTTGTTGGGTTGAATGGGTTAAAATCCAGTAGTCACTCGTGCGATTAACTTAGTGACGCTAACTATACATATAATATTTACATGCAATTTACATCACTAACTCACATGTTTAACATACATAATGGCAAAAGACAATTACAATTACATTTAGTGACAATAAGAATAATATAAATTAACATTCAACATAAATACATTAAAAATTAACTTAATATTAACTTATTCTATTTTGCAGGTACGTTGGTGGCAGTCATCGTGGACATCCTTCTTCGTCGCTGGAATGGTCGCAGCTCGTCAGATAAGTAGCCCTCTTGTTGTCGTCTAACGCTGATAATGGCTTGTGGTTCATTTTTATTTCAGTGTGCGGCTGCATACATTGTCATCGGTGGAATGCGTGCGTCCCGCGCAGCTCGTCGTCCGGATTGGCAGCCATTAAGCGTTAGTGCGTGGCCAGTGTGCATCCATGGAGCACTGGCGTCAATCACTGGCATGCGCCGGCTGGCGCATACCCTCTCCATCTATGTAGTGGTGAGTTGAAAATTGAAATATTAATATTTTTCTTCTTTTTCTTTTCAGATTAGAGGACCCCCAATGGCATCGGCAATCAGGTAAGTATTTAAATGAAATATTTTTGGTAATTTTATTTTTTTATACCCTGAACCCATTTTCAATGGGAAATCAGGGTATAATGGTTTTGTTGAAATGTATGTAACAGGGAGAAGGAGGCGTGGCAGACCCCACAAAGTATATATATTCTTGATCAGGGTGACGAGCTGAGTTGATTTGGCCCTGTCCGTCTGTCTGTCCGTCTGTCCGTCTGTCCGTATGTATGAACGCGTCGATTTCAGAAGATATAAGAGCTAGAGACTTCAAATTTTTTTTAAAATGTCCGTAATTACAGCGCGCATATCAAGTTTATCATTAAAAATCGATAACTCATCCCGATCTTTTTTTATCGATAAAAAACCTTATCGAAACCCAGTTATAAAATTATATCTTCTACACCTTTATTGCTAGAGTCTCCAAATTTTTAATGTATGCTTATATGCAATTTATACAATTTCGGTTTTTGTTAAAATTTACCCCCCACCTCTAAATTCACCCCCTCACCCTCACTTTTGTAAAAAGCGTATTTCAAATACTAGAGACTTGTGCTTTGGAAATTACATGCATATTCATGTTATAATCATAATCTAAAAGTTTCATCGTACGTCCATAAAAAAAGTTATTAAACAATTAAGTTCTCATAGTAAGCGCACACTGCAGCCCATGCGTGTTTATGCGTGGTTGCTTGTATGTGTATGTGTGTGTGTGTGTGTGTGTGTATGCGTTTGTGTCTGTATGCGTGTGTGTGAGTATGTGTGTCTGTATGCGTGTGTGTGTATGTATACCTGTGTGTGCGTACGTTTTTTTTTTTTTTTTTTTTTTATATTCATTTATTGACAAAATAAAAAATTACAAGTTGTGTGGTGGCTAGGATAGCGCGCGGTGCTTGCGGGACGGCCGTAAAGCATTGCTTCGCAAGCACTATGCGCTACCTTAGCCTGGGACAGCTCGTCTTCTCAGTCGCTCGACTCTGCGGAGCTCCATCATCACTGTGGCCGCGAAGGTGCTTGTTAGTTCCCAAGCTTCCTCCGATTCCAGCATGGCGTTGACTAAGTTGTCCGCTCTGATGGAGCGGCCCACTGCCTCTTCCAGACGACGCCTCTCCTCCAGGAACCGTCCACATTCGAAAAGAATGTGGTTGGCGTCTTCCACATGCCCTCGCTCGCACCAGGGGCACTCGTCAGATTCCTCGTGGCCAAAGCGCTTCAAATAGCTCCGAAAGCATCCATGACCCGAGAGGATCTGCGTAAGGTAGAAGTTAACCTCGCCATGTTTGCGGTTAACCCATGGTTCAAGCTCCGGGATGAGCTTGTGCGTCCACCGCCCTTTAGCTGAGCTATTCCACCTTCTTTGCCATCGTGCGATGCTGTTCGCCCTGACAGCGTTGAGTCGCGTAGGCCCGTGCGAATTCCGCTCCACGGCTTCGGCGACCAAATACTCCAGTGGCACCATACCGGCTATGACGAGCGCCGCGTCATCGGAGATAGTCCTGAAAGCGCAGCTGACTCTGATTGCGCTCAGCCTGTAGATCGCGCAAATGCCTCGGCTGTAGCTCGGCGTTGCCATCGCTCTTGCCCATATTGGCGCAGCATAGAGGATGACAGACCTAATGACGCTCATTAGGAGGAGACGTCGTTGCTGTTTAGGTCCCCGCGTGTTAAGCATGATTCTCGAGAGAGCTCTACAAGAATCAGCTGCCTTTTTATGCACATATTCTAAGTGCTCGCGGAAAGTTAATCTTGTGTCTATCATGACACCAAGATATCTTATCGCCCTCTTTGACGCAATGGTGACGCTGCCGATCTTTATATTGGCAGTTTCCACTCTTTGCGACTGCTGACTAGTACCACTTCGGTCTTGTGTGCCGCTAGCTCGAGCCCAGCTCCTGTCAACCAGCTTCGTATGCGATTGATACTTTCGCTGCACATATCCTCTGTATCTTTGAGCTCCTTTCCTATGGCTACGACAGCTACATCATCAGCAAAGCCAATGGTGTGCGCGCCTGCTGGTAGTTCCAAGCGCAGTACGCCGTCGTACATGATGTTCCATAGGAGAGGCCCCAGCACTGAGCCTTGGGGTACTCCAGCTGACACTGTATGAGTTTGGGGACCCTCACTCGTGTTGTATACCAGTGATCTTCCTCTGAAGTAGCTCTTTATTATCTCTCTTAGATATTTAGGGATATTATATTGTGACAGCGCATTCAGTATCATATCCCAACTAGCTGTGTTGAATGCATTCCTTACATCCAGGGTCGCGATGATACAGTATTCCTTCGTCCCGTGCCTCCATCTGGTGCCTTGAATAGCGGAAGTGGCCAGACCAACAACTTTGTTAAGCGCGTCCGTTGTTGACCGGGCCTTCCGGAATCCAAATTGGTTTGGTGACAGGCCTCCGGCGCTTGCAATCGCAGTCTCCAGCCTAGAGCAGATCAGTTTCTCAAACACCTTTCCCATGGTGTCTAAGAGACAGATCGGTCTGTACGAAGATGGCTCATCTGGTGGTTTGCCAGCCTTGGGTAGCAATACCAGATTCTGGGCTTTCCATTTTGCCGGGAACGTCTCTTGGATCAGGCATTCGTTAAATAATTCGGCGAACGTACTTGGGTGCAAGGCGAGGGCTAGCTTTAGCGCACGATTTGGGATCCCGTCCGGCCCCGGAGCTGTGTTGGTTCTAAGACCTCGGAGAACTACTGATATTTCTTCCTCTGTAACTAAAACAATTTCAGCAGTTTCAGTGCTCGTTGAGCCCTGATCAGCAGACTCGGACTCAGGGGCGTGAATGGAGCTTAAACTTTCTGGAAAGAGTGTTTCCACAATCGATTTAAGCTCCAGACGATCCGTAGGCTGCACCTGTCTACCTGCGTATAGTCTTTTAACTACTATCTTATATGCCCTGCCCCAAGGGTCATATTCGGCTGAGTCGCACAACTGTAAAAAACATTCTCTTTTGCTTGCCCGAATGGCCTTCTTCAGCTGTCTTCTAGCTGCCTGGTAAGCTAACTGTTTCTCAAGAAACGTTGGCCTACCGCGAGCCCGTTGGTAGCTTCTTCTCGCCTGGATGCATTTGCGACGAATGTCACCTATTTGCGTATTCCACCAATACGTAGGCTCATGTTGTCGCGTGAACTGCTTGCGGCGTAACATGCTGCTATTGCAGGCACTCTGTATTTGGGCTACCATTTGGCATGCTCTGGCCTCAGCATTACCAATTGTACCCAGAGACTGAATGGCCTCTGAAAAGACCGCGGGATCAAAAGTATCTAGCCGATACGACTCCCTCCACAATGTTGACGCCCTGGCAGGTGGCTCACCTATTGTGAACAGAAGTGCCGTATGATCGCTGCCTGTATAGCTATCGCAATGGCTCCATGTTGCTCCCCGAAAGAGGGATGAAGTGACAAAAGTAATGTCGATAACAGACCCGTATCCCGCCCGACTGAAGGTGTACTCATGGCCAGTGTTGAGCAGTGCAACATCTAGTGTCGCGAAGATCTCCAGTAGGATACGACCTCTGGCATTTGTTGTTGGGCTACCCCATTCTAGCGCCCAGGAGTTAAAATCTCCAGCTATAATGGCCTTCCGACCCCTAGCATCCTCGGCAAGCTCGTCGAGCACCGTCGTGAATTCACTGAGCTGCATGCTGGGGGCCAGATAGAAACTGTAAAGCCACAAGCTACCATATCGGCCACGTACGAACCCATTGAATGACTTAACATTCGAAAGTACGTTCGTTGAGTTGCCGCATACCCACAACGCAGCTTTGCCATTAACGTCTGTTGACCATGTCCTAGGGCAGCTGGTTCTACAGTGGTGAGGCTCACTGAGAAAAGCTACATCTATACATTTTTCTCTAATGGTCTGCTCTAGAAGATCTTGGGCAGCAGCACAATGATTTAAGTTAAGCTGCAAAAACCTTAACATTTCATTTTACGAGCAGCTTCACGGTAAGATGGGCACTTGAAGCTGCCTGCTGAATGGTCCGTCTGCTTTTCACCTTTCCGGATGCAGAGGCTACATTTTGGTGGCTTGGTGCATGCTTTGGCACTGTGACCCATTTCTCCACACCTGAAACAGGCGCCCTTTAAGTCACAGTCGCTGCCGCAGTTTGCTGCCATATGACCGTAATCGAGGCACTTGAAACAGCGTTTAGGCTGCTTCACGGCTCGGATACGGCAAACTACCCATCCTATTCTAATTTTGGACAGCTCGAGCAGAGTTTTAGCTTTCCCAATTGGAAGAGCAACCGTAGCTCTTTGCTGTCCACCAAAAGCTGGCCGAAGCGATTTGATAGCCTCAATGGGGAGTGAGCTATCCTTCAACTCCACCCTAATTGCCTCTAAGATCTCCTCTTTGGTCGCTAACTCATCTAGATCGCGAATCTCAACTTGCGCCGATTCGGTAAGTGTTTTAACTACCGCTCGGTCTCCCAAGGCCTTGCCTACAGCTTCGTGCAGAGCCTCAGCGCTATGCTCCGGCTTCCTACTCAGTTGCAGTAAAAGGTCCCCCTTAGCTGTCTTCCTAATGCCTTGAACGTCGCTGCTCAGATGCTTCAAATTTGGGTCGTTTTTAACTACACGAAGCATGTCCGCGTAGCTGCAACCCCCTACGCCTGAAATCGCAATCGCGTCAGTCCTGGGACGTTTTTGCATAGGCTTTCGCCCTTTGACGACTGTCCAGCTGCTCTGGTTTGTCTGTCGGGCGGCCTGGTTTGAAGTTTCAGATTCAGCTGTAGCCCGTAGAGCCATTGGTTCTTTTGGGTTCGCTGCACTTCTATTGGGCCTCGGCTTTTTTGAGGGAGTTTTCCTCTGTTCGGAGGCGACTTCCCTCGACCGCTTGGGAGTATTGCTACCTACTGTAGCACTAATGCTCGCTGCCTTAACGTTTTCGCCTACTTTTTTGAGTGGCGTGGTCTGCACCTCACAGTTTTTAACCGAACGGTTGCAGAACGCTTCGGCCGTCTTGTGAAGGCTGACCAGCCTAGCCAGCTCCTCTCTCATTAAGGCATTTATATGCCGCAGACCCCCAAATAAGGCAGACAGACCCTCTAGTGTAGCTCCTATTTGAGCTAACGCTTCTTTTAGTGACTTGGGTGCCTGGCACTCAGCCACTGGAGCCTGGTTAGAAGTCGACGGCTGCGCCAACACCCTCTGTTGTTGCTGCGGCGATCGCTGCAACGAGGAACGACGCGCAAAAGCTTGCAGCTCGTCCTCCACCATGGCATCCATTTCTGCTCCGACTACAACGGCGTGAAGCCTGTAGTGGGCAATGGCTACTAATAAAATCTGAGTTTACAACCCGCAGTAACTTAAACCCAACTTGACTAAAGCGAGAGCCCGAAAGTATGCACTACTTTTAATAACTGCTACTTCACTCCAGCAGCTAGGTTGCTGTCTTTGCTAAGGCTTAGCAACTCACCAACGTTAGTGAGCAGCTGATTGCCCGATGCAATTTCCAGCACTACTAACAGCTGTTAGAGTGAATGCACCTGATTTTTCTTATTGCGCAAGTGTGACGCCTAAAGTAACAAAATTTACGCGCCCACAAAAGACAAGGAAAGGAAAGAAGCCCTGACGCCAAAACACTGACGCTATCGCCCCCCCTCTCTTGCACCACCGAATTATACCGCTTGGGAATTCCACGAACCGCCGCGCAGTAAGTCTCTGGTAGTTTTTTGAGGTCGCTGGGTACGCCGCGCCCACAGCAAACACGTTGACTTCAGTTCTTTCCACTTTCACAGGGGAAAACACAGTTCAAGCTATTGTCTACGATGGACCACGATGACATCGACCGCACTCCGTGAAAACGCAACTCGAACTCCCTGTGTGTGCGTACGTGCGTGTGTGTGTGTGTGTGTGTGCGTGTTTCTTGTGTAAGCTGAAAGTCGCGAAAAAGTATTGAAATATCTATTGCTCCAAGGGTTCAGGGGATCTCGTAGTCGAGCAGTCTCGACTAGAGCTTTCTTACTTGTTTCAGATTCAGATTTGTGGACCCCCAATGGCAATCAGGTAAGTATATATGAAATTATTATTATTATTATTTTTTTTTTTTCATATTTATTGGCAGCATATATTATTATTTTTTTCAGCATTTTTGTTTTTTTCAGAATTAAATAATTTTTGTACTTTTTTTTTGTTTTTGTTTTTTTTTTTTTTTATTTTTTTATTTTATTGGCAATTAAATTATTATTTTTGGCATTTTTATGTTTTTTTTTTCATTGCCTTTTTGGCCTTTTTTATACCCTGAACCCATTGAAAATGGGAGATCAGGGTATAATGGTTTTGTTAAAAGTATGTAACAGGCAGAAGGAGGCGTGGCAGACCCCACAAAGTATATATATTCTTGATCAGGGCGACGAGCTAAGTCGATTTGGCCCTGTCCGTCTGGCTGTCCGTCCGTCCGTCCGTCCGTCCGTCCGTCCGTCCGTATGTATGAACGCGTCGATTTCAGAAGATATAAGAGCTAGAGACTTGAAATTTTTTTTCCTAGGTCCGTGTATATCACGCGCATATCAAGTTTTTCTTTAAATATCGATAACTACTCCCGATATTTTATTATCGATCAAAAACCTTATCGAATGCTAGTTATTTAATTATATCTCCTACACCTTTAGAGCTAGAGCTTCCAAATTTTAAATGTAGACTTATATATATATTATATAATTTCGATTTTTGTTGTAATTTTCCCCCCACCCTTATATCCACCCCCTCACCCTCACCTTTGTAAAAGACGTATTTCAAGTACTAGAGACTTGTGCTTTGGAATGTACATACATTTGAACATTATGATTATGTTCTGAAAGTTTCATTAAGATTGTACGTCTAGAAATTAAATTATTCAACAAAGAAATTCTTATAATGTTGCCCACACTACAGCGCAGCCCAAGCGCAGTCGCTGCTTACTGCGCAGTTAGCAGAGCGCGTTCTAATACGTGCGTGTGTATGTATGTGCGCCGAAAAGAAGTGCAGAGTGAATATCAGATTAGAGGGTTTAGGGTATCTCCTAGTCGAGCAGTCTCGACTAGAGTCCTCTTACTTGTTTTTTTTTTTTTTTTTTTTTGCCGTTGTCAGTAAAAGTGGCATACAATACCGAGTAATAAGTTGAGTGTCGCGAGCGTGATCGAACGCACACCGCTGAGCGCGAGGCCGGCGGGCAATTAGTAGTCTAGCTTTGTAAAACTATATTAAGCCAAGACTGCGGTGAATAATAAAAAAAAAACATTAAAAATTAAACTCAAAAGTGTTTTTATTTAAAACAAATTAAAAACATTTACATAGCTCTCAACGGCGTCGAATTAAATAAAATTAAAGTGACAAAAATTTTCACAAGTGAAAATCGGCCATCTTGTGCGCGTCTATAGACATAAGTATAAAATGAAAAATTAAATATCTTGCGAATTCTAATTTGAAATAAAATGAAGCAAAAAGCAAATTAAAAGCAATAAAAGCTGTGAATTATGTGCTAAAACAAAATAAAAATTCAAATAAAACTTACCTTGTTTTATACAAGTTAAAAAAAACAAGTAAGAACGTTGCAGTCGGGCGATACCGATTGCAGAAGACTCATTCACAGCCCAAACGCTGTCAACCAGAGTATATAGTGCAATTTTCAAGTCTAGTGCGCAGCAAAAAACACGGCATTTTGCCATTAAAATTGGAAAATCATCGATAGCTATTGCATTCAAATTACATACATATATAATTTATACAATTTTGATTTTTATTATATATGTATTTATATCCATACATGGATACCGGCTTCAAGCTAACAGCAGATCAGCGCGATTTTCCTATGCTTGTGCACACACTCATCGTCTATTCTATGCGTACAGACAGAAGCGCGCCTTTTCTCACATTCTTAGAATTTCGATTGATTTCTGGACTTTCTAGCCGTTACTGTAGTTTTGTCTGATGACGCTCTCTTATTAAGCTATTCTATTTTAGCAACTGATTCCTCGATCAAAGCAGTGGCGCGGGTGCTAAGGGCGACACAAGTAATGTTAGAGTAGGGGAGGTTCGAACCTCTACTATGTTATTATTATTTTTTTTTTTTTCATACATATTTCTTTTTTTTTTTTTTTTTTTTGTTGAATAGTCACGTCTGCTCGAGGCTGTGCCGTAGACTGACTGACTATATTTATTTATTTACTGCTATACTACTGTATAATATAGTAAATTTGTTGACGCCTACTGTGTGTAGGTCTCAAATGTGAGTGTTACATTAAATGTGAAGTGACATACAAAAGTAGTTTGATTAATTTTGTGTAAATTTGTTGACGCCTACTGTGTGTAGATCTCAAATGTGAGTGTTACATTAGATGTGAAGTGACATACAAAAGTAGTTTGATTAATTTTGTGTGAATTTGTTGACGCCTACTGTGTGTTTTTTTTTTTTTTTTTTTTTTTTTTTTTTTTTTTTTGTATAGTCACGTCTGCTCGAGGCTGTGCCGTAGACTGACTGACTATATTTATTTATTTACTGCTATACTACTGTATAATATAGTAAATTTGTTGACGCCTACTGTGTGTAGGTCTCAAATGTGAGTGTTACATTAAATGTGAAGTGACATACAAAAGTAGTTTGATTAATTTTGTGTAAATTTGTTGACGCCTACTGTGTGTAGATCTCAAATGTGAGTGTTACATTAGATGTGAAGTGACATACAAAAGTAGTTTGATTAATTTTGTGTGAATTTGTTGACGCCTACTGTGTGTAGATCTCAAATGTGAGTGTTACATTAAATGTGAAGTGAAATACAAAAGTAGTTTGATTATGTTTTAGTGAATGTATAGATATCTTGATTAAGAATTGCATCCGGCCAGGAAACGTCATCTCTTCCGGGACTGGCATCCTGTTTGGGATTCTGTATGGAAGAACCAGTATTTTAACTGGAGCCAGGATCCTGTCTGGAACCGTCGATTTGAATAAGATTGACATCTCGACTAGAGCCAATATTTCTACTGGGAATGGAATTTTGTCTGGAGCCATCGACCTGATTGAAACCATTATTTTGACTGGAGCCAGTATCTTGCCTGAAACTATCGTCCCGCCTAAAACTGATATTCTGATATGAGTTGAAGTTCCGATTTAAGTTAACAGGATGATTAAAAGTAGAAACTGCATTTTTAGAAGGGATAGTAGCAACATATATGCAACCATGTGCCCGTCTCTGCTTGGCCTGTAATAGTTCCCATTTCCGCTTAAATATGTTTGATTGCAAGTGATTGTTGAGCATCACGGAGTAACGCTTCCACTTCAGCCGTTGCGGAATGCACGGGTAGTTACCAATTCGTCTTGCCTCAGGATTGGGATGAGCAAGAAGCCGGCTCACATATTTATAACACAGTTTATTATAGATGCTTTCAACAGTGTCTACTTGCAGATCTATATGAAGTGTGTTATTACTGACATACC